>NW_021963861.1:0-300000 GCF_901765095.1 Microcaecilia unicolor
CACAGGACGTCAGACTCGCAGAAACAGAAGCCTGCGCAGCCTTCTACATGGAATGTTGCTAGTGGAATAGCAACATTCCATGTAGAAACTCCAAGAGTAGCAACATTCCATGTAGAATCTCCAATAGTATCTATTTTATTTTTGATACATTTGTACCCCGCGCTTTCCCACTCATGGCAGGCTCAATGCGGCTTACATGGGGCAATGGAGGGTTAAGTGACTTGCCCAGAGTCACAAGGAGCTGCCTGTGCCTGAAGTGGGAATCGAACTCAGTTCCTCAGTTCCCCAGGACCAAAGTCCACCACCCTAACCACTAGGCCACCCCTCAGGACCAAAGTCCACCACCCTAACCACTAGGCCACTCCTCCACTGTTGCTACTATTGGAGATTCTACATGGAATGTTGCTATTCCACTAGCAACATTCCATGTAGAAGGCTGTGCAGGCTTCTGCTTCTGTGAGTCTGACGTCCTGCACGTATGTGCAGGACGTCAGACTCACAGAAACAGAAGCCTGCGCAGCCTTCTACATGGAATGTTGCTAGTGGAATAGCAACATTCCATGTAGAATCTCCAATAGTAGCAACATTCCATGTAGAATCTCCAATAGTATCTATTTTATTTTTGTTACATTTGTACCCTGCGCTTTCCCACTCATGGCAGGCTCAATGCGGCTTACATGGGGCAATGGAGGGTTAAGTGACTTGCCCAGAGTCACAAGGAGCTGCCTGCGCCTGAAGTGGGAATCGAACTCAGTTCCTCAGTTCCCCAGGACCAAAGTCCACCACCCTAACCACTAGGCCACTCCTCCACATCATGCAGGGCAAAAGCAGTTATCTGCAAGTTACAGAGCGCCTCTCAGATTAGAGGCGTACAAACACACACACCAATAATCACCTGACTGCACTGTTGCAAACAGAGGTCCAAGCCAATAACCACAGCAAAAAATGTATGTCATTTGGCTTTGATTACTGCTCCAGGACCAAATATTCAAGAGATCCGTGCTTTGAAAACCCAAAACGTTCATGTTGTCTCCCACATCCTAACCCCAGCCCATGGGAACCCCCCTCTACTGTATGGAAAAGACACAGGAGAGAAGGAATATACATGCTTTTACCCACAGAAATAGCTCTGATCAGTGCCTACTACTACTACACACAGATCTGCTACTACCGCTACTTATCATTTCTAGACGTACGCGGCGCTGTACACTTGAACATGAAGAGACAATCAGTCCCTGCTCGACAAAGCTTACAATCTAATTAGGACAGACAAACGGGGCAAATAAGGGACAAGGACAGAGTAGCAACATTCTGTGTGGAATCCTAAAGAGCAGCAAGATTCTGTGCAGAACCTCAGAGTAGCAAGATTCCGGAATCCCAAAGATGACTACTACTACTACTTATCATTTCTATAGCGCTACTAGACGTACGCAGCGCTGTACACTTGAACATGAAGAGACAGTCCCTGCTCGACAGAGCTTACAATCTAATTAGGACAGAAAACCAGGACAAATAAGGGATAAGGACAGAGTAGCAACATTCTGTGTGGAATCCTAAGAGCAGCAAGATTCTGTGCAGAACCTCAGAGTAGCAAGATTCCGGAATCCCAAAAACGACTACTACTACTACTTATCATTTCTATAGCGCTACTAGACGTACGCAGCGCTGTACACTTGAACATGAAGAGACAGTCCCTGCTCGACAGAGCTTACAATCTAATTAGGACAGACAAACGGGGGGCAAATAAGGCACAAGGACAGAGTAGCAACATTCTGTGTGGAATCCTAAAGAGCAGCAAGATTCTGTGCAGAACCTCAGAGTAGCAAGATTCCGGAATCCCAAAGATGACTACTACTACTACTTATCATTTCTATAGCGCTACTAGACGTACGCAGCGCTGTACACTTGAACATGAAGAGACAGTCCCTGCTCGACAGAGCTTACAATCTAATTAGGACAGACAAACGGGGCAAATAAGGCACAAGGACAGAGTAGCAACATTCTGTGTGGAATCCTAAAGAGCAGCAAGATTCTGTGCAGAACCTCAGAGTAGCAAGATTCCGGAATCCCAAAGATGACTACTACTACTACTTATCATTTCTATAGCGCTACTAGACGTACGCAGCGCTGTACACTTGAACATGAAGAGACAGTCCCTGCTCGACAGAGCTTACAATCTAATTAGGACAGACAAACAGGACAAACAAGAGATAAGGGAATATTAAAGTGAGGATGATAAATAAGGGTTCTGAACAAGTGAATAAGGGTTAGGAGTTAAAAGCAGCATCAAAAGGTGGGCTTTTAGCTTCGATTTGAAGACGGCCAGAGATGGAGCTTGACGTACCGGCTCTGGAAGTCTATTCCAGGCATATGGTGCAGCAAGATAAAAGGAACGGAGTCTGGAGTTAGCAGTGGAGGAGAAGGGTGCAATCTAATCAGGACAGACAAACAGGCCAAATAAGGGATAAGGACAAAGAGTAGAACGATTCTAGAATCCCAAAGAGTAGCAAACATTCCGGAATCCCAAAGACTTCTGCTACTACTACTTATCATTTCTATAGCGCTATTAGACGTACACAGCGCTGTACACTTGAACATGAAGAGACAATCAGTCCCTGCTCGACAAAGCTTACAATCTAATTAGGACAGACAAACAGGACAAACAAGAGATAAGGGAATATTAAAGTGAGGATGATAAAATAAGGGTTCACTCAACAAATAGTTAAGCTCTGAAATTCGTTGCCAGAGGATGTGTTATCTGGGTTTTAAAAAGGTTTGGACAAGTCCCTGGAGGAATAGTTCATAGTCTGCTATTGAGATACACATGGGGGAAGCCACTGCTGTCTCTGGGATTGGTAACATGGAATGTTGCTACTCTTTGGGGTTCTGTCAGGTACTCGTGACCTGGACTGGCCACTGTTGGAAACAGGATACCCGGCTTGATGGACCATTGGTCTGACCCAGTAAGTCTATTCTTATGTAACATTATTTTGCTACTGAGATAATTCAGAAACTTTCTCAGGCCAGGTTCTCCTTTGCAACAACCCCACAAAAAAAAAAAATAGCTGTCTTTCAATAAATATAACCCTGACTTAACATCTGTGTGCCATTCAGAAAACACTAACCTTTTTATACAGAAGACAAAAGCTGTTTATGGGAATAAAATTACAGGAAATTATTAAAAAAAAAATCCCAGCTATGCAGCAGAAACAGTTCCCAAATAAGTTCAACTTCCTGAGCCCCTACGTCTTGCCCCATCCTTGGCCACTTTTAAATCTAGACTGAAAGCCCACCTCTTTAACATTGCTTTTGACTCGTAACCACTCGCCTCCACCTACCCTCCTCTCTTCCTTCCTGTACACATTAATTGATTTGATTACTTTATTTTTTGTCTATTAGATTGTAAGCTCTTTGAGCAGGGGCTGTCTTTCTTCTATGTTTGTGCAGCGCTGTGTATGCCTTGTAGCGCTATAGAAATGCTAAATAGTAGTAGTAGTAGTAATACTTGCGACCTGCATTGGCCACTGTTGGAAACAGGATGCTGGTCTTGATGGACCTTCGGTCTGTCCCAGTATGGCAATACTTATGCACTTAGGATTCTGAATGGAATCTTGCTACTCTTTGGGATTCTATATAGAATGTTGCTACACTTTGAAATTCTGCATGGAATCTTGTTATTCTTTAGAATTCTAGAATCTTGCTACTCTTTGGGGTTCTACATGGAATGTTGCTACTATTTGGATTTCTGCCAGGTACTTGCCCCTACGTCTTGCCCCATCCTTGGCCACCTTTAAATCTAGACTGAAAGCCCACCTCTTTAACATTGCTTTTGACTTGTAACCACTCGCCTCCACCTACCCTCCTCTCCTCCTTCCCGTTCACATTAATTGATTTGATTTGCTTACTTTATTTTTTGTCTATTAGATTGTAAGCTCTTTGAGCAGGGACTGTCTTTCTTCTATGTTTGTGCAGCGCTGCGTACGCCTTGTAGCGCTATAGAAATGCTAAATAGTAGTAGTAGTAGTAACAAGAGTAATACCACCATAACCTTCCTCTGTGTTCATCAGTTCCATCTGGTTACTGCTATAGAAATGTTTAATAGTAATAGTAGTACTGCTATCTTGATGTAGTCTTGGTCACTGTTCAATATCTTCGTAGCCTAACAATGGTACATATCATGTGTGCAAAAACAAAAAAAAAAAACGGATGGAAAGGGATCTGTGCTGCTGACTGGGTGCACATGGGATATTTCAAAAGGCATTAAGGCCAGATTCAATATAAGTCTGTTATAAAAAGTAGACCGATACACATATATAAAAAAATTATTTCTTTGTTTTTATATATGTGTATCGGTCTACTTTTATAACAGACTTTTATGTAGCAAGTAGACTGTTGCCTTTTTTGTTTTTTCAGATTCTATATAAGGCACCTAAAAAAATCCACATAGTAAATATTTCTGCCTAAGTGTAATCTATAAGCGGCACCCAGATTTCGGCCGCTATGGGAGAGGTTGAGACGGCGAGGACTCTTTAGCCTGGAGAAAAGGCGGCTGAGGGGCGATGTGATAGAGGTCTACAAATAATGAGTGGGGTAGAGCGGACAGATGTGAAGCGTTTGTTTACACTTTCTAACAATAATAGAACCAGGGGACACAAGATGAAATTGGAATGCGGTAGGTTTAAAACAAATCGGAGAAAGTTTTTCTTTACTCAGCGTGTAGTTAGACTCTGGAACTCATTGCCGGAGAAGGTAGTGACGGCAGCTGGCCTTGTTGAGTTCAAAGGGGGTCTGGACAGATTCCTGAAGGAAAAGTCCATTGATCATTATTAAATTTGGGGGTTTTGCCAGGTTCTTGGGGCCTGGATTGGCCGCTGTCTGAGACAGAGTGCTGGGCTTAGTAAAAGGGCTCCTAACTTCTTTCCCCCCCATTTTCCAGCTCTTCTCTTTGCTTAATTTATTAAGGGGTCGTTTTACTAAGCCGTGTTAAGCGTCTATACGCGCTCAACGCACACCAAAATGGAGTTACTGCCCGACTACCACGTGGCTCTTGCGGTAATTTCATTTTTGGCACGGATCTGAAAAATATTTTTTTATTTTTGGGTGCACCTAGCGGGCACGTGCCAAGTGGCATCTGAAACGCCTCGGTCATTACCGCCCAAATTCTTTACCGCTAGGTCTATGGCTGGCGGTAAGGTCTCAGACCCAAAATGGCCGCGCGGCTATTTTCATTTTGCCACACATCCATTTTTTGGGGGGGGGGGGGGGGGAGAAGGCCCTTTTTACAGGTGCGCTGAAAAATGATTCTGCGTGCGCCCAAAACCTGCGCCTACACTACCGCAGGCCATTTTTCAGCGCACCTTATAAAAGGACCCCATAGTGCACAAGTCACTTTGGTTGTAACCCAGAAAGGTGATATATTTATTTATTTATAACATTTGTATCCCACATTTCCCCACCTATTCGCAGGCTCAATGTGGCTTACACAATTCCGTAAGTGGTGATTACCAGTTCCGGATAGGAGAAATACATAGTTGGGGTAAAGGGGCAGATTAGCGTTAGGTTACAAGAGGAAAGTTCGTCCTATGATAAGAGCTAAAGGTAATAGGTTAAACTTCATTCATGACAAAAAAGCTTGAATAATTAGGATCATTAAACTGGAAATCAAGATAATTAGCAAAAAACAGTAGAGATATAGAGAATATATCAAATACCCAACAAAGATATAGCTGGCAAAGAATTCACACCCCAAAGATACAGTACTACATTATAGTGTTAAGCCTTTTGGGTTGCACTAGACTATACCAGGAACATTTTTAACCCTCCACAGTGGCTCCTTATTGGTGCCCTGCGCATTACTCATAAATCAACCAAGAACAGAGAAACAGAATGGCCCATACAATCTGTAAAGTAATAATTATTTTAAGGGCATCTCTCCAAAAGCTATTCACCACGGTAAACTGCCCATTTGAAAGTGTACTAGTACTCACGAGGGCTACAGATTGCATAGATTACATTTAAAAACCTGCTCCGAGGGGGGGGGGGGAGGGGAATACCCTTAATATAAAAACAAAATTTTAAAAGGGGTGGGAGGGCAGGAATGAATCTTTCGCAGAGATTTTTCCCCCAGAACAATTTTCAAATATACTTGTGGATTTTGCAACAGAATAAGCAAATAATCAAAACCACCCTATCCAGAGGCAAAGACACTCTGGGGTCCGTTACTAAGGTGCGCTGAAAAATGGCCTGCACTGGTATAGACGCGTGTATTGGATACGCGCAGGTCCATTTTTTCAGTGCACCTGCTGAAAAGGCCTCTTTTTTTTTTTGCCAAACATGGACGTGCGGCAAAATAAAAATCAGCGCGTGTCCATTTTGGGCATCAGACCTTACCGCCACCCACTGACTTAGCGGTAAAGTCTCGTGCGTTAACTGGGCGATAAATGTCATAAGTACATAAGTAATGCCATACTGGGTAAAGACCAAAGGTCCATCGAGCCCAGCATCCTGTCCATGACAGCGGCCAATCCAGGTCAAGGGCACCTGGCAAGCTTCCCAAACGTACAAACATTCTATACATGTTATTCCTGGAATTGTGGATTTTTCCCAAGTCCACTTAGTTGCGGTTTATGGACTTATCCTTTAGGAAACCATCTAACCCCCTTTTAAACTCTGCCAAGCTAATCGCCTTCACCATGTTCTCCGGCAACGAATTCCAGAGTTTAATTACGCGTTGAGTGAAGAAATATTTTCTCCGATTTGTTTTAAATTTACTACACTGTAGTTTCATCGCATGCCCCCTAGTCCTAGTATTTTTGGAAAGCGTGAACAGACACTTCACATCCACCTGCTCCACTCCACTCATTATTTTATATACCTCTATCATGTCTCCCCTCAGCCGTCTCTTCTCCAAGCTGTATAGCCCTAGCCTCCTTAGTCTTTCTTCATAGGGAAGTCGACCCATCCCCGCTATCATTTTAGTCGCCCTTCGCTGCACCTTTTCCAGTTCTACTATATCTTTCTTGAGATGCGGCGACCAGAATTGAACACAATACTCAAGGTGCGGTCGCACCATGGAGCGTACACTGCCATGTCAGCACGCGTACATTGCCAATTACCACCCAGTTAGCGCCATGTGATAGAAAACAGAAATTACTTTCTGCCACGCGTATAAATTAGAATTACCGCCAGGGGCACGCAGTAGCCGGGCAGTAGTTGTAATTTGACGCTCGTTGTACACACGTAGGTGGCCTTCGCGTCTGAGTAAAAGGGCCTCTCCATTTAGTGCTCCTTATGCCCAAGAACGAGGAAAGAGATGAAACATTTCTAATGTAAACCCCATGCAACAAGGGCAATTTAACAATACTACAAGTCCATGAACTTATACCCCTTGAAATCAGCTGCTGGTGTAATACACCAGTATCTTGGAACCAGAAGAAGTTCAGAGTATAATTAGAAAGAGTCAAAATGTTCCTGAACAGATCATAATCTCCATTTTGACCTGTTTGCTGCAGAAAACAGATCAATCGTCACTTAACCGCACTGCCCTATAGAAAGAAACATGAATATTGTATGCGGGGAGACCTCTTCAGCCTACGCTTCCTCCTACTGCTGCTAGTTACAAACGGTTATTACACTGTTGAGCGTTGGATTCAGGGGCAAACTCCCCTCCTCAGCCACGGATTCTGTAAATGGCACAAAAAGGCTTATTTTCGAAAGAGAAGGGCGCCCATCTTTCAACACAAATCGCAAGATGGGCATCCTTCTCCCAGGGCCGCCCAAACCGGCATAGTAACATAGTAGATGACGGCAGAAAAAGACCTGCACGGTCCATCCAGTCTGCCCAACAAGATAAACTCATATGTGTATACCTTACCTTGATTTGTACCTGCCTTTTTCAGGGCACAGACCGTACAAGTCTGCCCAGCAGTATTTCTCGCCTCCCAACCACCAGTCCTGCCTCCCATCACCAGCTCTGGCACAGACCGTATAAGTCTGCCCTCCACTATCCTCGCCTCCCAACCACCAACCCCTCTTCCCCCCACCTGCTCCGCCACCCAATTTCAGCTAAGCTTCTGAGGATCCATTCCTTCCGCACAGGATTCCTTTATGCATATCCCACGCATGTTTGAATTCCGTTACCGTTTTCATCTCCACCACCTCCCGCGGGAGGGCATTCCAAGCATCCACCACCCTCTCCGTGAAAAAATACTTCCTGACATCTTTTTTGAGTCTGCCCTCCCCCCCCTTCAATCTCATTTCATGTCCCCTCGTTCTACCGCCTTCCCATCGAAAGCCGATTTTGGGCGTCCTCAACTGCTTTCCGTTGGGCAGTGGAGATTTAGGTATGTTCCTGTTGATTCTGTTGTGTTTCTAGGTGGTAGGTCTATGAGGTCTGTCGTGTATCCCGGGGCTGCGCCGTAGATAATTTTATGAACCATGCTGCAGATTTGAATGAGGTTCGTTCTTTGATTGGGAGCCAGTGCAGTTGTTCTCGGAGGGGTTTGGCGCTTTATAGGTGAAGGGGGCACCTACACATGGGTACAGTGGGTTTCTGGTGAGTTTTGGTTGGAGGGCTCAGTTTCCTCCCACAAATGTGACAGAGAGAAGGAGAGAGGGACCAGAGCCCCCCATTCCATGGTGCATTGCACTGACCACTACACTAGTCCAGGGACCTGAATGCTGCTCTAACAGACTTGGCTCTAACTTCTGAGGCTGTCATAGAGGCTGCTAAATCGTATTTGTATTTACATTTGTGGGGGATGGAACGGGATCAGTGACCACTGGGGGGGGTATTGGGGGGGGGGTCACTCCTGATTCCCTGCAGTGGTCATCTGGTCATTTAAGGCCCCCTTTTGTGCCTTATCCGTTATAAAAACAGGTCTAGCTCAAAACGTCTTCGGTTTAGTCCTGGACACGTTTGTTTTGTTCTATTATGGCTGAAAAACGTCTACGTGTTAGGATCACCCAGATCCCGTCCTTAACGCACCCATGACACACCCCCTTGTGATTTGAACGCACTTCTACTACTACTACTACTACTTAGCATTTCTGGCAGACTTCACAGAAAAACGTCTGAAGTTTGGTATTGAAAATACCAACTTGGACGTTCTTGTGAGAAATGTCCAAATGCAGATTGATGCAACTTTTTGGACATTTTTCTCTTCTGAAAATGAGCTCTATAGTAACCTACGAAACTTTGTAAGTCTAAGTGCTTTGAAAATGAGCCTCTATACCAGTGATGGGCAACCTTTTGAGCTTGCTGTGTCAAAATTCGCCAAAAAACCGAGCATAACTCGGGTGGTGTGTCACTTCGAGAAAAATCACTGCTACTAGGACCGCCCCCGGGCCCCCCCTACCCGAGATCGCTGCCCACCCGAGGTCGCCGGGGCCCCCCTCCACCCGCTACCGGGCCCGGAACTAAGTCTCCTTTCACGTCGCAGCAAGCAGCAGCAGGGCAGACCTCTCCTTCCTTCTGTGCTCCGCCCTCGCGGACGTTAAATCAGGCAAGGACGGGACACGGAAGGAAGGAGTGGCCTGCCCTGCTGCTGCTTGCTGCGACGTGAAAGGAGGCTTTAAGGTTAGTTTCCGGGAGGGAGGGCGGACCACACTGTGGCAGCGCCGCGTGTCATCGAAAATGGCTACGTGTGTCAGTGCTGACACGCGTGTCATAGGTTCGCCATCAGGGCCCTATACAGTAACGAAGGTAACTTTATAAGTCTATGTGCTTTGAAAATGACCCTCTATATTTCATCCAAAATATGAATAAAACAGCGTGATCGTTGTGTTGGTCTACCTGGAAAAATATAAAAAGAAAAGGTCTAACAAGTCATATGCAATTTCCCTGTGGACTAATTTAATGGGTTTTTCAAAAAGCACAGGAGCCTATTACAGACTAGAGCGAGATGGTCAATCCAGTGGGGGATTACTTTTCTAGGCCAAACCATTACATCGCTGGGCTTTATGAAGACACAAAAAAAATAAAAAGGGAACAAACTACTCAGAAATGTAGGGCATTCCACATAAAAAGCAATCAAACACTTTGGAAGATCTAGAGACTCAACTGGAACGTTACCCTCCCGTGTCTGCAAGTTCTGTCATCTCCCTCCCTTAGTTTTCTCATCATTCCACAAACATCTCCTGCCCCCAATCCATCTCCATCCTTTAACTTTACAAACTCTACAGTTTTGAAAACCAGCACCACTGCAAAACAATTTGTAATCTAATCTACTTGTATCTTCAGGCAATATCATCTTTCGAACTTTCTACACAGACTTCTTGTGACTGCCAAACATTACGTTTTAGCCCAATAAAAATGTATTACCTACAAGGTATTTGTTGACCAACATATACAAATGAAGGGCTTGAATTCCATGAATTTGAAATGTGTGAGCAGTGGTGCTAATCAAGGCTTCAACCTTGACCGATATTCAATCATGCGTCTTTCACATACATGCATAATTAGAGTTATGTTTTTAAATAAGATTGATCTAAAGTGGAGAATACATCTTACATTTCATGCTTGGATTAGAAATGGCTGGGCATTCAGGCTGAAAAGTCTTAAGGAAACATTTACATAGGGGAGAAGCAGAGGAGGAGGAAACTCTTCCTTCAGATCAGACAAAATGTATTTATCTATTCCAGAGACTTCATTAAACATCCTTCAAAATATTTATTAAAAAATTTCTGAAGTTAGATATCTATTTATTGAACCCATGTACCTGAAAGAATTTCTTTTGAAAATGATTTTCAGTACTACAAGGTTGGAAGCCTCTCAAGTGTGCAAGATAGGTTGGTCATGTTGAATATTCATCTGATTAAGTACTAGATTGCTGGGGAGTCAACTGGGAGCTTTAGTGAAAGGTCTGCAAAAGCACTACCTTGGATACCCTGAGGCTGATCTGATGCCGGAGAAAGACCCCTTTCCATCATAAGGGGCTGTCCTAGCTGCAGAAACTGCTCCAGGAAAGGTACATTTGAGTGTTTCTTTCACTCGTACATCTTTGCCTAATTCTTCTCTGGCGGGAGATATATCCTTAAAAGAAGTCGTTGATAATACACTGAAACCTTCTGCTCAGTGTGCTGCTGCGGCTAGGAGAGCGAATAGAATGTTGGGTATTATTAGGAAAGGTATGGAAAACAGGTGTGAGGATGTTATAATGCCGTTGTATCGCTCCATGGTGCGACCGCACCTTGAGTATTGTGTTCAATTCTGGTCGCAGCATCTCAAGAAAGATATAGTAGAATTGGAAAAGGTGCAGCGAAGGGCGACTAAAATGATAGCGGGGATGGGACCACTTCCCTATGAAGAAAGACTAAGGAGGCTAGGGCTTTTCAGCTTGGAGAAGAGGCGGCTGAGGGGAGACATGATAGAGGTATATAAAATAATGAGTGGAGTGGAACAGGTGGATGTGAAGCGTCTGTTCACGCTTTCCAAAAATACTAGGACTAGGGGGGCATGAGGTGAAACTACAGTGTAATAAATTCAAAACAAATCGGAGAAACTTTTTCTTCACCCAACGCGTAATTAAACTCTGGAATTCATTGCCGGAGAACGTGGTGAAGGCGGTTAGCTTGGCAGAGTTTAAAAAGGGGTTGGACGGTTTCCTAAAGGACAAGTCCATAAACCGCTACTAAATGGACTTGGGAACAATCCACAATTCCAGGAATAACATGTATAGAATGTTTGTACGTTTGGGTAGCTCGCCAGGTGCCCTTGGCCTGGATTGGCTGCTGTCGTGGACAGGATGCTGGGCTTGATGGACCCTTGGTCTTTTCCCAGTGTGGCATTACTTATGTACTTATGATGCTATAAGAAAGACGGATATAAAAGTTAAAGGATCATCTTTTACAGTTTAGCAAATTTTCAGAGAAGTGGTGGACAAACTGACTGAACACGATGTTTGGCTGCTTAAGGTGGAGCAAGATTTGGAGAATGTTGATTCACGTATTGCTTTAGCTCAATCCGTTGCTGCTGCGGCGACAAAGGATAGTTTAATGACACATCTCAGTCTTGAAAATCTGGAAAACATCAATAGAGCATCTAATTCGCGTTTCCTTAAATTTTCCTGTCACTCATGATTTGTCCTCTATGGAGTTGTTCAAAATGTATGTTAAAGATGTATTACAACGAAGGTGGGATAGGGGGGTGGCGAGGTATTGGGGTGGAAGGGCGGGATGGGGTTGGGGGGAGTTCTCTGGGTGTATTTTGTACGATGTTGGTTGTTATTTTGGCACCATGGGATACTCTAAGTGTATTCTGTGACTGCATTTATCGTTATGTTTTAGATTCTGTGGACATGAATAAAATATATATTTTTTTTTTTAAAAAGGATGTATTACAACTTGCTAATGAAGCTGGTGATGTTAAATCTGTGTATGATCTTCGTAAGGGAATGAAACAGAACCAATCAGGAAGGAGAGTGATAATCTGAACGCTGATAGATCCAGGCTAAAATTTTAGAACCATCAAAGAACATATGACCAAGACAGCTTCTTTGTTGGTAACACTGTTCAGTGGAGAAAAGAAAATGGTGATGAAAGTATATTTTCAGAAGAAAAGAATTCTTTCTGTGGGCACTTTTGATGTTCCCTGATGTAGCCAGGGTGACTCAGTTACATCATTAGGCTTTCCTACTGCTTAAACCTTATGTATTGGCGTTCGGAGGCATTTTTCTCTTAAAGTTTCCCTATAAATGCTTGGTTAAATCTGAGAATCAATCTTTTTTTTTGTGGGGGGGTGGGGGGAGATCCTGTGCATCTAGAGTCTTTTCTTTTGTCTAAGGCAGCTAATATTGCTTAGTTGCTAATGTATCAGGTTTTTTGTGTAAGGGGTTTATGGGGGGGGGGGGGGGGTCAGGCCTACAGACATTTCTATTTCATTTTACCTTAATTCTGATGTAGTTGAATTCAAAGTGCTGTTCACCCCTTGAAGTGAGCCAGCTTTGTTTTATATGTATATCAATTTGATTTTTAAATGTTTTCCTTGGATTCGTATTTTCTTCTGTAATAAATGATAATTAAAAAAAATTAAAAGCTAGATTGTTTATAAAGTTACTAGTGAAACCAAGCCCGTTTTGTCAACAATGAAACGGGCCCTAGGAAGGCTCTCGTGTAAGCGTTTTTTTTTTCTCTCTCCCCTTTTCTCTCTCCCCCTGCCCTCCCCTCCATGTCCAGCGATTCTTTCGTCCCCTCCCATCCCATCCATGTCCAGCTTTTCTCCTCTTCCCTGCCCTCCCATCCGTGTCCCGCGATTCTCTCCTCTCCTCCCATCCCATCCATCGATTATTCTCTGCCCTTCCCTCCCCTCGATGTCCAGCGATTCTCTCCTCCCCTCCATGTCCAGTGATTTGTACCTCCAACATTCTCTGGCTGGCTGGCTGGCTGTCTGGGTTCGTAACGTCTCCTGACTTTAGCTCGCCTCCAGCGTTCCCTTCCTTTTCACTGTTCCGCCCTTCTCTGATGTCATTACGTCGTTACGCGAGGGTGGGACAGTGAGAGGGAAGGGAACGCTGGAGGCTTGCTGACATCAGGAGATGTTACGAACCCAGACAGCCAGCCAGAGAAAGTTGGAGGTACAAATTATTATATAGGATTAGTGATTTGGGAAACTTTCCTAAATTCTGTTGGATCCTCCATTTTGTAGGGGAGCTTGGTAGCGGGTAATTTTAGGGGATGATTATTTCTAAAGGGGAGGGGGAGGTTTCTTCCGTTTTCGGTACTGTTTAAATTGGTCCTGTATTTGCCACCTATTTGCTGTAGAGATATCATTTATAAAGTGTTGATTAATTCCTCTGGGTTAGAAGACTTTTGTCACACTGTTCTTATGCTTTAAAAACATCCACTGAGCCCCGATGCAACCTTATTAGACGAAACGTGGATATATCGGGCATTTTTTTTTAATTTAATTTAATACATTTTGGAACTCCTTTTTGGACTACTTTGCTTTCTGATGAAATCTGTTGCTTCCATTTTGGTAGGTTAGCACCTGCCTCCTTGTTTGATATTTTCACCTTATTTATTGTTATAAGAATTAAGTGAATTGTAATTATTCAAAAAAAGAAATATATATATATTTGGTTACATTTGTACCCCGCGCTTTCCCACTCATGGCAGGCTCAATGCGGCTTACATGGGGCAATGGAGGGTTAAGTGACTTGCCCAGAGTCACAAGGAGCTGCCTGTGCCTGAAGTGGGAATCCAACTCAGTTCCTCAGGACCAAAGTCCACCACCCTAACCACTAGGCCACCCCTCAGGACCAAAGTCCACCACCCTAACCACTAGGCCACTCCTCCACTGTTGCTACTATTGGAGATTCTACATGGAATGTCGGCCCTTGCAGATCACCAATGTGGCCGCGCAGGCTTCTGCTTCTGTGAGTCTGACGTCAGACTCACAGAAACAGAAGCCTGCGCAGCCTTCTACATGGAATGTTGCTAGTGGAATAGCAACATTCCATGTAGAATCTCCAATAGTAGCAACATTCCATGTAGAATCTCCAATAGTATCTATTTTACTTTTGTTACATTTGTTCCCCGCGCTTTCCCACTCATGGCAGGCTCAATGCGGCTTACATGGGGCAATGGAGGGTTAAGTGACTTGCCCAGAGTCACAAAGGAGCTGCCTGTGCCTGAAGTGGGAATCGAACTCAGTTCCTCAGGACCAAAGTCCACCACCCTAACCACTAGGCCACTCCTCCACTGTTGCTACTATTTGACATTCTACATGGAATGTTGCTATTCCACTAGCAACAACATTCCATGTAGAAGTCGGCCTTTGCAGATCACCAATGTGGCCGCGCAGGCTTCTGCTTCTGTGAGTCTCACAGAAACAGAAGCCTGCGCAGCCTTCTACATGGAATGTTGCTAGTGGAATAGCAACATTCCATGTAGTATCTCCAATAGTAGCAACATTCCATTTAGAATCTCCAATAGTATCTATTTTATTTTTGTTGCATTTGTACCCTGCGCTTTCCCACTCATGGCAGGCTCAATGCGGCTTAGATGGGGCAATGGAGGGTTAAGTGACTTGCCCAGAGTCACAAGGAGCTGCCTGTGCCTGAGGTGGGAATTGAACTCAGTTCCTCATCTATAAGAGCGAAAGTTTATAGAGGGGGGATGTGATAGGGGGGGGATGTGATTGGGGGGGGGGGAGCTGGAAAAGAAGCATTTTAAGTAGTTGAGCTGCTTCCTGTGTTTGGACGCTTTAAAAAAACAAAATCACTACTTTTTCAGCAACATTTGCACATTGCCAGTGAATGTATACGATAAATGTGTAAATGGACAGAAGACAGAGTTGAAGCTCTGACAGCTGGCACCACTACTCACAAGTTTCAAACTTATGCTAATTCAATCCCTTCTGTGACTGCTGCCATGTGTTCCATATATACACACACATGTATGTTTGACTAAAATATGTAATCTAGAGAGAAAGAGAGAGAGAGAGAGAGACACACACACACAAATCCTCCACTCAGCCAATTTTCCCATTTTCTGACCTAGAAGAATTGAAGATGACTACAAAAACCCCAAATTTGATTGTAGAACATAGTTTTCAGCTTGTTAAGTTAAGGTGTCTTATAAAAGGAGGACTTTGCATCACTCCCCAAAGCAATTATTCAATAGATTTACTTTGCAAGATCAGACACCGGCTGGAGCGGAAGCATTTTTGCAGCGGACACTCCTGGTGGGGAAAAGGTGATATTGCAAGTCTGGCTTTCATCGTAAAATCCCACAATTGCCCTGTGGCGTTCCTTAATGATACAAATGTGCTCTATGGAACGTAGGAGCATTACGGATCTGGCCTCGAAAAAAGGGGGATATATTTTGTACAACTTGGGCTCCGTTTTGGGACACCTTGACCGCAGTGACAAGAAGCAGAGTGCTGAATTCCTGAAGTAGGGGAGGAGGAGGTAGTAGGGAAGGGCGAGAAGGGGGAAGAGAGGGGGTGTGGGAGGGAGGGGGGAGGGAAAAAAAAAGAGGAAAAATCGAAAGGAACTGTTACCGTAAACTGGTTGAATTGGAACTTGTATTACTGAAATTGGAGGAGTGGCCTAGTGGTTAGGGTGGTGGACTTTGGTCCTGAGGAACTGAGTTCGATTCCCACTTCAGGCACAGGCAGCTCCTTGTGACTCTGGCCAAGTCACTTAACCCTCCATTGCCCCATGTAAGCCGCATTGAGCCTGCCATGCGTGGGAAAGCGCAGGGTACAAATGTAACAAAAATAAAATAGATACTATTGGAGATTCTACATGGAATGTTGCTACTCTTGAAGATTCTACATGGAATGTTGCTATTCCACTAGCAACATTCCATGTAGAAGGCTGTGCAGGCTTCTGTTTCTGTGAGTCTGACGTACTCACAGAAGCAGAAGCCTGCGCGGCCACATTGGTGATCTGCAAGGGCCGACTTCTACATGGAATGTTGCTAGAGGAATAGCAACATTCCATGTAGAATCTCAAACAGTAGCAACAGTGGAGGAGTGGCCTAGTGGTTAGGGTGGTGGACCTTGGTCCTGAGGAACTGAGTTTGATTCCCACTTCAGGCACAGGCAGCTCCTTGTGACTCTGGGCAAGTCACTTAACCCTCCATTGCCCCATGTAAGCCGCATTGAGCCTGCCATGAGTGGGAAAACGCAGGGTACAAATGTAACATAAATAAATAAATTGATGTAAACTTCTGTCTTTGTAAAGTTCTAAGTCTAAGACTGGTGTTAATAAACAAGATATTTAAAAAAAAAGGAGGACTTTGCAAAGAGATGGTTCAGGGAACAGATACGATGACTTCAACTATCCTTGAAAACAGCATCTCGGCTACAGGTTCCGACCGCAAAATGTCACCCATCACAAATTACGCTTAACTGAGGTTAAAGATTTTTTTTTTTTGGAGGGGGGGGGGGGGAGTATAATTTCTGAGAACGTGGTGGGTCCATGGATGTGCCTGGAAAAAGCAAAGTAGTTTTTATGAAGATGTGGGGTTTTCCCCCTCCCCCCCCCCCCCCCCCCCCCCCCACACTAAATTCTACAGACCTGGAACTAGGAAACATACTCCAGAGATGATAATGTGACAGCCCTGCTGCAGTCTGCACCAACAACTTTACCATAAATAGTTGTCCAGGGTACAAAGAAAGCAGCTGTATCCAACTTCAGCCAAAAAGACTCAATCAAAACAGAAGGGAACCATTTGCTTGTTCTTTTTTCTGTTGGTGCTATGAAACACGATGCTTTTTTTCCCTAGCTGCATTTAACAATCCACAAGATATGCGAGAATACAAAAAAAAAAAAAACCTCACACAGCACTCTCAAATCATGTCACTTTAAAAGTCATTTTTAACAGTCCCAAAGACCAATGCTAGCTAATAGCCACTCTCAGCACCAGTCACAACCTGGGGCAAATTTCAGCTAACCTAAGCGGCTTCTGGCACCTTTGATGAAGTTTGTGATAAGTACCTAAGTGTTGCCATACTGGGACATACCAAAGGTCCATCAAGTCCAGCATCCTGTTTTAAACAGTGGCCAATCCAGGTCACAAGTACCTGGCAAGATCTCCAAAACAGTACAATACATTTTATGCTGCTTATAAGCAGTGGATTTTCCCAAGTCCATTTTAATAATGGCTTATGGACTTTTCTTTTAGGAAGCTATCCAAATCTTTTTTAAACCCTCGATAAGCTAAATGCTTTTACTACATTCTCTGGCAGCAAATTCCAGAGTTTAATCACATGCTGAGTGAAGAAATATTTTCTCCGATTTGTTTTAAATTTACTACTTTGTGTTTTCATTGCGTGCCCCCTAGTCCTAGTATTTTTTGGAGAGAGTAAACAAGCAATTCACGTCTACCCGTTCCATTCCACTCATTATTTTATAGACCTCTATCATATCTCCCCTCAGCCGTCTTTTCTCGCCATATCAGCCTTTCCTCATAGGGAAATCGTCCTATCCTCTTTATCACTTTTGTCGCCCTTCTCCGTACCTTTTCTAATTCCACTCTATCTTTTTTGAGATGTGGTGACCAGAATTGCACACAACAATACAAAGGCATTATAACATCCCCGTTTTTATTTTCCATTCCTTTCCTAATAATACCTAACATTCTATTTGTTTTCTTTGCCACCGCAGCACACTGAGCAGAGGGTTTCAAAGTATTGTCAATGATGACTCCTAGATCCTTTTCCTGGTCGGCGACTCCTAACGTGGAACTTTGCATTACATAACTATAGTTTGGGTTCCTCTTTCCCAAATGCATCACTTTGCACTTGCTGACATTAAACATCATCTGCCATTTGGATGCCCAGTCCCCCAGTCTCGTAAGGTTGTCTTGCAATTTTTCACAATCCTCTTGCGATTTAACAACATTGAATAACTTTGTGTCGTCAGCAAATTTCATTTCCTCACTAGTTATTCCCATATCTAGATCATTTATAAATATGTTCAAAAGCATTGGTCCCAACACAGACCCCTGTGGAACCCCACTATCTACCCTTCTCCATTGAGAATACGACCATTTAACCCTACTCTCTGTTTTCTATCTTTTAACCAGTTTTTAATCCACAATAGGACACTCATGACTCTCCAAATTTCCTCTGGAGCCTTTCATGAGGTACTTTGTCAAATGCCTTTTGAAAATCCAGATACACAATATCAACCGGCTCACTTTTATCCATGTTTGTTCACCCCTTCAAAGAAATGTAATAGATTGGTAAGGCAAGATTTCCCTTCACTAAATCCATGTTGGCGTTGTCTTATTAACCCATGCTTTTGATTATGCTTGCAATTTTCTTCTTTATAATAGTCTCTACCATTTTGCCAACCACTGACGTCAGGTTCACCGGTCTGTAATTTCCGTTATCACCTTTGGAACCTTTTTTAAAAATCTGCGTTACCTTGGCCAATCTTCCGGTACCATACTTGATTTTAAAGATAAATTACATATTACTAATAGCAGCTCTGCAAGTTCATTTTTCAATTCTATCAATATTCTGAGATGCATACCATCCATTTCTGGCAATTTGCTACTCTTCAGTTTGTCAATTTGCCCCATTACATCTTCCAGGTTAATAGAGATTTGATTCAGGTTCTCTGACGCGTCAGCATCGAATATCTTTTCTGGCAACAGTATCTCTCCCACAGCTTCCTCGGCCGAAGCAAAGAATTCATTTATGTTTAAATCTGTTTTATTGGAAACAATCATAATCTACAGTACATGTACATAGTTCTTCCATTTGTACTTAAAACCAAATATTTGACAAGTCTTTCATCATATGATTATATATATTATAGGTGAATGTTATCGCCTTGTCTCTTAAACTGTTAGTAACAAAACATCCGTATTAACAACTTACATTGTACATTTAAGATTGGTTTTCTTTTGTCCTTTTAGGAATTTTTATCTCCTTTCTCCCCCCCATTCTAACTCCCCCCTCCCCCACCTCCCTTCCCTCCCCCCCATTCATTGTAAGTCATAGCCGCTTTGTCAGTAATTTAGTATGTGACTGCGTGCTGCAGATGTCATTGAATCCCAAAATGGACTCCAACGTTGTTGGAATTTCTCTCCAGTCCTTGACTCCAAGTCGCTTATGGACATGCGCTCCATACGTAATAGGGACACCGCAAAGAATTCATTTAATCTCTCCCCTATGGCCTTGTCTTCCCTGAATGCCCCTCTTACCCCTCGGTCATCCAGCGGTTCAACCAATTCTTTTGCCGGCTTCTTGCCTTTAATATACCTAAAAATGTTTTTACTATGCATTTTTGCCTCCAACACAATCTTTTCAAAGTCTCTCTTTGCCTTCCTCATCAGCACTTTGCATTTGACTTTTTTTTTTGTTTTGTTTTGTTTTTTTGTTACATTTGTACCCCGCGCTTTTCCTACTCATGGCAGGCTCAATGCAGCTTACATGGGGCAATGGAGGGTTAAGTGACTTGCCCAGAGTCACAAGGAGCTGCCTGTGCCTGAAGTGGGAATCAAACTCAGTTCCCCAGGACCAAAGTCCACCACCCTAACCACTAGGCCACTCCTCCACTGTTGCTACTATTTGAGATTCTACATGGAATGTTAATGTTGCTATTCCACTAGCAACATTCCATGTAGAAGTCGGCCCTTGCAGATCACCAATGTGGCCGCGCAGGCTTCTACATGGAATGTTGCTAGTGGAATAGCAACATTCCATGTAGAATCTCCAATAGTAGCAACATTCCATGTGGAATCTCCAATAGTATCTATTTTATTTTTGTTACATTTGTACCCCGCGCTTTCCCACTCATGGCAGGCTCAATGCGGCTTACATGGGGCAATGGAGGGTTAAGTGACTTGCCCAGAGTCACAAGGAGCTGCCTGTGCCTGAAGTGGGAATCCAACTCAGTTCCTCAGTTCCCCAGGACCAAAGTCCACCACCCTAACCACTAGGCCACTCCTCCACTTGTCATTCTTTATGCATTTTCCTCGCAATGGATTAATGCTCACCAATCAATATGTCTGAGATGGGCTGAAGGATAGGCCAAGAGTCATAAAGAACACTTGTGACTTATAAGTGGAAGAGGATGATGGTTAAAATATTGGCCTTCTAAGAATCAAAGTTGAAGATGGTGAAGCTTAAAATCTATTGGTAGGGGTGGTGAATGTTATAGCACATTTTGGACGAATATGGAAGCACAGCCAGTCTTAAACAGGGATGATAGAAGTGCAGGACCCTGTGCAGCTGCCCCTAGGGGCCCTAAGTATGCTCCTGTCTCCTACAACCACCTCCTCTCCCCAACTTAACGTATGAATTTCTCCATAGAGGGCTCAGGATAACAGCAGCAGCAATTTCACTAGGCCATCTGCTGCCAACCCCAGAGCCTGATCTCTGCTGTGTCCCACCCTTGCGGAAGCAGGAACTTACACCAGAAGGGGGCAGGACACAGCAGAGAGCATGCTCCAGGTTTGCAAATCACTGCCATTACTGTGATCACTCTACGGAGAAACGTATGTTTTAAGGTGGGAGGTGGTTCAAAGACAGGAAGATATACCGGACCACCAGGGCCCCCCTCAAACTTCCGCAATCAGTAACACCGGCCCTGTATGGAGGGCAGAACTAGGAAGCAGGTTGAGAGGTTAGGCAAGAACCAGAGCAGCAGAAGAATCCAGACTTGTAGGATGTGGCAAAGCAGTCCTCAAATAGGGTGGGAAGCAGAAACTGCCACAAGAAAAAAAAAAAGACACCCCCAAAAGGAAGTGTCTGCTTCCAGCATGCGATCCTGCACATCCTTGAGGGCGAAGCCGTCCTCCACCGGCAGAGTAGACTCTCTACCTCCACCTGCTGGTAGATGGTCATAACCCACAAGTCTGGATTCGCTAAACAGGCACAAACTTACCTTTTTTAAATTCATTACTCATTTTAATTGCATTGTTTAGATATGTAATAGAACAATATTAAAGTGAAATACTTAACAGTGGCAGAGTGAGCTCTGAAGTAAAGATGCATATATTAAACTGGAAGACAAAGGCAGAAAGAAAAAGCGCCTCTGAATATCTCTCTGAACTCTGATAGTAAAATAATCCTAAACCATCCTACCAGGGTGTTGTTAACATGCATTTCTGGAATATCAGGGTTATTTTAACAGCTTATAAATATGAACACACTGAAATTAATTAAGCTGCTTTTATTAAAAAAAAAAAAAAAAGATTTTTGAAGTTTATGACTAAGGGGTTGTATTTGTTCTGTGTGAGATGAAAAGGAAAAGCCTTATTTAAATAATACAAATGAGCCGCTGCATTTCTGTTTGAAGTGGCAGGTGTGTTCCTCACATATTGCAAGTGCTCCTGGGTAATAATATACAAGATGAAAAACTGGCTCGTTCTCATTTTAACCCTAACTCTAAGCCAACTTGGGTGACTTCTTGCAGAACTCATACAGTAGAAAAGGGTGTTAGCACATATATCAAACAACATATGATTCACGAAGGTTCAAACGCAAGGCAAAATAAAACATTAACTACCCCCGGGGATAACAAGACTGAAACTGGAGACTGGCAAATTTCTACCTTAGACTTTAAGCTCATTTTGTGCATTCTGAGATCTAATCTAATGTATCAAAAGGGTTATAACCTTTATTGATGGGTGATCCAAAGTACAGGCATCGTTATAAACAGATAGGGTTATCAATGATCATACCTAATCTAGTAGATCATTGACCATGTCCCACTATCTAGACCGCAGACTGAAGTACACACTCGTCAACCCTAGCACCCACAAAAACCCGTATCCACTATACTTATGCTAAATGTAAGCCACATTGAACCTACCAATAGGTTGGGAAATGTGGGGTATAAATGCAGAAATAGATACATCTAGTTCATGGCATTAATGTCTCCAACCTCAAGGGCGGCCCCCGAAGAAGCCGTCCGAGCCGCGTGGCCGGCCAAGATGGCGGAGGCGAGGAGCGGGGGATGGGCGTTTATGGCGGGAAAAACCGCCACGCCGGAGGAAGGACCGGGACATTCATCGGTCACTAAACTGTCACCCATCAAGGGCGAACCTGGCTGTAAAACCCCCGCATCCCCTCTAGAAGCGCTCCAGCGATCCAGGGAGCGACCCTTTGCGCCCTCGCCCTGCGACGCCATATGCCACGAGGAGAAGAATCGGGGAACCCCCTGCCCGCTATAAAAAGGTAAAATTACCTGCTTGCCGCTCCGAGCTGTAACGAACTGGTGTCCCAGTGAGTAGCTGCAATGAACGTTTAAAGAAACGCCAAAATAAACGCCTTTAAAGACGTTTAAAATTTTTTTTTTTTTTTTTTTTTAAACGGAGCCAGCGGGAGGGGGGAGAAAAGGAGGGACCTGGCACCACCAGGTTTGCACTTGCTCAAAAGAGCCCTCAACCCCAGGCCTCAACAAAACCTAAGGATTAGGCTTGGAGGCCTAGCCAGAGCTGCTGCTGTGTGTGACCACCACCTGCTGAGATAGAGAACATACTGAGGAGTTTCCGGCAGCACATGACCACATATAGGGAGGCAAAAGTTTGCTCTCTATCTCCACCTGCTGGTAGATGGACACAACCCACCAGTCTATGGATTGATCAGCTTGATGATATGGAAACAAATAACAACAAGTTATTAGTATATCACCTCTGGTACCGCATTGGGTCACTAAAGGGCAGACAGTTCAGGATTTGAAATTCGTTGTATTATTTCAATGTCACAATATTAGAAGGGGAGGGGACATCCCTTTTTGTTACTTTTACGTAAAGAACAACAACGAATGATATTCACACGGAATATTATTGCTCATCATGGTCTGAACAGAGAGGCTGAATGTGTGAGGGGGGGGGCGGGGTCTTGAGTATTTAAACCGCTGAGAATCCAGGCCCTCTATACTCATGCGTCAGCTATTTTGGCACTGGGGCATTGCTGCAGGATGTGCCGAGAGTTATGTGATGATACGGTATAACTTTTAAGTGGGGTAAGGTAAAACAGTTATATAAGAATTATGATGGTTAATATTTTTTAGGAGTCCGACCCCTGACGACACTAATGAAGCGAAACACAGACCGTATAGGGTGCGGGGAAAACTGCAAGATACAAAGGGTTTGACCTGTGAAGATTTGTTGATTTGAAATGTCTGGACCCACTTAATACCTGCTGTGTTGGGGAGAAGCTCATTGCCACCTAGCTGTTAATTTTGTGACTGGGGACAATACATTCCAGCAACAGCACCATGGGATTGATAGATATGGATTACCAGTGGTGGAAGGAGTGAAAAAACTTTTGAGAAGTGAATGGAAGGGAGCCTCTATGAAAGAACTTTAAAGCTGGAGTATCAGGCCAACAGCGTGGTAGTGGATGAGGATTTGCTGTTATAGTTGTACTGTAACAGGGGCGTAGCCAGACCTCGAGGTGGGAGGGGGCCAGAGCCCAAGGAGAGGGGCACATTTTGGTCGCTGCCCTGCCACCCCCCTCCGCCGCTGTAACATCTTGGCTGGTGGGGGTCCCCAACCCCCCCGCCAGCTGAAGACTTCATCCAGTGCTGGTCTCCAGCAGTGCCGCATTGCCCGCCCTACTCTCTCTTCCCCTCATGGGCAGACAATGCGGCGGCATCACCACAGACCAGTGCTGGATGAAGTCTTCAGCTGGCAGGGGTTGGGGACCCCCACCAGTCAACCAGGGGCCCAGAGCAACTTGGGGGGGCAGGCCCCGGTGGCCCCACCTAACTACGCCACTGCTGTAGTAGGAAGGCATTTCTATTGTATTAGGCAGAATACACTGAAATGCTTGGTTGTGAACGCTAATATCGTGCAACATTTCCAGATCACTATTCTTCTGACCAAATAGGTACTTGTTCCACCATTTTCCAAGTGAAAGCCTTTTTCACGCTATCCCCCTCATTTTGTAACATAAGCATCTCAATGTGTATGCCAACTGCGCACTCAGATTATGAATATTTGCACTTACACATGTAAATGTTACAGATTTACATCTATGTGCTAGCAGTACTCTATCATCTTAGTACAACTTGAAAAGTATGAAAATGCAAGGGGGGGGGGGGGCATTCACATGGGCAGGGCAAGGCGTCTCCCATAATTACGCACACTTTATAGAATACTGTCAGTTATGTACCAGAGTGCAGAATTTAGGCAGATGTATTTAGGGTGCACCTAAATTTTGGCAAGTAAATGCCGACTCACGCTAGTATTCTATAATTTATTTATTTAACACATTTATTCCCCACATTTTCCCACTTAGTTGCAGGCTCAATGTGGCTTACACAATACCATAGAGGCAGGCTCCGGTTTGGTAAAATACAAATACACAATATAGTAGTAAGCATATAAGTAACGTATGTATAAAGCAACGAAGAAATAAAGAGGGGGTGGTGATAAAAGTCCATTACGGTCCATAGTTTTGCTGTGTCACAGGAAGTAGGAAGTTAATTTGGGTCAGAGGGGTAGGACTTCTTAAACAAGTTGGTTTTCAGTGACTTCCTGAAGTTAAGATGGTTGTGGATAGATTTCACGGTTCTGGCCAAGCGTTCCACAGTTGTGTACTTATGTAAGAAAAGCTGGATGCATAAATTGATTTGTATCTAAGTCCATTTCACGGAGAGAGTAGTGGATGCTTGGAATGCCCTCCCGCGGGAGGTGGTGGAAATGAAAACGGTA
Organism: Microcaecilia unicolor; assembly: GCF_901765095.1. Classification (NCBI taxonomy): domain Eukaryota; kingdom Metazoa; phylum Chordata; class Amphibia; order Gymnophiona; family Siphonopidae; genus Microcaecilia; species Microcaecilia unicolor. Next base: position 25,129 of record NW_021963861.1, read on the forward strand.
ACAGAATTCAAACATGCGTGGGATAAGCATAAAGGAATCCTGTGCCGAAGGAATGGATCCTCAGGAGCTTAGTCAAGATCGGGAGGCGGGGCTGGTGGCTGGGAGGCGGGGATAGTACTGGGCAGACTTGTACGGTCTGTGCCAGAGCCGGTGGTTGGGAGGAGGGGCAGGTGGTTGGGAGGCGGGGATAGTGCTGGGCAGACTTATACGGTCTGTGCCAGAGCCGGTGGTTGGGAGGAGGGGCAGGTGGTTGGGAGGCGGGGATAGTGCTGGGCAGACTTGTACGGTCTGTGCCAGAGCCGGTGGTGGGCAGCGGGACTGGTGGTTGGGAGGCGGGGATAGTGCTGGACAGACTTGTACGGTCTGTGCCAGAGCCGGTGGTTGGGAGGAGGGGCAGGTGGTTGGGAGGTGGGGATAGTGCTGGGCAGACTTATACAGTCTGTGCCCTGAAGAGCACAGGTACAAATCAAAGTAGGGTATACACAAAAAGCAGCAAATATGAGTTATCTTGTTGGGCAGACTGGATGGACCGTGCAGGTCTTTTTCTGCCATCATCTACTATGTTACTATATTGCAGTCTGGATAATGCAAATTTCAGTAAGTTCGGGATAGACTGGGACTGTTTGTGGGTGGTAGATTTATGAGGTTCAACATGTATCCAGGAACTTCGCCATAAATGATCCTGTGGACCAGGGTGCAAACCTTGAAGGCAATACGTTCCTTAGTGGGAAGCCAATGCAATTTTTCACGAAGGGGGTTGGCACGTTCCTATTTAGATTTTCCTAAGATCAGTCTGGCTGCTGTATTCTGTGCGGTCTGAAGTTTCTTTGTTAGTTGTTCTAATGCAATCTTGGGGCCCAGATCCCATTCTAGAATTCACGCTCAGCCCCAGCCTCCATGCTGGCACACTACAGAAGTGCCCCCTTTGTATTTCCATCAGCAGAGAAAATAAGATGATACCTTTTTTATTGGACATAACTTAATACATTTCTTGATTAGCTTTCGAAGGTTGCCCTTCTTCCTCAGATCGGAAATAAGCAAATGTGCTAGCTGACAGTGTATATAAGTGAAAACATTCAAGCATTACTATGACAGTCTGACAGGGTGGGAGGATGGGGGTGGGTCGGAGGTATGCATGGGGACATCAAAGCATATCATTGGTATTCTAACAGGATGGGTGTGGATAGGTGAGGGGTGGGGTGATCAACAGACACATACAGCTTTATGGTTTATAATGGGCTAGGAACTTAAGGACTTAACAAGGATCTGGGGTTCCTAGCCCATTATAAACCATAAAGCTGTATTTCTCTCTACCCCTCACCTATCCACACCCATCCTGTTAGATTATCAATGATATGCTTTGATGTCCCCATGCATACCTCCTACCCACCCCCATCCTCCCACCCTGTCAGACTGTCATAGTAATGCTTGAATGTTTTCACTTATATACACTGTCAGCTAGCACATTTGCTTATTTCCGATCTGACGAAGAAGGGCAACCTTCGAAAGCTAATCAAGAAATGTATTAAGTTATGTCCAATAAAAAAAGGTATCATCTTATTTTCTTTTCCATGTTTTATTTTGTTTGATTTCTATTGATAACCTTAAGAGTCGACTAACACGGCTACCACACTCCTCTGCATCAGCAGAGAGAAACACACAAAGACCGCCTTAATGCTCAGTACCTCATTTTAACCATTGCTCCAGCCAGCTGATGCCTGTGTTGAAGACAAAAGGAGATGCTACAGGATCTTTAAGGGAGAGGACAGGTCAGTAGATGCTACGGCTGGGCAGAATTGACGGGCCATAAGGTCTTTATCTGGTGTCATTTTCTCCATTTCTATGTGTATAGACAAAACTTCACTGCAGTTCTTTAAAAAATATATATATTTTTTTTAAATGTCTAACCTGAATATACATCAAAATCTCTCTTTTTTTGGGTATAGGTCTTTCTTCTTGTTTTTTTAAATGTCACTGCTGAATGACGGCAGACTCTCCAGAGAGGCTGTGAATGTTGCTCTGGCTGACCTAAAGGACAGGAGCCAGATTTGGGTAAAGAAGCTTGATTTTCCCTCATCACTGCCACCAAAATTGTAATTTGGCAATAACAGACCAATAAAAGACGGACATGCGACTATACAGACCATATGTGGCTCACTTGGAAGTCAAATGCTCTAGAAAGCAGAGCACAGAAACTATTTAAAACCCTTAAAAATAACATTACCTTATAATGGAAACTTCTAGTTCAAGCAAGATTATTACTCACCACAGACAATGTCTGCAGCTCTGCCTCACCCATTTTAACCACAGTTCTTTTAAGTGACTTTTATAAATTGATATAATATTTAACCTAGAGCAGCAGAAAGCACTAATCCCAAGACATTTTGTGTTATTTTATGCTTTATTGTTTGTTTTGAATTTTATGCGTGTTTGGTTGGAACCCACTTTGGAAAACATTTTTTTCAATAAATAAATACTTGCATTCTTCTCTTGACCGCCTACACAACTGGCCATCCTTGTCCCTGCCTGTTTTCAGCACACTGTGTTTTTGTCCCTTGGGGATTACTGGTTGTCAGTGATTCTCTTACTACGGTGAGTAACAAAGAAACCCTGGCTTGCTTAGCAATGCTATTTAAATAACTACCTGCAGCAGCTACGTCACTCATTTCCCTCTTTGAGAGGCTGCTCTTCCTCGCTATGTTTCTGCTCAGCGATTCTAAAGTTAGAACTCTTGAGCTGCTGCCAATCTGACATGTTATGGCATCCCTATGATTTACGCTGCATCTTTCCAATCAACAAGCTTGAGTTTCGGATTCAGTGTGGGTGTGTCCCTGGGTAAAGCCAAGCTAAATCTAAAAAGGGAAGGGAAGGAATTTTGAAAAGGTCATAATTTACACATGCTGGACCATGGCCAGGACTGATTTGACAGACCTGCATTATACTCCAGCACCATAAGTGTCCCCCCCCCCCTCCTCCGCTCCAACAAATGGCTATTTCAAGAGTAGGGTGACGCCCAGTTAAAAGTCCAACGCAAACATCTTTACATCAAACTATAATGTTTGAAGGCAGTAGAGCTATGCAAGTCTTAGATAAACAGTTGTCAGTCAACCCAATATCATTAATATTCCCAATAAGGTCTTGAGGGCTGAAGCAGTCTGGCTTTTTCCTCAGTTCACACACAAAAAAAAGTGAACTGTTCCACCCAATTTAGTGACACTAAAAAAAACAAAAATTGTGGAAACTTTTTTTTTAATTTTAAATATATTTTATTGACAACCCAAAGGTAAACACAACGTTCTCAATGTATCCAACATACAAGCAATAAGATATCATACTGGAACCATACAACGTGTATATGTCCGCTGCTCTGATCTTCTCCGCTCAACAACTTTGTTTCCAGTACAATTGAGCACTATAGCTTCAGTGTATTGGTAAGACACACATATTCTTTTTATATTTGGATAGAATTAATAATCAACAGACGGCAGAGAAGACTCCTGATGCAGGCCAGTACGGCCAAAACACAGCTGTGTCGAGTCCCTTTCTCCCTGCTACAGTTTGGCTAATAAAGTTGATTCTTCATTTTTACATCCAAAGTGTCGTCTTTTTTATGTAATTTTTTTATTTTGATGGATTCATCTTTTAAATACATATCTTATGATTAATTTTAAATTTTGACGTTTTTTATATATATATATATATATTTTTTTTTTTTTAAATATATTTTTTGTTTTTTGCTTTTGTTGGTCATCTTTGCTGTTTTGTTTCTTGTTGATTTCCTTGCGAAGACTGGTTTCTTCTGTTTTTTGCACTACCTTCCCTCCCCCCACTATCCAACCCATCCCCCCCACACACACACACTATTTCCATTGCCTCGGGAACTTGCTTTTTGCTATCCGAGTGGAGTCAAATAAAAACAGTAAGCCCAATAACTCTGTACGCCTGGACAGCCCACATTCTACTAGTCTAGAAAAAGTATCCAGGGACTGGGCTTAGAGTACATGCCCGATGCCCCCCCCTCCCCCTCGTCTATAAACCTGTACTTCTTGGTAGACTGAGGGGAAGAGATCCAAGATGGCGACGGTTTGAACTCGCGCTACGGACGTGTTTCTAGTGGCGCTAGAGTAGAGCTGGAGGGAGTTACCTTGCCCGCTGTTGTGATGGGCAAGCGACGAGGGAAAGTCAGGGATTTTCCCTCAGACCCTGGCGCAAAGCCCCCGCTCTCCCAGCCGACACTTGAGCGCTTTGGAATAGCGCCCGGAACTCCATCGACTTCAACCCCTGTTGCTGGTGCTAGCGTCTCGGCGCTAACCGACAGTGTCGACGGGGCTTCCCTAAGCCCTGTCGTTCGTGCAGCGCCACCTCAACCAGGAAGTGAGCGCTTCCAGCCGAGTCCTGCAGCCTCTGCCCAAAGTGGTGAAGGGAGCGAGCAGGGAGGGAACTCGACGGCAGCACAAAGATCATCTCCTGGACAACTGGTGATTCCAGAGCAGAAAGCAGCGACTGTTGTGGATTCTGCAACAGTGAGTATCCTGGAACAAGTAGTTCAAGCGGCTCCCCTGGTATTTAATGCAGGTCAGTTTGAAAAGCCGGCTGTAGTGACCTTAGAGTCACTTTGGGAACTGAACTCCACAACCCTCTTTACATTACAATCGGTTATTTCAAAGAATAATGAAACTATTAAAGTTTTGGCACAGTCTGCTCTCAAACAATTTCAAATTAATGAGTCTCATGCAACTGAAGTAAAAGTTCTCTCTCAAAAAGTTGAAAAAATGCAACTTGTGGATCAAACATTAATAAAAGAAAGGAACTTTGCTTCTAGACGCATGGAATACCTGGAAAATCAATCCAAAAGACTTAACCTACGTATGATTAACTTTCCAAAATCGCCTATCCTTTCTCCTGTACAGATGGTTAAGAAATATCTTGTTGATATTCTGGGAATGACTGAAAATTCACTGCCACCAATCACAAGGGCATATTATATTCAAATTGCTGGGCAAGTCCCAGGAAATTTAAACCCTCAGAATGCAATGAATTTAACAGACTTTCTGGAATCTTCTTTGGAGGTGGTCACTCAAAGGACTACTTTGTTAGTGACTTTTGCACTAGAGTTGGATCGAGACACAGTACTTAGGTTATCCTTAAGACACTTGAATTCTTTATTTTTAGGTTCAAAAATAAGAGTTTTCCCGGATTTATCAAGGGAAACTCAAAAACGTCGTAAATTATTTCTTGCTTTGCGCCCAAGGGCAATAGCCCTGGGGGTTAATTTTCTTTTGAAATTTCCTTGTGTTTGTAGGATTTTATACCATACTAAACAATACCAATTTTTTGAACCTAATCAGTTGGATAGTTTTTTGAAAAGTAAAGAGAGTATAATTGTGAAAGTTTAGACCCAAATGAACACTGTATAGCACTTAGGAGTGAATCTATGGGGCCTAGCACGGCTCTTGCTTTAATCTGAATTTTTTCGAGTTTGATTTCCTATGAATCTTGGATCATTTCTTAATTATTGTGGACGATGGATATATAGTCAATTTTCCTTATCTGTAATTACTATTGAAAGATAGTTTGCAAATTTGTAATATTATTCTGTTTTGAATATTATGTATCTCAAAAGGTTTATAAATAAATAACTAAAAAAAACAAAAAAAAAAAACCTGTACTTCTTCCCATCCATACTATCCTCAACAAGCATTGATAAGCAAACTTCGTCCCCTTGGGCTGAGATTTTGAAGATATGGCATCCAAATGGAAACTTTTTAAATTAAAATTTAAAAAAACATTTTTTCAACAGAGTATTGTCTGTTTGAGAAATATTGTTTGGAGACTGCACATTATCATCGTCATTGGGATCTGAAAAGTTTCCACAATTTTTGTTTTTTAGTGTCACTTTTCCTACGTTCACCATATTGGCCATAGCACTCTGCCTTCTCTTTACCTTCCTGTGTTATCTCAGGATGAGTCATGACTCAAAGTGACATCCTTGAAAAAAAACTTGGCAATGCATCTTTTTTTTATTTGTTTGCTACTTAAAAACAAGATACCAGTGTTCTGAACCGTGTTTCTTCATCAGCCACGACCAGGGTCAGATTTAAGATGGCGTTTTACAGAGCTGCAGTACTTTAGCACCGGATGCCAGATCAGTGAAACTGATCTGCCACGGACCCTGAAGACGGTTCGAAACTTTGGCCGTAGTCGGCCGTGGCGTTTGGGCAGTACTGAGCAGCATACATAGATAAGCTTATTGTAAAACCTACTCAGGATTTGCGTTACAAGACGTATGAGGAGAGACTTGCTGACCTAAACATGTATACCCTGGAGGAAAGGAGAAACAGGGGTGATATGATACAAACGTTCGAATATCTGAAAGGTATTAATCCGCAAACGAACCTTTTCCGTAGATGGGAAGGCGGTAGAACTAGAGGGCACGATTCAAGATTGAAGTGGGGCAGACTCAAGAAAAATGTCAGGAAGTATTTTTTCACGGAGAGAGTGGTGGATGCTTGGAATGCCCTCCCGCGGGAGGTGGTGGAGAGGAAAACGGTAACGGAATTCAAACATGCGTGGGATAAACATAAAGGAATCCTGTTCTGAGGGAATGGATCCTCAGAAACTTAGCTGAGATTAGGTGGCAGAGCCGGTGGTGGGAGGCGGGACTGGTGGTTGGGAGGCGAGGATAGTGCTGGGCAGACTTACACGGTCTGTGCCCCGAAAACGACAGATACAACTCAAGGTCAGGTATACACAAAAAGTAGCACATATGAGTTTATCTTGTTGGGCAGACTGGATGGACCATGCAGGTCTTTTTCTGCCGTCATCTACTATGTTACTATCCAGCTTATAATCGAACGAGAATAACGCCCAAGTTCCGACCTAAATCGGGAGATGGGCGTTTATCTCACAAAAACGAATAACGCGGTATAATCAAAAGCCGAATTTGGGTCGCTTTCAACTGCACTCCGTCGCGGATGCGGACAAAGTGGACGGGGGCGTGTCGAAGGCGTGTCGAAGGCGGAACTGGGGCGTGGTTATCGGGCGAACAGAGATGGGCGCCCTTCGCCGATAATGGAACAGTTTTGAGCTAGAATTTAGGACACTTTTCCTGGACCCTGTTTTTTTACGAATAAGGCCCCCAAAAGTGCCCTAAATTACCAGATGACCCCCAGAGGGAGTCGGGGATGACCTCCCCTGACTCCCCCAGTGGTCACTAACCCCCTCCCACCACAACAAATGATGTTTCACAACTTTTTACTTTCACCCTCAAATGTCATACCCTCCTCCCAAGCAGCAGTATGCAGGTCCCTGGAGCAGTTGTTAGGGGGTGCAGTGGACGTCAGGCAGGTGGACCCAGGCCCATCCCCCCCCCTACCTGTTACAATTGTGCTGCTTAATGCTATTAGTCGTCCAACCCCCCCAAACCCACTGTACCCACATGTAGGTGCCCCCCTTCACCTCTTAGGGCTATAGTAATGATGTAGACTTGTGGGCAGTGGGTTTTGAGGGGGATTTGGGGGGCTCAACACCCAAGGGAAGGGTGCTATGCACCTGGGAGCTCTTTTACCTTTTATTTGGTTTTTGTAAAAGTGCCCCCTAGGGTGCCCGGTTGGTGTCCTGCCATGTGAGGGGGACCAGTGCACTATGAATCCTGGCCCCTCCCACGAACAAATGCCTTGGATTTATTCGTTTTTGAGCTGGGCGATTTCATTTTCCATTATCGCTGAAAAGCAAAATCGCCCAGCTCACACCTTGACGAATAAAACATGGGCGTCTTTTTCTTTTAAAAAATACGATCCGCCCCGCCCCTTCACGGACCCGTTCTCGGAGATAAACGCCCATGGAGATAGGCGTTTCTGTTCCATTATGCCCCTCTATGTTTACTATGTAAAACCTACTCAAGTTGATATTTTGAATAAAGTATTCACATAAAGTTTAAAGGAGGTTGGAAGTTTTTTTGCCAATGATGATAAGGTCAGCTGCTTGATTAAGAAGGCAGTTGCAATTAAGAAAGGAGTCTTATTGAGGCTTTTTCCTCCAAACATTTCCTCTTTTTTGGTATGATAGAAGAAGTTTGAAGTAGTAACTGTTTAAACCATTAATTATTGACGAGGACTAGTGGAGTTGCATCATTTATTAATATCCTCTCAAGCTCATATAGATATAATAGAGATGTCTACAGGAAAAACAGCAAGGCAGTAGGGAGAGGAGGTTTATCTCTCCCCACCCCACCCCCCACCAAGATCACAGAACACAGTCCTAAAACAAGCGGAATCAAGCTCATGTTTAGCATGGGTATTCTATGATTTCAAAATTCGGTGCCCTAGGCTTCTGCCTGTGTCATGTGGGCTTACATGTGAGCCTGGCCATGACGGTGAACCTCCGGTTGTCTTTAAAGGATGCCCAAAAGGTGGCTCTAGTTTACAGCTAACGCACATGTTTTGGTTAATCCTCAAGGCCAGGCCCACCGGACAACCTTCAGGACATGAAGTTCATAGAAATACTACCCTGCGTGCCACCTGTTCTTCACATGGGAGGCTACAGGTGTAGGTTTTAACCAGCAGATTCCTAGAAGTGAAATACGGGCAGTATGTGTCAACCTTATGGAATGCAGTCATGTTCTGCAACTTGTCATGTACTAACTAAACTCATTTATTCATTTTGGTTTGTTTTTTTTAATTTAGGTCATGGCATGTTAACGTTCCGGTACAGTAGGTGTTTCCCTATGTCTGGAGGGCCTACAACCTAACTCTAGCTGATGTGATGGAGGATTGCATTACTTACCCAAGGACACTAGGAGACTTGGTGAGATTTGAACCAGGCTTCCCCGATTCTCAGCCCACTGATCTAATCAGGCTACTCCCCTACTATAAGAAAACTTGCACCAAACTATTGATGGCATTAACAAATTTGACTATAGAACAGCAAAAAAAAGAATATCTCACTTCATTCACAGTAACTAAATGCAGATAAAGACCTAAACTTCCATCCATTCTGCCCAGTTGAAATTCATCTACTTTTAGAAGCGCATATGGATATATACGTGTCCAGAAAAAGTGAGCCCCCTAAACATTTTGCAATAACAACCTCGAACCTGCACCGAATTAAAATTTTACGTGCACAAAGTGACATTTATTTGCATCACTGAAGCCAAATTACATAGGAATCCCTCGTCCCAGTTAAGAGATTTTTAATTTTTACAAACTGCAGTCACAAATCTCAGTTTCCGGCACGACTTAATTACTTACTTACTTGTTGATGTCATTCATGTCGTCATTGTGCCTTAACAAAATGGTCAAAAGAAGATTGAATTTTAATTAAAATACTCACAGCTGAAAAAGGATATGCTAATGGTCCTTTTACTAAGGTGCACTGAAAAATGGCATGGTAGTGTAGGCGTCTGTTTTGGGCGCGCACAGATCTATTTTTCAGCATGTCTGTAAAAAATGCTTTTTTTACATTTTTGCCGAAAATGGATGTGCAGCTAAATAAAAATTGTCAAGCGTCCATTTTGGGTCTGAGACCTTACCGCCAGCCAATGACTTAGCAGTATGGTCTCACGCATTAACCAGGCAGTAATGACCTATGTGCGCAGATGACCTATGCGTGTAGAAAGTCACTTGACACGTATCCGCTACGCGCATCAGAAAATAAAAAATATTTTTCGGATGCGTGTCAAAAATGAAATTACTGCAAGGGCCATGCATTAGCCGGGCGATAACTTCAAATTGACGCACGCTGGGCGCGTGTAGGCGCCTACGCGGCTTAGTAAAAGGGCCCCTGAATTTCCAAGAAAATTTCTCTTGCTTTTGGGTAGGTGTTATTTAAAATTTGACATATCAGTAACATTAAAGTGGATTTCTACGAAACCACACAACATTGTTTGAAATAGATATCACTTTGTACATGTAGAATTTTAATTAATTTGGTGCAGATTTGCGGTCATTATTACAAAATGTGTAGGGGGCTCACTTTTTTCAGACACACACAACTCAGCACCAGTACCGTTTCCATGCCTTATATTGACAACGCTACCACCATTTCCCCTCAATATTTGCCCAAACTATGTTGTAGTGATGGTCTTCACCCCTCTACTGGTAGAGTATGTCAGACCTTGTCAAATCTCAATTATATATTTCTCCCAGGACCAGTAATTAAACCAACATCCATTTCCCTTTACATGGTGTATTACCAAGTTCTGTAATAATCCCAACGGCCACCAGAGGTGCTGGTGTACAAAGTTCAGCCTCTGCGCTTTAACAGGGTTGCTCCATGCTCGCCACCCAGCCTAAACAGAAGACCAATGCTCTTGTACCACTGCTGTTTAAAAGGTGTGGCTATATATCCACGCATATTACCCCCACGCACTTTCTTGGAGATCAGATGCAATCGTACCTCCGTTAATAAGCATTGCAACTGCAGGAAGCTAATCAATACTAGATCGAGAATCCAAGCAACAGCGAGTTAAAGTTGTCACCTGGAAGTCTAAATTAGCATTATATGCAATTAGATAATATATTTAAAAGCCCCTCTCTCTCTAAATTGTCCATCAAATATACTAATTAACTAAACTGCATAAGGTAAAGTCCACAGCACAAACATTTCACGTTTTCTGAATCATTACATTTTAGGAAGGCGACGAATTAAAACTGAACAGAAAATGTTTTGTTGGGGTGGGAAGGAAACAAAAGTTGACCTTCCTACAAGACATAACTCATTTTGTAGGTATGTCACAGCTTTGGCCCACAATCCTTTTGTGTTGAAAGCCCATCCACATCTATAGATGCAAATGCCCGTCACTGTCCATGGATAGCTGTCCAAAGGAAGAATTTCAGAGCTGAGGGCCAATCAATCACAGAGCAAGAGAATACTAGACAGAATCAAGGATGAATAGAAAGGGGATAACAAAACAATTAATTGGTTTGTGGGTGGATCAGGATCGAGTGCGTACGTTTTGCTATATTTGGCAATTTACATGTAAAAATAAAAGCAACATTTATGGGTCATCTCTTCCAGATTATAGGGAAATTACTTGATGACTGCACATGATATTATAATGAAAATCATACACAAAACTACAATGTGTATCAAAATATTGAAGCAATATTTATTTTGACATGATCATCTATTTCTCCATCACAGGAGCTGTCCAGACCATGGTGCTGAACAGTTGTAGTTGGTTGGTCATTTTTTTTTTTTTTTTTTTTTTTTTTAAAGATTTTGTTATGCAAATAGTTGACTTCCCAGCTGATGATGGTAGCTGGGTATAAATGCAGCAGTCAGCAGGATTTTTGTGGCATGTTACAATATTAAAGTACAGTTATGAGCCTAGGGGGCTCATTTTCAAAGCACTTGGACTTCCAAAGTTTCATAGGCTACTATGAGGCATATTTTCAAAGCACTTAGCCTCCCAAAGTTCCATAGAAACCTATGGAACTTAGCCTCCCAAAGTGCTTTGAAAATATGCCTCTTTGTAACTTTGTAAGTCTAAGTGCTTTGAAAATACGCCTCCACGTCCACTTTATTCTTTGATCATTTTTTACAATTATCTCTCTATATAAAACGCACCGCCAACGTTCTATGAGGCAAACTTACCCAGCATTCCAAGTTAAGTTGTCATGGTCCAGATCAGTTTTCCACCATGAGTGCTTGCCCCGCCCTCGCGTCACAACGTGATGACGTTCGGGGCGGGGCTATGACACTCAACGAATCCCCAGTTCCACCGCCCTCCGACGCTCCACACACACCCCACACCCCCACGCACACAGAAAAACAGCGACCTACGCAGATCCTCCACCCCCACCCCACCCCCACGGAGTGCCGTCCGAACACCTGATCCGCCGCGATCACCACGGAGGGTAAGTCCAGCAACAAGGGGAGGGGGATGGTAAGGAAAGCGCCTTGCTAGCGCCCGTTTCATTGGCCTCAGAAACGGGCCTTTCTTACTAGTATTGTATAAAACAGCCATATTGAGGACTACACAGAGCCACAAGCTAAAAAAAAAATTTGAAAACTACTATCACTACTTATCACTTCTATAGTGCTACTAGACGTACGCAGCGCTGTACACTTGAAAATGAAGAGACATTCCTGCTCAACAGAGCTTACAATCTAATTAGGACAGAAAAACAGGATAAATAAGGAATAAGGAGGACAAAGGGTAGCAAGATTCCGGAATCTGAACGAGTAGCAAGATTCTGTGCGGAATCCTAAAGAGTAGCAACATTCCGGAACCCAAAGAAGGTAAAATTATGTATAATCATACCTGATAATTTTCTTTCCATTAATCATAGCTGATCAATCCATAGACTGGTGGGTTGTGTCCATCTACCAGCAGGTGGAGATAGAGAGCAAACTTTTGCCTCCCTATATGTGGTCATGTGCTGCCGGAAACTCCTCAGTATGTCGATATCAAAGCTCCATCCGCAGGACTCAGCACTTAGAGAATTACACCCACGAAGGGACACTCTGCCCAGCTCACCACCGCCGAAACGGGGGAGGGGAATTAACCCAGCTCATCCCCACACAAGTGGGGGAGGGGAATCCGTCCAGCTCATCCCCGCGGAGCGGGGGAGGGACACCACCCCGCCGATGCGGGGGGATCTGGCTTATCCTGCAACCGCAACCGCGGGAGGAGCTGACTGACCCGAACACCGCCGAAGCGGGAGGGGTACAAAACTGCCCTACAGCCGCACGAAGCGGGAGGGAGTGCCGGCAGAATTATAAGTCTCAATCCAGCCCCGTAAAACGGAGGGGAGAGGAATGCAGCAGCTCACTGTAACACAAACTCGTCTTAACTCTTGAAGAATCCAAGTGAAAAAACTTGAACACGAAGTCTTTCTGAAGTAACTGAAGAGTAAACTTGAACCTGAAATGCAACCAGAATAAAACAATACAGATATCTGGGAGGGGCTATGGATTGATCAGCTATGATTAATGGAAAGAAAATTATCAGGTATGATTATACATAATTTTACCTTCCATATCATCAAGCTGATCAATCCATAGACTGGTGGGATGTACCGAAGCAGTACTCACCCAGGGCGGGACATAGAAATCCCTGACCGCAACACTGAAGCTCCAAACCGGGCCTCCGCCCGAGCAGCCACAGTCAAGCGGTAATGCTTGGAGAATGTATGGGCCGAAGCCCAAGTTGCCGCCTTGCATATCTCTTCCAAGGAGACGGAACCGGCCTCTGCCATCGAGGCCGCCTGAGCTCTTGTGGAGTGAGCCTTCAGCTGGATAGGCGGCACCTTCCCTGCGGCCACATAAGCCGCTGCAATGGCTTCCTTGACCCATCTTGCCACTGTAGGCTTAGCAGCCTGCAGACCCCTACGAGGACCTGCAAACAGGACAAACAGATGATCCGATTTCCGGAAATCATTGGTCACTTCCAAGTATCTGATGATGACTCGTCTCACATCCAGATATTTAAGAGCAGAGTACTCCTCTGGGTAGTCCTCCCTACGAAAGGAAGGGAGACAGAGCTGCTGATTCACATGGAAGCGAGAAACAATCTTGGGCAGAAAGGAAGGCACTGTGCGAATAGTCACTCCTGCCTCAGTGAACTGCAGAAAAGGCTCTCGACATGAGAGCGCCTGGAGCTCGGAAACTCTTCTGGCTGAAGTGATAGCCACCAAAAAGACTGCTTTCAACGTCAGGTCTTTCAGAGATGCCCTCGACAAGGGTTCAAACGGCGGCTTCTGCAATGCTCTTAGCACCAGGTTGAGATTCCACGCAGGCACCACTGAGTGCAGAGGAGGGCGCAGGTGATTAACTCCCTTGAGAAAGCGCACCACATCTGGCTGGGAAGCCAGGGAAGCACCCTTCAGGCGGCCCCTGAAGCAAGCCAGAGCCGCTACCTGGACCTTAAGGGAACTGAGCGACAGGCCTTTGTCCAGACCTTCTTGCAGGAACGCCAACACTGAAGAAATTGGAGCAGTGAAGGGAGAAAGTGAGCCTGCTTCACACCACGCTGCAAAGATACGCCAAACCCTGGCGTAAGCAGTAGAAGTAGAGCGTTTCCTCGCTCTCAGCATAGTGGCGATGACCTTGTCTGAGAAGCCCTTCTTCCTCAGACGCTGCCGCTCAATAGCCAGGCCGTAAGACCAAAGGGGGAGGGATCCTCCATCACCACGGGACCCTGATGTAACAGGCCCTGCTCCACTGGCAGCCGCAGAGGATCGTCGATTGAGAGCCTGATCAAGTCCGCATACCAGGGACGTCTGGGCCAATCCGGACCCACCAGGATTATCCTGCCGGGATGTCTTGCCACCCGGTCTAGGACCCTGCCCAACATGGGCCAGGGTGGGAACACATAGAGAAGCTCTTGTGTCGGCCATTGTTGGAGAAGAGCATCTACTCCCAGGGATCGAGGGTCCCGTCCTCTGCTGAAGAAGCGCGGCACTTGGCAATTGGCCGATGACGCCATCAGATCTAGGCTCGGCTGGCCCCAGCGCTTCGTGATGTCCAAGAACGCCTGAGCAGATAGCTGCCACTCTCCGGGCTCCAAGGTATGGCGACTGAGAAAGTCCGCCTTGACATTCATGACTCCGGCAATGTGGGCCGCTGACAGCTGTTCCAGGTTCGCTTCCGCCCACTGGCATAGACTCATAGCCTCCTTGGCTAGAGGGGCGCTCTTGGTACCTCCCTGGCGGTTGACATAGGCCACAGCCGTGGCATTGTCCGACAGTACCCGTACAGGCTTCAGCACCAGTACCGGGATGAACTCCAAAAGCGCCAACCGAATGGCTCTGAGTTCCAGGAGGTTGATAGACCACTTCGCCTCTGCAGGAGACCAGAGCCCCTGCGCTGTCCTTCCCAAGCAGTGGGCTCCCCAGCCCGACAATGAGGCGTCCGTCGTGACGACAACCCACTCTGGGGTCACCAGAGGCATTCCTGCAGACAACTTGTCTGCCTGCATCCACCAGCTCAGCGCCTTGCGCACTGCTGGATCCAAGGGAAGACGCACCGCATAATCCTCCGACATCGGAGTCCAGCGCTGCAGCAGAGAGTGTTGTAGTGGTCTCATATGAGCCCTGGCCCAGGGCACTACTTCCATCGTGGCCGTCATAGAGCCCAACAGCTGCACATAGTCCCAAGCCCGAAGAGGAGAGGCTACCAGGAACTGGTCCACCTGAGCCTGAAGTTTGACAATCCGATTGTCTGGCAGGAACACTCTGCCCACTTGGGTGTCGAATCGAACTCCCAGATACTCCAGGGACTGAGTCGGGCGCAGCTGGCTCTTCTCCCAGTTGATGATCCATCCCAGGGAGCTCAAAAGAGCAACTACCCGGTCCACAGCTTTGCCGCACTCTGCATAAGAGGGGGCTCGGATCAACCAGTCGTCCAGATAAGGATGGACTTGTACTCCTTCCTTTCGCAGGAAGGCCGCTATGACCACCATTACTTTGGAAAAGGTCCGCGGAGCAGTAGCCAACCCGAACGGGAGGGCTCTGAACTGGAAGTGTCGGCCCAGGACTGCAAAACGCAGAAAGCGTTGATGAGGAGGCCAGATGGGAATATGCAGGTACGCTTCCTTGATGTCCAAGGAAGCCAGGTACTCCCCTGCCTTCACTGCCGCTATAACAGAGCGGAGAGTCTCCATGCGAAAGTGCCGCACTTTCAAGGCCCGATTGACCCCTTTGAGGTCGAGGATAGGCCGGACAGAACCTCCTTTCTTTGGTACCACAAAGTAAATGGAGTAACGCCCCTTGCCAAGCTGACTTTCTGGCACCGGAACGACCGCACCCAGGCGGATCAGATTGTCCAAAGTCTGCTGCACTGCCACAGCTTTGACCGGAGACTTGCAGGGAGAGAGTACAAACCCGTCTCTTAAGGGTCGGCAGAACTCTAGCTTGTAGCCGTCTCTGATGACTTCCAGCACCCAAGCGTCTGAAGTTATTGTGGTCCACTCGCCCAGAAACGAGGACAGCCGTCCTCCAATCTGCACTGGGGCGTGGACCAAGACCCCGTCATTGGGTACGAGACCCTGGGGGAGGACCGGAGGGAGCACCTCCGGGACGGCGGTCTCTGCGAAAGGAACGCTGCTTGGGGGAGAAATGCCTCTTAAAGGAAGAGGGGGCAGAAGAACCCGACCTGCCCGGGCGGTACCGACGGGCTTCCTGAAACCGTCCTCTGGAGGTACCGGGACGAGCACTAGCCCGAGCCCTGACCTCTGGTAACTTCTTGCCCTTAGATGTGCCGAGATCGGTCACGATTTTGTCCAGCTCGACCCCAAAGAGCAGCTTGCCTTTAAAAGGCAACCTAGCCAGGCGGGATTTAGAGGCGTGGTCAGCAGACCAATGTTTCAGCCAAAGCCACCGCCGCGCAGAGACTGTCTGAGCCATGCCTTTAGCTGAGGCTCTCAAGACATCATACAGCAAGTCTGCCACATAGGCTAAGCCCGATTCCAGGGCTGGCCAATCATCCCTCAAGGAATGATCCGAGGGGGAAGCCCGCTGCACCATAGTCAGGCACGCCCTGGCCACATAGGATCCGCAAACTGAGGCCTGCAAACTTAAAGCAGCCGCCTCAAAGGACGACCTTAAGGCCGCCTCCAATCTCCTGTCTTGGGCGTCCTTTAGGGCCGTGCCACCTTCCACCGGCAATGCCGTTTTCTTAGTCACCGCAGTGATTAAAGAATCCACGGTAGGCCACAGATAGGCCTCACGTTCACTCACAGCCAAAGGATAGAGGCGGGACATAGCCCTAGCCACTTTAAGGCTCGCTTCTGGGACATCCCATTGAGCCGAAATTAAGGTGTGCATGGCATCATGCACGTGGAAGGTTCTAGGCGGGCGCTTCGTCCCCAGCATAATGGCAGAGCCAACAGGGGCTGAGGGAGAGACTTCCTCCGGAGAGGAAATCTTCAAAGTGTCCATGGCCTGAAACAACAGGTTGGGCAAATCCTCTGGGCGAAAAAGCCGCGCTGCAGAGGGGTCATCCGCTCCATCCGAGCGGGGATCCGTCTCCTCCAAGGAATCCGCAAAGGACCGTTGGGAGACCTCAGACACGCTGCCCTCATCTACATCGGAGGAGACAAATTCCTCCAAGGCCTGGGAATCAACCCGAGGGCGTTTACCTCTGGGAACCTCAACCTCTTTACCAGACGAGGGAGCGGGGGCAGCGTTGTGCATGAGGAAGGCCTGATGCAGCAGCAAAACAAACTCGGGGGAGAAACCCCCCAGACTGTGCACTTCCGCAGCCTGGGCAACAGCCCTAGGCGCACTCTCAACCGGCGCTCGCAACAGCGGGGGAGAGGCCTGCTGCGCATCCAAAATGGCGTCCGGCGCGAAACTCCGCGAAGGAGCCGCGCGGGAAGAACGGCTCTTAACTTTAGCCGCTTCTGTGCCGTCGCCCAAATTAAGGGCGTTCATGGCATTAATGTCTCCAACCTCAAGGGCGGCCCAAGAAGAAGCCGTCCGAGCCGCGTGGCCGGCCAAAATGGCGGAGGCGAGGAGCGGGGGATGGGCGTTTATGGCGGGAAAAACCGCCACGCCGGAGGAAGGACCGGGACATTCATCGGTCACGAAACTGCCACCCAACAAGGGCGAATCAGGCTTTAAGACCCCCGCATCCCCTCTAGAAGCGCTCAAGCGACCCGGGGAGCGACCCTTTGCGCCCTCGCCCTCCGACGCCATGTGCCACGAGGAGAAGAATCGGGGAACCCCCGCCCGCTATAAAAAGGTAAAATTACCTGCTGTCCGCTCCGAGTTGTAACGACCTGGTGTCCCAGTGAGTAGCTGCAATAGACGCTTAAATAAACGTCGAAATAAACGCCTTTAAAGACGTTTAAAATTTTTTTTTTTTTTTTTTTTTTTTTCAACGGAGCCAGCGGGAGGGGGGAGAAAAGGAGGGACCTGGCACCACCAGGTTTGCACTTGCTCAAAAGAGCCCTCAACCCCAGGCACTCAACAAAACCTAAAAATTAGGCTTGGAGGCCTAGCCAGAGCTGCTGCTGCTGTGTGTGACCACCACCTGCTGAGATAGAGAACATACTGGGGAGTTTCCGGCAGCACATGACCACATATAGGGAGGCAAAAGTTTGCTCTCTATCTCCACCTGCTGGTAGATGGACACAACCCACCAGTCTATGGATTGATCAGCTTGATGATATGGAATAGCAAGATTCCTGAATCCTAAAAGACTACTACTACTACTTATCATTTCTATAGTGCTACTAGACGTACGCAGCGCTGTACACTTGAAAATGAAGAGACAGTCCCTGCTCAACAGAGCTTACAATCTAATTAGGACAGAAAAACAGGATAAATAAGGAATAAGGAGGACAAAGGGTAGCAAGATTCCGGAATCTGAACGAGTAGCAAGATTCTGTGCGGAATCCTAAAGAGTAGCAACATTCCGGAACCCAAAGAATAGCAAGATTCCTGAATCCTAAAGACTACTACTACTACTTATCATTTCTATAGTGCTACTAGACGTACGCAGCGCTGTACACTTGAAAATGAAGAGACATTCCTGCTCAACAGAGCTTACAATCTAATTAGGACAGAAAAACAGGATAAATAAGGAATAAGGAGGACAAAGGGTAGCAAGATTCCGGAATCTGAAAGAGTAGCAAGATTCTGTGCGGAATCCTAAAGAGTAGCAACATTCCGGAACCCAAAGAATAGCAAGATTCCTGAATCCTAAAGACTACTACTACTACTTATCATTTCTATAGTGCTACTAGACGTACGCAGCGCTGTACACTTGAAAATGAAGAGACATTCCTGCTCAACAGAGCTTACAATCTAATTAGGACAGAAAAACAGGATAAATAAGGAATAAGGAGGACAAAGGGTAGCAAGATTCCGGAATCTGAAAGAGTAGCAAGATTCTGTGCGGAATCCTAAAGAGTAGCAACATTCCGGAACCCAAAGAATAGCAAGATTCCTGAATCCTAAAGACTACTACTACTACTTATCATTTCTATAGTGCTACTAGACGTACGCAGCGCTGTACACTTGAAAATGAAAAGACAATCCTGCTCAACAGAGCTTACAATGTACTCAAGACACAAACAAAACAAATAAGGG
Organism: Microcaecilia unicolor; assembly: GCF_901765095.1. Taxonomy (NCBI): domain Eukaryota; kingdom Metazoa; phylum Chordata; class Amphibia; order Gymnophiona; family Siphonopidae; genus Microcaecilia; species Microcaecilia unicolor. The sequence goes on from NW_021963861.1 coordinate 44,169, forward strand.
ATAAGGAAATTGATGTGGAGTGTTGTTCATAAATTATACTTTCAAAACAAGGTATAAATTCTCTACTTACAACATATGCCCATGAGACAAATAATTTTCCAAACATGGGAAAGGTTTAAAGCGATTCTTACTAAAAGCAGCTGTTCTTTGAGTTTTACATTTTTTCCTGTAATCAGACAGAAGTTTTGTTACGACAACTGAAATATTGTACATATCACCAAAGTGCAACCTGCAATCCTGTGTGGATTACAGTGGGGGGGGGGGGGGGGGGGGAAGGGGGGAGTTATAACCTAAACAGATGGCATCAATCAGCAGCCTAAACCCCAGAGTCTGCACTGCTTTAATGCTGCAACCACAGGTTACCACCAGCAGGGGCGTAGCCAGACAACAGATTTTGGGTGGGCCTAGGCAAGAATTGGGTGGGCACCAAGTGTTCTCCCCCCCCCCCCCCTCCAAAAAAACCCAAATTATCTCAGCTGGTGGGAAAACGCTTCTTTCCACCTTGGCAGCAGGCAACTGAGCATGCGCAGGTGCCGGTATTGTGGAGAGTAGCATTTTCGTTACCATCAGGGGGAAACCTTCAGCCGGCGGAGCTTGGGATTCCCACCAATTACCACTAAGCATGTGCTACTGTTGGGTGGGCCTGAGCTATAAATGGGTGGGCCCTGGCCCACCCAAGCCCACCTGTGGCTATGCCACTGACCACCAGTGGCACATTCAGCAATCTGTATGTGCCTTAATGATACCACAGTGGTTGTGAAAAATTCTATTTCTGGGCCTAACAGGGCAACGAATGTGCCACGTTTAGCTGACACAAAACGTAGCCACTAAAATAGGCGAGACCATACATGTGCCTTCACTATGAAAACCAGCGATGCTGTACCTCTCTGCACAAGTACGGCAAGACAACTGAACATCAACCCACAAGACTAGTGCAATTTATCAGCTAATGATTCTTTTAATCATTTATTTATTTACTAGCAGTTGAGCCCGTAAAAACGGGCTGGTATTGGGGTTTTCCTTCCTTCCCTCCCCCTCCCTCCCTCCCCGCGAGGTCGCCACCGCTACCGTTCCCCCCCCCCCCGGAGTCGCCGCCGCCATCCCTCCACCCGGCCCGGGCCCTCTCTCTCTCCGCTACTAAACTTACACATCCATTCGCCGGAACGCAGCACGCACATCAGCTGAGCTGCCGTCGGCCCTTCCTTCTCTGCCTGTGTCCCGCCCTCCTGTGACGTAACGTCAGCGAGGGCGGGACACAGGCAGGGAAGGAAGGCCGATGGCAGCTCAGCTGATGTGCATGCTGCGTTCCGGCGAATGGATGTTTAAGTTTAGTAGCGGAGAGAGGGCCCGGGCCGGGTGTGTGTGTGTGGGGGGGGGGGGGGGGGGTAACGGTAGCGGTGACCTCGGGTGGGTGGGTGCAGTATCAACCTCGGCGGCGCAGTTTCCCTCTCTGTCCCGCCCTCGTCATCACGTATTGACGCGGGGGCGGGACAGAGAGGGAAGTCTCTACTGCGCATTTGCGAATGAGTCGGTCACTCGCCGTTTATATGTTTGATTAGATTTTCAAAACTTAAACAGGTTACATCTGTTAAGTGAAATACAGCCCCCCAATTTTTTTTTCAAATCAATAAGTAATACTATACAAAAAATCAATAAGGCTTTCTTAGACCTCAACAATTGGGGGAGGGGTAGGAATTAGTGAAGATTATAAAGCATATTTAACAATTTAACAAAATTATGGTGCCATATTTCTCAATATTTTTAATTTCTATCTCTCTACCGCTGTTTTGAGTCAATAATTTATCAGCTAATGTTTACGCTGAAATCAATTTTTCTGTAGCGCACTTGACTACGTTCTTCCTTCCTCTTACCTGCACTGTTCGTTTTTACTCTCTTTGCTTACTCCACACCAAATGAGCATGACATTCCCGTACGGTTGGTTTAGATCCAGCGTATGTGACACGGCAAGTTATTCAGAATCCCACATTTGCCTGCTTCATGCCACCATGCAATAAGTTTTCTAACATTCCTGGCTTTGCAACTTAATTTACATGAAATAAGCCCAGCTTGATATCAGCAGGTGCTTTGATATGCTGTTGCGTAATCATGCAAAATGAACGGTAGAAGACAGGGATTAAAAAAAAACCCCATACTGTCAGTAAAACGTTCTTAGCTGTGATATTCCAAGCAGGTGTCACGCCTATGTACTGGATTAGTGCTTAGCGAGATCGTTAAGAGGAACCAAGGCAAGTACCTTATTACACGCAGCGTCACGAAAGAAAACAATTAACTCACAGCCACCTGTTAAAAATATGTGAATCCAAATTAGGCTGGAGTCATGCCATCCTTTGAACCCCACATTTGCAAGGTGAAATCAGAAAATGTCCACTGAGTTTACCTAGGAAAGCAGCAGAGGGTGCAAGGTATTCCTGTTCGGTATAGCTTCCTTATATCCAAGGATGTTTCTTCCTTGTTACCATACATAGTAACATAGTAGATGACGGCAGAAAAAGACCTGCACGGTCCATCCAGTCTGCCCAACAAGATAAACTCATATGTGCTACTTTTTGTGTATACCCTACTTTGTGTATACCCTACTTTGATTTGTACCTGTCCTCTTCAGGGCACAGACCGTATAAGTCTGCCCAGCACTATCCCCAGCTCCCAACCACCCGCCCCGCCACCCACCACCGGTTCTGGCACAGACCGTATAAGTCTGCCCAGCATTTTCCCCGCCTCCCAACCACCAGCCCCGGCACAGACCATATAAGTCTGCCCAGCACTATCCCAGCCTCCCAACCACCAGCCCCGCCTCCCACCACCGGTTCTGGCACAGACCGTATAAATCTGCCCAGCACTATCCCCACCTCCCAACCACCCGCCCCGCCACCCACCACCAGCTCTGGCACAGACCGTATAAGTCTGCCCAGCACTATCTCTGCCTCACACCACTGGCTCTGGCACAGACCGTATAAGTCTGCCCAGCACTATCCCCGCCTCCCAACCACCAGCCCCGCCACCCACCACCAGCTCTGGCACAGACCGTATAAGTCTGCCCAGCACTATCTCTGCCTCACACCACTGGCTCTGGCACAGACCGTATAAGTCTGCCCAGCACTATCCCCACCTCCCAACCACCCGCCCCGCCACCCACCACCAGCTCTGGCACAGACCGTATAAGTCTGCCCAGCACTATCCCCGCCTCCCAACCACCAGCCCCGCCTCCCACCACCGGCTCTGCCACCCAACTATATACTCAACTACAAACTGAATTTTTTGACCAAAAAAGGATATCAAAAAATTAATGTTTCTAGTCAGGCCTACCCTCCCGCCCCCATGGCATTTAGCATTCTTCCCGTTCCCTCCCTTCCAAGGTGTCCTGCCACCTCCGCTCGCGCCATTCTCCCCCCCCCCCCAAAAAAAAAAATAGAAGCCCCCACCTTCCTCACTTCTTCCTTTCCTCCCGCTATGCAGACAAAGCCCCTCCCCAGGTCTACCTTACAGCACTGGTGGTCCAGTGGTGAGCTCAGGAACGAGCAATCCCCACATACTCCTGCCCATGCGGTTTCCATAGGCAGCCCCGAGTTCCAGCAGCAGTCTTACAAAATTGCTGCCGAGGCCATGGCAGCCATTTTGGGACTGGAGCAGGCACATAACTGTTATGCATTTACTCAGGTTCCCTTTATCTAATCTAATATTACATTTTGTTCACAGATCAGCAACCATTCAATACGACATATATCCATTAATAGGGTAAATCAGAAGGGGAGGGGAACTCACATTACTGTACTATCCCTTCCTCTCTATGTGCCTGTTCACGCTTTCATGAATTCAGATATAGTTTTGGTCTCCACCTCCTCCACCAGGAGGCCATTCCATGCATCCACCACCCTTTGCATACAGAAGTATTTGCTTAGATTACACCTGACTCTGACCTCTTTCACCGTCAGCCTATTCCCTCTCTTTCCAGAGCTTCCTTTCAATTGAAAAAAAAAAAAGTCTGCTTCCTGTGCATTTATGCCACGGAAGTATTTAAATATCTCCATCATATCTCCACTCTGCTGCCTTTCATATTGAGAGCTTTAAATCTGTCGTCATATGTTTTATGACGAAGACCACTGACCATTTTATTAGTCGCCCTCTAGGCCAACTCAATCCTGTTTATATCTTTTTGAAGGTGTGGTCGACAATAATCCGAATGAAGTCTCAGCAGAGTCTTACACAGAGACATTATCACCTTCTTCCTGATGGCTGGTTTCTCTTCCTATGCACCCAAGCATCTTGCTTCTGCCTTCACCTTCCCTACCCTGTTTGGTCACCTTAGGATCATCAGATACAATCACCACCAGATCCTGCTCTTCTTTCATGCACAAAAGTATTTCACCCCCTTAACTCAAAGATAACCCTCCATTTCTTATTACTTCGCTCTAATAGATAAGAGATCATGAAAATTGAACCTCTAGTGTCAAGTCCTTCAACACTAAGAGGGACATCATCGAAAGGGGCGCCCAAGTTTTCCTGAGGACGTCCTCGCAGGACGTCCCGGCGAAGGAGCGGGGAAACCCGTATTATCGAAACAAGATGGGCGTCCATCGATAATACTGTCGGGGATGCCCAAATTGCAAAATTTAAGTCGACCTTAGAGATGGTCGTCCTTAAAGATGGTCGTCCCCAACTTTCGGTGATAATGGAAACCAAGGATGCCCATCTCAGAAACGACCAAATCAAACCCTTTGGTCGTGGGAGGAGCCAACATTCGTAGTGCACTGGTCCCCCTGACATGCCAGGACACCAACCAGGCACCCTAGGGGGCACTGCAGTGGACTTCAGAAAAAGCTCCCAGGTACATAGCTCCCTTAACTTGGGTGCTGAGCCCCCAAAACCCACTCTCCACAACTGTACACCACTACCATAGCCCTTATGGGTGAAGGGAGGCACATACATGTCGGTACAGTGGATCTGTGGTGGGTTTTGAAAGGCTCACATTTACCACCACAGGTGTAACAGGTAGGGAGAGGATGGGCCTGGGTCCGCCTGCCTGAAGTGCACTGCACCCACTAAAACTGCTCCAGGGACCTGCACACTGCTGTCATGGAGCTGGGTATGATATTTGAGGCTGGCATAGAGGCTGGAAAAAATATTTTTCAAATTTTTTTTGAGGGTGGGAGGAGGTTAGTGACCACTGGGGGAGTAAGGGGAGGTCATCCCCGATTCCCTCCGGTGGTCATCTGGTCATTTAGGGCACATTTTTGTGGCTTGGTCGTAAGAAAAAAAAGGACCAGGTAACGTCATCAAAGTGTTCGTCAGGGACGCCCTTCTTTTTTCCATTATCAGTCGAGGACGCCCATGTGATAGGCACGCCCCAGTCCCGCCTTCGCTACGCCTCTGACACGCCCCTGTGAATTTTGGTCGTCCCCACGACGGAAAGCAGTTGAGGACACCCAAAATCGGCTTTCGATTATGCTGATTTGGGTGACCCTGTGAGGACGCCCATCTTGCAATTTGTGTCAAAAGATGGGCGCCCTTCTCTTTCAAAAATAAGCCTGTTAATCTCCATCTTCAGCTTGTATGTTTAACTCTAGAGCAATAGCGATGCCTGTCTGCGTGGAAGTGAACAGTCTGAAAAGAAACTCAACCCAGGGGTCCTTTTACAAAGGCATGCTGAAAAATGGATTGAGGTGGTGTAGGCGCGGGTTTAGGCCACGCGCAGATCCATTTTTCAGCGCGCCAGTGAACAAGGCTCTTTTTTTTTTTTTTGCTGAAAATAGACGTGCGGCAAAATCAAAATTGCTGCGCATCCATTTTGGGTGTGAGACCTTACCGCCAGCCATTGACCTAGCGGTAAAGAATCTAGGCAGTAATGACCTGCGCAAGTCTGAAAATAAAAAAAATATTTTTCAGACGCACATATCGGACGTGCGCCAAAAATGAAATTACCGCCAGACTACCGTGTGGCTCTTGCGGTAACTCCATTTTGGCGCGCGTAGATGCTTACACAGCTTAGTAATAGGAACCCCCCCCCTCCCCCCCCCCCAGTTAAACCTAGCAAGTTATCATTGCCTTGATACCATCTCAGAATTTTAGGGTTAATTACTTCCTTTCCGTATCAACATGGCTTCAGACTGGACAAGAATCAAGTTAAAAGCAGAAGTGGACATCCCACATTGCAGCCACCGGCAGTGTTGCCAGGGCTGCGTGTTTCTCACCCAACTGGGCTCCTTTCCGCGAGCCACTGTGGCTTTTTCAAGCCGCATGCGGGTTGCGGGATTTTGGGCGGCTTTTTTAAACCCCGCTGGCAGCTTTTCGCCCAACGCGGTTCTTTTCCCTGCAGCCGCCGGCCGTGGGTTGGCTGATTTTCCCGCGGCCGTGGCCAGTAGAAGCCCCACGGAGGCGGGCTTAATGATGTCATTTGTATGCAAATGGCCTCATTAATATTTATTAATGATGTCATTCACATGCAAATTGGCTTTGTGCGGTTTTGGGCTGGCTTTGGGCGTGACAAATTTTTTCCATCTGGCAACACTGGCCACCAGGATACTTGTAAGTCTGAAGTCATAGCTCTGACAGCACCTCCCAAGTCCATGGGCAGAACAGTATTCAGGGGAGCAATTCAGCCTTCCTTCAGGCCTAACTTAAAGATCCCTCTAGTACAATTCAGTAGAGCAAGTATCTGCTGAGGGGAAAACAGTCTCCTTGCTGTTTTCCAATCTAGCTCAAACGACACTCTGTAGAGCTCAAAATTAACTTTCACCTTCAGGGATCCTTTTCCTCTTTACATTTATAGTTTCCTCTTTGCAAAAATTAACAGTCTATATACATTCTCTCATCCCAAGGCCTAGGGAGTTGGCTTTTAAGGATGACCTCAGGATGCACCGGCAACACACTGTGCTGATCTAAACAAAATTATGTCTTGTCCCTGTACACTATCAAAAATCTCAACACATTTCACTAACTACACCCTCTCCAAAAGACATTATACGATGTGATACCTGCAAGGGAGTCTTCTCTGGAGTAGCCCCCACACTCTGGAATGCATTGCTTGAAAGGCTCCGCTTAACACAAGACTACCTCTACTTCAGGAAGCAGGTGAAAGTTTGGCTCTTCAACCAGACTTTTAATGGAAGAAGTAACTAACTAGCTTCTCTGGGTCCCTAACACAAGTGGATACATACCTGACATCAAAATCTCTTTTGGGAAGTACGAACTCCCCCTCAGATCACAAGTCAGAAACCTTGGAATACAGTTAGATTCAACACTTACTCTGATTCCCCAAATCCAAGCAACCTTCAAGAGCTGCTTCTACTATTTGCCACAGCTATGCTGCCTCTTTCCTTACATCGAGAAGGTAAATCTTATCCCAGTTGTGCATGCCATGATTACATCAAGCCTGGATTGCTCTAAAGCACTCTACAATGGTCTGACTACAAAGGGCCTGCACCAGCTCCAGTTGATTCAGAATGTAGCAGCAAGACTCATAGAAGGTTGCAAGCGACGTGACCACATCACACCATTTTTGCAAAAACTTCATTGACTACCAGTACAATACAGGGCTAAATTTAAAACTCTATGTCTGATCTTCAAGGCCCTTAAAGGAAATGGCCCTGAGTATCTGAAGAACAGGATGATCCTCCACACACCGCCAAGGACACTAAGGTTCTTCCAAGGACTTTCACTAACTACACCCTCTCCAAAAGACATTACACGATGTGATACCTGCAAGCAAGCCTTCTCCGGAGTAGCCCCCACACTCTGGAATGCACTGCCTGAAAGGCTCCGCTTAACACAAGACCACCTCTACTTCAGCAAGCAGGTGAAAGTTTGGCTCTTCAACCAGGCCTTTAATGGAAGAAGTAACTAACTTGTTAGTCTCACTCGCACACACAAGGAGTGACTTGGGCTGCACATACTGCAGCAGGACGTGTTTATCCACTCCTACCTTAGTTGAGATAATATTTAACCATCTCTCTGACCTCATGTGCAACTTTCTTCAAATCAGTCACCTTACTTTCTAATTCTTTCTACTTTCTTCCTCATCTGTATGTTACAACTTTGCCTTACCCTTCACTACCAATTATAATGTTCTATTACGTATTGTGTAGTCATTGCAAGTAGTATACCATGCCAACTCCTGTATATTGTTACTTGAATATTTTTACTGCTGTAATTGTCTACTGCTCATGTTTGATCTATTCTTACTGTACACCGCCTTCAGTGAATTCCTTCAAAAAGGAGGTAAATAAATCCTAATAAATAAATTTCTAATAGTCTTTTGCCTTGATTTTTTTTGTGTGTGGGGGGGTGGGGGGGGGGGCTTCTAAGCGTGGATAGACTAACAAATGAACAAATTCACTCTCTAACAGGCTCCAGCAATTCCTGGCCATTTCATTGCCCCTTCAGGTTGCAGACCATCAATACAAATAGAGCCATTTAAAAACTGTCTGCAAATAGGCACTGGGCATTTCAACTCCTGTACCTAGAGGAGTGTGGTAGCCGTGTCAGTCCAAGTAGAGGAGTGTGGTAGCCGTGTCAGTCCAGGCTACGGCTACCACACTCCTCTGCTTAAGTTGGAAGATACCGCATACAGCCGCATGAAAAAGCAAATGAACAAACTTTTGGAAAAAGAAACAAAAGTGAACAGTCATCTTTACTTTCTGACAATCTGCAAGAAGAATGACATCATTCCCAAAGGACTGAGGATCAAAAATCCTTTGGCTACTACTTACAATTCTGACTATGCCGAGAAACTCTGCAAACGCACTAGTCAGAAACTAAGAAATGAACTTATACAGAAACTCCTGTACCTGTAACTGGAATCTTTCCACCCCTGCAGCTTGTGAAATGTGGAGAAACAGCCAGCCAACCATCTGGTCAAGACCTGCCCCATTAACAGCTTTGAGGAAGGAAGGGTTGCGCTCCACTACTTCAGGAATGACACACCAGAATGGCTGAGGTCCATCAAACGCAGCTGCTCTAATCATACATAAGCTGGCGGCTTCTTTACCTTCCCAGTGCTTCTAGCTCCTACCATAACCTCTACTGCACTCTGCTATCCCCTTCTCATTTCTTCTCTCTGAGCATTTCAACCAAATGGAAAGCAAGCAAGTACGGTCCCCATTTCATTGCAGCACCTAACTTCCTCTTCTGATGGAATGGGTGATGATTTATTATGCAAGCACCCAGCAAACTGAAGAGCCTTAAAAAGGAGGTTAGAAAAATAAAAACAGTAGTCCCACCACAGCTAAAGAAGACATTAGAAAGCAAAAATGGTAAAAAAAAAAAAAAAAATTTTAAAGCAAGGAAATGTTCTCAACTTGGAGTTGAAAAAAGAACAGCCATACGGGCTCAGACCAATGGTCCATCTAGCCCAGTATCCTGCTTCCAACAGTAGTCAATCCAGGTCACAAGTACCTGGCAGATACCTAGTTAGTAGCAACACTCCATGCCAGCAATCCAGGGGCAAGCAGTGGCTTCCCCTATGTCCATCTGAATAAGAAGACTATGGGCTTTTCCTCCAGGAACTTGTCCATAATTTGCTTTTAACTCAAATGGGCCCAATTCAGAATTTACACGAGGAAAAACATCCTCTAACCACTGTTTGCAACCAAATTCCAGAACATAATGATGGTTCAATCCCAGCATTTGAACTCACATCCTACTAGTGTCCAGCATTTGTCATTCTGTGGGATGAAACTAGATTGGGAGCCCCGTCCATAATTACAGGGCCACCGTGAATTTTCCACAATGAAAGAAGTTGGTTTGTGTTCTATATTAAAAAAGGTAACATTATAATAAAATGCTTGACCAAATGAAATTAGATCCCTGTGGTTCTAACATAGCACAAAAAGAAAAATCACAAAAATGTCAAGCTGAATGCAGAAAGGAAGTCAATGCTTAAGGGCAAATCGGGATGTTTTGTTATAGAGAAGATACTTAAAGTTATGCGACATAACAGTAACTTAATTTTAAAGTTTTCAATATGTAGAATTGGTTTCCTTGAAGCTGCAAGACTGCCCAGGAGACCAGTTTTATAAGTGATCCATATTTCAGTTACCTGTTGTTGTTTGCTGATTGCACTTTTTCTGTTCCTTGTTCTAATTTTTCATGACAATAAACATTTTTAGTTTATTGCCACTGCTTGTCTGGACTGACTAAGAATCCTGGTGGTTTACGTGTTGGGTCTGAGTGCTTTCTAGGAACTGTAGGACCACTGGGGTGTGGCCCCAGTAGCCTAGAAATGACTGGGGATTTGAGAGTGGGAGACTCGCCCAGAGGTGGTTGGGACCCTGTGGGTGGGAGGGGGTGCTAAAGTACAGTAAAGCACAAGCAGCAGGTGCAGGCAGACCTGAGCTGTGCTGGGGACAGACCCTCTAAAAAAGTGGCCACGGGGTAGCCCCCAGGTGAGTGGCTGGGCGTTTCACACGTTATGACCATGTGACACCGTTGCTTGGGTGATTATATTGGTTACCAGTTTCTGCTCGGATAGTTTACAATTGCCTGCATTGCGTTTAATATATTGCAGAGCAATTGTTCTTTTTTTTCCGCAGTTGATAGCGTATCCAAAACTGCGAAGGAGCTCTCATTTCTATTATACTTTGTTGTTGGGGTTTTCATCTGTTAGGAAAATTTGTTATAAAAGAATCCACACCGATTCTTTTTCTTACCAGGCTAGTAAATTGTTTATACCCGAGACAAGTTCGTGTGATTTCTAGTTATTTACAATTCCGCAAGGGACTGAAAACTTATCTTTTTGATAAATATTTGAATGATTAACTTTTGTAAGTTTTTCCAACTTTCTAGTATATGTTTTGCATTTATGTAACCCGCTTAGATTCTTGATATTAGCAGGAGGAGTGGCCTAGTGGTTAGGGTGGTGGACTTTGGTCCTGGGGAACTGAGGAACTGAGTTCGATTCCCACTTCAGGCACAGGCAGCTCCTTGTGACTCTGGGCAAGTCACTTAACCCTCCATTGCCCCATGTAAGCCGCATTGAGCCTGCCATGAGTGGGAAAGCGCGGGGTACAAATGTAACAAAAATAAAATAGATACTATTGGAGATTCTACATGGAATGTTGCTACTATTGGAGATTCTACATGGAATGTTGCTATTCCACTAGCAACATTCCATGTAGAAGGCTGCACAGGCTTCTGTTTCTGTGAGTCTGACGTCCTGCACATACGTGCAGGACGTCAGACTCACAGAAGCAGAAGCCTGCGCGGCCACATTTGTGATCTGCAAGGGCCGACTTCTGCATGGAATGTTGCTAGTGGAATAGCAACATTCCATGTAGAATCTCAAATAGTAGCAACAGTGGAGGAGTGGCCTAGTGGTTAGGGTGGTGGACATTGGTCCTGGGGAACTGAGTTCAATTCCCACTTCAGGCACAGGCAGCTCCTTGTGACTCTGGGCAAGTCACTTAACCCTCCATTGCCCCAGGTACAAATAAGTACCTGTACATAATATGTAAGCCGCATTGAGCCTGCCAGGAGTGGGAAAGCGCGGGGTACAAATGTAACAAAAAATAAAAATACCTAGAATAGAATCTCAGAAGCACAGTAGCATATATGGAATCCAGGGGTATGGGCCTAAAACTGAAGTTGCTTTCCATTTTTCTCCCCTTTTCCGTGGTTTTATGTTGTACACAGATTACATGGATACTTTCCCTGGAAGGCACAACTATCTTCATGAGCATCGCATAAGAACCTTGAACAGAGATCAAAGTATTGCAGTATCACAATAAAACAGCAACACAAGCCAACAGCACTTCAAAAGTTTACAAATGAATCCATTCAGTCCTGCTGATCACTGCAGAAACATCACAGACAGGGGCTGTTACTGCAACAGCAAATCAGATGTCAGAAAGCTATCTACAAGATGCTTCTGTACCTTAGTGTCTCCGCTACCAAGACTAACAACTATTTACAGGCAACAGAACAGCAAAACCTCACCTAAACACTGCAAAATGCGAGCTGGTCAATCCAGGTTACAAGTACCCGGCAAGAACCCAAAACAGTACAATACATTTTATGCTGCCTAACCTAGAAATAAGCAATGGATTTTCCCAAATCTATCTTAATAATGGCATGTGGACACCTTTTTAAAACCCCGCTAAGCTAACTGCTTTTACCGCATTCTCTGGCAACGAATTCCAGAGTTTAATTACACATTGTGTGAAGAAATATTTTCTCTGATTCGTTTTAAATTTACTACATTGTAGCTTCAATGCATGCCCCCCTAGTCCTAGTATTTTTGGAAAGCGTAAACAGACGCTTCACATCTACCCGTTTAACTCCACTCATTATTTTATAGACCTTTATCATATCTCCCCTCAACCGGGTCCAGAGCCGAAGGTGAGGGGGCACATTTTAGCTTTCCCCCCCCCTCGGGCGCCACCGACCCCCCTTCCTGCCGCCGGGGGGGGGGGGGCTAAAATGTGCCCCCTCACCTTCGGCCCTGGACCCCCCTCCCGCCGTAGTCTGGCTATGCCCCTGGCGCAGAACTGTCACCTCATGTTCTGTCTTAAAAGCTGCAGGTACTGTGACGCTTGCAGCAAAAAGAAAAAAAAAAACAGCATTAAATCGTCTCAACTAACCCTTCTCAAAAGTCAAGTTGTAGCATCTTGCTCATCATTGTAAGTCTTCTGCATATTTCTCTGCATCAGAGCTGAATGGCTAATAGCCTCCGTTATTATTCATTTTAATATGGGAGTGCCAGGGCCGCTGAGAGACTAGGCCGGGCCCGAGGCAAGGCCGCCCCCCCACTGCCCCCCCACCGCCCCCCCCCCGCTGCCGCCCCCCGTCGCTCCGCCCGCTGCTGCAGTCCGCGGTCTCACCTGCCTGCCTCCACGGCTCCGGGCCCCCTTCATTCAAAGCGGCAGTCGCAGATCGCCTCTCTTCTGGCCTTCCCTCCCTGTGTCCCGCCCTTGTCTGATATAGCTTCCGGTTTCCGCGAGGGCGGGACACAGGGAAGGAAGGCCAGTAGAGAGGCGATCTGCGACTGCCGCTTTGAATGAAGGGGGCTCGGAGCCGTGGAGGCAGGCAGGTGAGACCGGGGACTGCAGCGCTGGCGGCATGACTCTGCCCGGGCCCGGGGAATTTTCCCCCCCCCCCCCCCCTCTCGGCGGCCCTGGGGGGTGCAACAGTATCCTACATATGGATTCATGCAGCATTATCTTCCACGAGAAATGCTTCTCTGCATCGTGTGGCCATAAAAATGCATGCAGATATCTTATTAACCACGCACTTCCGCCTGCGTTAGTTTTCTGCATCAGCCTCTTAGACGGTAAGCCCTCTGCGGCAGAGAAATACCTCCTGTAACCCAAACGTAACTCTACTAAAAAAAAGTAGCGAGTTAAACCCAAAACGAATATAAGCTACGTTAAGCACTTATGCGCGTCTAAAGCAACCAAAAAATGCATTAACACATGCAAAAAATGATTCAATTTTTTTTTAGGGGGCGTGTCAGGGCCAGAGAGTGGGGCGTTCCTATGCTAACCAGTTAGCAAGCTATCTTACTGCTCGCTAACTGGTTAGCGCACAGCTACCACATGAGCTCTCACCACCTACAAAATAGACGGAAGCGGTCATACGATAATTTTTTTAATGGGCAAACGCTAATGGCAACGTTAACACATGGCCCCCCAAAATAGAAAAAAAAAGACAGGCTAACTCCAGACTTCGTTCCTTTTATCTTGCGGCACCTTATGCCTGGAACTGTCTTCCCGAACCCATACGTCTAACTCCATGTCTACCTGTTTTTAAATCTATGCTGAAAGCCCACCTTTTCACTACTGCCTTTGGCTCCTAACCACTACTCATTTTCCCTCCTCCTCCCCTGTTCCTCTTTACCCTGTAATTCCCTTGCCCGTAACATCTTGTCTGTCTGTTTAACCTAGATTGTAAGCTCTTAGAGCAGGGACTGTCTCTCTATGTCAAATGTACAGCGCTGCGTGCGTCTGGTAGCGCTATATAAATGCTAGTAGCAGTATTTTTACAGCTGCGGTAAAAGTGGCCTAAACGCACAGGAAAGAACCACGTCAGGACACGTACTAAGGCCACTCTCTTACCGCAGCTCAGTAGAAGGAACCCATTAAAAAAGCTATTTTCAGCCCATTATGCTTGTGGGTCCCTTCTTCATACAGAGGCAGCTACAAATATTTCAAAAGATTTTTAAAAAATACAAAATTTCAGTATTGCTACCATCGAGAAAACATCTTTTTTTTTCATCTTTTTAAACCCTATAGAAAACCTTTTACAGAAGGGAAAAGCACTTACGAGCCAAGAAACGGATGAGAGACATCATTTTAATTACATACATGCAATTAAAAAATACAAAATTGATGGTGCAGTTATCTGTATTTGTGATGTTTCTGTGAGTCAGTGGAACAGAAAAAAAAAAAAGTCTTGTTATTCAGGGTTAAGTGCACCATAATTTACCCCAAGCCATTAAAGAAGAGCTTTCCACCCCCAGAGTCTACCCACCATCAAGAGAACCTCCAGCGTGTCACAGTATGAACAAGATAGACGGTAAGATAATTAAAGCAGTACATTTCCCTGTATAGCTGGGAAAATCCTCTATGACTCACACTGCAATTAATATTCATAATAAAAGAATCAGTGAACACGTGGTCCCGACAATCAGGAGCACCGATTTTACCAGCATCGGAGAGCCCTCTTCATTCAAAGAACAGCACAAGGCGACGTGGGAGGCTCCCACGGAACAGTCCACATTTCCGAGGGCTACCAGCAGAGTTGTGTTTGAAGTGCCCTTTATTTTTTGAACTTTTCCTGGATACTTTCTTTTGCTCTTTGCAGTCTTGAAGTAGCTGCCCACGTGCCTTTTACTCAGCTTTGAACCCTGAGCCCATGCAGCGAACAGAAAATGAGATCAAAAGACACTTCTAGTTTAAAACAGTGTATTGTCCATGGCTATAATCTTTCCACGCAAGGTAATGTTCAGGTTTGGGAAAATGTATACAGTAGGTTAATCTCTCTTCTGTGGACTACAGATCTAAAAAGTTCCCCAAAAAAGACTAAAGGGAGAAGTTTACCCAACTTCTGAAATATCTTCAGTGAATCACTTGTTCTCAGCCTGTTCATTGTACTATTCTGTAGCGAAAGGGGAAGTTAAGTAAGAACAATTCGATCTGCTTAAAAAGGTATTTGCCCTGCCAGATATGGCTTCAATACACTGGTAGTCCCAAATTCTCCTTTTAAAAAATAGGTTTGAAAAAAAATGTCGTGTTCCTTTTTTTTCGGTGCGTTTTGCTTACAAGAACTCCTGTACCCAGTGAGCCTAAATTTTCAGTCTCGTTGAGTAACCGCCAGTACAGAGATATATGGGGGAGAGTGCTTGCCCTGTTTGTGCCAATGGGCCCTGTTTCTTAAAAATTAAAGGAAGCGAGGTGGATGGACAGCGAATGGAAGGGGGGGTGGGAGGTAGAAGGGGGGGGAGAAGGGGGAGGATTCTGAGAAGGGGGGACAACCGGCTGGGGGGGGGGGGAAGAAGAGGGGGGAGGAGGGTGATCGGGGGGGTGGGGGGGGAGATATCAAACATATAAACGGCGAGTGACCGTACTCACTCGCAAATGCGCAGTAGAGACTTCCCTCTCTGCCCCGCCCCCGCTTCAATACGTGATGATGGGGGCAGGACAGAGAGGGAAGTCTCTACTGGCATGCTGCCGACGTCGGAACCGCTCCCCCTCCCCCGGAGTCGCCGCCGCCGCCCCTCCATCTGGCCGAGCACTGTGAACTTACATCACCACGCAGCAGCAGGCACATCAGCAAAGCTGCCGTCGGGCTTCCTTCTCTGCCTTTGTCCCGCCCTCGCCGACGTTATGTCACACGAGGGCGGGACACAGGCAGAGAAGGAAGCCCGCCCTGACGGCAGCTTTGCTGATGCGTGCTGATGTAAGTTTACAGTGCTGCTCCGGCCGGGTGGAGGGGCGGCGGCAACTCCGGGGGGGGGGGCTCGGAAACCCCCCATTCCAAAAGTAGCCCGTTTTCACGGGCTCAACGGCTAGTTAAATATAAAATCCATGGAGACAGGTGCATACACGCTAGTGGGTGCTAGAGAGGCATTGCTTGGTCCTGACGCATAGAGGGGTATGGTTGAAGTTGTTTCTCTTCTTTACTGTGTTCTTGGTGTTGCACATGTCCTCATGTATCAATAAAGATATTTAAAAAAAAAAAAAAACTCCTGTTCGTGGGGTGCATCCATCTGTATGCTTGCCATGTTGCTCTCGCTTCACAGCACCCTGTGGGGCCCTTTCACAAAGGCGCGCTGAAAAATGTCCCGCGGTACGCGCGCAAAATCATTTTTCAGCGCACCTGTAAAAAAAGTGCCTTATTAAAAATTTTTGCCGAAAATGGGCGTGCGGCAACATGAAAAATCGCCACACGTCCATTTTGGGTCCGAGACCTTGCCGCCAGCCATTGACCTAGCGGTAAGGTCTCACTCGGTAAATGGTCTATACGCGTAAAATGCCGATTACCGCCCGCATGACAGAAAATAAAAATATTTTTTCCGGCGCGCGTAGCGGACACACGTCAAAAATGAAATTACCACAAGGGCCACACAGTAGCCGGGCGGTAACTCAAAACTGAGGCGCGTTTAGGCGCCTAGGCGGCTTAGTAAAAGGGTCTCTGCGTTTGGCCCATAAGTATTCTTCTTCTTCTCTCCCCAGCTTCCTATCAGAGTGTGCTCTGATCCCAGTCTAAGGTCACAGTTTGCGAGTCTGTCCACTCGTTAGCGTCCCCTTCTCCCCGCTGCTCCACAATGCCATGTTATATGCAAACCAGAGTGAGAACAGCTGGAAACACAGAAGCAACACTCGATGCTCAAAGCTTACCGTGCTTGCAACATTCGATTCAGACTGGTTGTAGCCAGTTGAGAGGCCATTTAATTAAGGCGCCTATGCACGTCCAAACTCGCATCAAATTGGAACTACCGCCCAGCTACCGCGTGCCCCGGGCAGTAATTCCATTTTTGACGCATGTACAAAACACGCGGTAGAAAATATTTTCTATTTTCTACCGAGTGGCGCTTACCCAGGCAGTTTACGAATGCTGACGCTTACTGCCCGGTTAGCGCGTGAGACCTTACCACCAAGTCAACGGGTGGCGGTAAGGTCTGAGGCCGAAAATGGATGCGGACTGGTTTTAAATTTTGCCGCACGTCCATTTTCGGCCACAAAACAAAAGGCCTTTTTTCCAGGCACGCTGAAAAAAATGGACCTGCGCACATCCAAAACACGTGCCTACACACCAGCGCAGGCCATTTTTCGGTGCACCTTAGTAAAAGGGCTCCCTAGTGCATCCATTATTCAGCATCTAATGCACCAAGGGGTTCAGCGTTGCTTTTACCGTTCACACTAGCAGCTACCCAGAATCCTATGCAAATGTACTACAACGAGCTCATTAGCATTAAAACGAGCATTCCGTGTGATGCACAGAAAGGAGCAACTGCCTTTAATGTTCAAAATGTTCCAGCAGGTCTGGAGCGGTCGTTGCATGAGGACAACTTCCCGGTGGAGCAGTTCAATTGCATTTTTTTTAAATAGTATTTTGCAAGTGTGTGTTAAACGTGCCATGTGCGTGTATTATATGTGTGTGTTCCGCACCTAACAGTAGAATGAAAAAGTTATCGTGGAACATTTGTTAATAGAAGGTGCAAGTGTGTATGTGTCCTGCCTGTAATTGTGCTATGCGATTGTATTATATATGTATGTGTGTGTGTGTGTGTGCGTGTCCCGCACATAACAGCGCCACTACAGTCATGGAACCCTATGACGTGGTTGTCGCCCTTTTTCCCTGGGCATTCGTATAACATCGACGTTTACAGCGAGACTGTTCTAGGCATATGCTAGGTACTTCACCTACCCTTCGTGAAGTACCTAGCATATGCGTAGAAGTGCAAAAGCCCTTCGCAAAAAACTACACTGGCTCCCAATCAAAGAACGCATTGCTTTCAAAATCTACCCTCTGGTTCAAAATCTACTCTCTGGTTCACAAGTCTGGATCACAGACTTGATCGACCTACCAACTAGAAACACCTCTGAATCAACACGGACGTACCTAAATCTGCACTACCCAAGCTGCAAAGGACTCAAATACAAATCAACCTACGCATCCAGTTTTTCCTACATAAGCACACAACTGTGGAAAGCATTACTAAAAGCCTTGAAAACGACATATGACCACCTAAACTTCTGGAAAACATTAAAAACTAACCTGTTTAAAAAGGCATACCCTACCCATCCAACATAAATGCCTGATCTCTGCAACACAACAAAACTAAAGAATGTAATGAACATAACACAACTCTTCCATTGTACGATTCCCTAGTGCGGCTGTGCCACATGAACTTGATCTTACCACAACATCACTTTGTATTTGTCTACACCGGAGTCTGAAAACGCCTCTCCGGTACTATGTAAGCCACATTGAGCCTACAAATAGGTGGGAAAATGTGGGATATAAATGTAACAAATAAAATACCCAACTGCTTGCAGAATTTCCGTGCATCCGATTTCGTTTGAGCATCGATCACCATTTCAAAATTGGTACAGTTCAACCGCAGATACAGAGGCGCACAATATTTAAAGGCGACTTTTGCAAATCGGGCCCTAAGAAAATAAAATAAAAAGCGTAAGCCACTGCCACATGGAGTCTTGTGCCACTGCAGTTCCTATATATGCCGCTGTGGATTCGTGTTCATTTTGGTGAGGGAAAAGCTCAGGTGCCCCAGAGCCACCAACTGCCAAAGGGGGACCAAGGACTTCAAAACTGAAACTGATGAGAGAGCAAGAGAGGGCTGCAAAGTTGAGCCAGGCACTTACAGGTATGGGCACAAAGCCAAGGACCAGGAAGCAGTAAGGCCAAGGGGTGACATCCTACTTCCAAGACTTTTTAGTAGCTGCTCTTAGGAGGAACTGAGAGGCAGGGCCATGCCAAGGGTCTGTGGCGCCCCCCTGGAGATGATCAGTTGGCGCCCCCCCCCCCCCCCGCAGACGAACAGTTGCGCGCCCCCCACCCCATGAAGGTGATCGCTGCCCTCCCGCTCCCTGGGCCATGTCCCAACTGCCAGCCCTCTTCCCCCCCCCCTCAAAGATCCCTTTTAAATTTACGTCCGGCAGCGAACGAAGGCGCAGCATCAGTGAAGGAGGCGGTGCTCCCGACGTCTCTAGTCTTCCCTTCGCTCAATGTCCCGCCTTCTTCTGACGTCATTTCCTTGATGTCAGAAGAAGGCGGAACACTGAGCGAAGGGAAGACTAGTAGAGACGTCGGGAGCGCCGCCTCCTTCACTGACGCTGCGCCTTCGTTCACTGCCGGAGGTAAATTTAAAAGGGATCTTGTTGGGGGGGAGAAGAGGCCGGGCAGTTGGGACATGGGAGAGGGTGAGGTAAGCATGGCGCGGCGGGGCGCCCCCCAGAGGACGGCGCCCTCCTGCCGTGCTTACCTCGCTTACCATGTTGGCACGGCCCTGCTGAGAGGAGAAGAGAAGGCACCCTCCCTCACTCTTCCCACCCAAAACAGCAGCATTTCCTTTCTGTCTTATTTCAGTCCTGGGACGCTCTAGAGGCACTGGGATAGGGGAGGGGGACAAAAAGAGGGACTGACTGGATAAAGTGTAGATCTCTTTTCTCAGCAGGTAACCGGCAGTCCGATGAGGACTCTTAGCTGCAATGGCCTGTTGCTTTTCAGGGTTTCCAAAGCTTTCAGGAAGTAAGTAGTTGTGTGACTGAAAAGCAATGGCTGTTAGTGGAAGGCCAGCGAGATTCCACAGGAAGTATTTGGCAATAATTGTTTTAAGTAGGCTTGGGTAGAAAAAAAAAAAGCACTCTAGAGCAGGGATTCCCAGTCCTCCGGACACACCTAGCCAAGTCTGCTTTTCAGGATATCCATGATGTAATACTGTAACGGCTCAGAGGCTCAGCCCCAAACAAGATAAGAAACACAGTAGGAAATCCCAACTCCTTTTCTTCACAGCCCAAGTACAGAACCCCCAAGGGAGGCTAAAAACCTGGAACGGTCCTGGAAAGGAAGGGAAGCCCAAGAGTCAGTCCAGTATCCCTGGCTGACTAAGCAATACAATATGGATTCACATTAAGGCTGGGAGGAGGAGGAGGAGGTGCCCTCATGAGCTGACAAGAAGAAAGCTGAGGCAGCAGATGGGGAAATACTCTGATAAGAAGCAAAGGAATACCGCACTGGATCAGGATCTGGATTGTGGTGTTTTTGTTCCTTGTTTCCTGAGGAAGAAGCAAAGTCCTAACAAGGTTCCGTGAGTTAAATTTGCATACAATGAAGGCAGTGCATGCAACTCTCTCTCTCATGCACATTCATTTGCATACACTGCCTTCATTATACTTTACTGCTGCCACTGCGACTTGAAAGGGTGATGGGGGAGAACAGAGCGGGCAGGTGGGGCTGGGGCTGGAACCAGAACTCGAGAACTGAAAAGGGGGGCAGGTGGGGGCTGGGGGCGAGTCACTGGACATGGAGGAGAGGGCAGGGGAGATGAGAAATCGCTGGACATGGAGGGGAGGGGACAGGAGAATTGCTGGGCAGGGGAGACTAGAGTTGCTGGACATGGATGGAGGGAAGGACAGAAGAGGAGAAATGTTGGACAGGGATGGAGGGGATAGAGAGGAAGTGAGAAGAACATGCCAGAGCCGGTGGTGGGAGGCGGAGCTAGTGCTGGGCAGACTTATACGGTCTGTGCCAGAGCCGGTGGTTGGGAGGCGGGGCTGGTGGTTGGGAGGCGGGGCTAGTGCTGGGCAGACTTATATGGTCTGTGCCACAGCCGGTGGTTGGGAGGCGGGGCTGGTGGTTGGGAGGCGGGGATAGTGCTGGGCAGACTTATACGGTCTGTGCCAGAGCCGGTGGTGGGAGGCGGGACTGGTGGTTGGGAGGCGGGGCTAGTGCTGGGCAGACTTATACGGTCTGTGCCAGAGCCGGTGGTTGGGAGGCAGGGCTGGTGGTGGGGAGGTGAGGATAGTGCTGGGCAGACTTATACGGTCTGTGCCTGTGCCAGAGCCAGTGGTTGGGAGGTGGGGCTGGTGATTGGGAGGCGGGGATAGTGCGGGGCAGACTTATACGGTCTGTGCCCTGAAGAGCACAGGTACAAATCAAAGTAGGGTATACACAAAAAGTAGCATATATGAGTTGTCTTGTTGGGCAGACTGGATGGACCGTGCAGGTCTTTTTCTGCCGTCATCTACTATGTTACTATATGCAAAATTTAACTCATGCATATACATCACGGATATCCTGAAAAGAAGACTGGGTTGAGAACCCCTTCTCTAGAGAACTAGCTTTTTATTTTTTTTTTAAACCAGTGGCATTGCCACTGTATATTGATATATTATTCTTGAATTTGTGTTATGAAAGGCTACAGGGATTCACATTCTTTGTGTTTGCTTTGTGATATGGTTGGGAAAAGGAAGAGATTTAGGTTGTGGCAGTTTGGTTGGAAGGAGACAGTATTTTCAGTTTATCAAATATGAAAAATGTTTAAGCTAGTTTGCGCCTAAAAAAATTTGGCACTGAAATCAGTGGCAACTAAGCGTATTCTATAATCGGTGCCTAGATTTAGGCACCAATTATAAGTACATAACTATTGCCATACTGGGACAGACCGAAGGTCCATCAAGCCCAGCATCCTGTTTCCAACAGTGGCCAATCCAGGTCACAAGTACTACTACTACTACTACTATTTAGCATTTCTATAGCGCTACAAGGCGTACGCAGCGCTGCACAAACATAGAAGAAAGACAGTCCCTGCTCAAAGAGCTTACAATCTAATAGACAAAAAATAAAGTAAGCAAATCAAATCAATTAATGTGTACAGGAAGGAGGAGAAGAGGGTAGGTGGAGGCGAGTGGTTACAAGTGGTTACGAGTCAAAAGCAACGTTAAAGAGGTGGGCTTTCAGTCTAGATTTAAAGGTAGCCAAGGATGGGGCAAGACGTAGGGGCAAGTACCTGGCAGAAACCCAAATAGTAGCAACATTCCATGTAGAACCCCAAAGAGTAGCAAGATTCTAGAATTCTAAAGAATAACAAGATTCCATGCAGAATTTCAAAGTGTAGCAACATTCTATATAGAATCCCAAAGAGTAGCAAGATTCCATTCAGAATCCTAAGTGCATAAGTATTGCCATACTGGGACAGACCGATGGTCCATCAAGCCCAGCATCCTGTTTCCAACAGTGGCCAATGCAGGTCACAAGTACCTGGTAAGATCCCAAAACAGAAGAATACATTTTATGCTGCTTATCCTAGAAATAAGCAGTGGATTTTCCCCAAGTCCATTTTAATAATGGCTTATGGACCTTTCTTTTAGGAAGCTAGCCAAACCTTTTTTAAACCCTGTTACGCTAACTGCATTTATTACATTCTCTGGCAACGAATTCTAGAGTTTAATTACATGTTGAGTGAAGAAAATGTTTCTCCAATTCATTTTAAATTTACTACTTTGTAGCTTCATTGCGTGCCACCTAGTTCATATTTCAGAACCTGAATCAACGCGCATCCATTTGCACCAACAAAACTTTGGTGTAAATCTCTGCACATAGGTTTCGGCAAACTAGGCCATATTCTATAACTAGGCGCATAAATTTTGGAATGAAACGCCCATTTCCCTGCCCATAACAGCATCCCCTTTTTGCCTGTGTACATTAGAAGTTTGGCGCACTTCGTTACAGCGCACGCTTAGCAAGTTGTGCGCTTAAATTCTAATCAGTGCCAATCAGTGCTCATTAGTTTGTTCAACTTGTTAAATTATGCGCATTGTTATAGAGTCTGCACTGATTTCGGCACCAATGTATTAAACTGGTCCAAAAGAGTTGAACGAAATAAAACAGCAACGTTTCCATGCATTAACAATTAAATTTTTGTCAGCTATCCAACATATAAAAGTCATCATAATATAGATTATATCATAATAGATTTTCTAAATGTTAAACATCCATAGCTATTCTAGTACGTGTCACGCTTTCACAACAGGAACAAGGTTTGTGAGCCCTTGGGCCACTGCCAAGGAGCGGCAGTGGCAGGCAAAACCACCCCACACCGGAGACTAGCAGAACAGGACTGGAACCCCGGACTGGAGTTGCAGCAGAGGCAAACAAGCAGGAATAAGCAGAGCAGGCACACTTAAACTTCACCTGCACTTGGCCGCTTTTCACCAGGAGTTGAGCCCCTGGCTGCAGGTGGCCGGCAGGACTTACTGGGCAAGGCAGGACTGGATACCCACTAGACTGAACCAGGACTGAGGGTCAGAGGGGAAAGGAACATACCGGGACAGCAGGGCAATGAAGGGATAAGCTAAAGGACAGGACTGAAAACTGCAAGCAGCCACTAAAAACACAAACAGACAAGGACTGTACACAAAATCATTCACACAGACGCCCCAATTTACCTCCCAGAAATGCCACAAGATCATCTCGCAAATTTCTGAATCTGCACTTCCCCAACTGTAAAGGACTAAAATACAAGCTGATGCATGCCACCACCTTCTCATACATGAGCACGCACTTATGGAACTCACTACCTACAGACCTGAAAACAATCGACGAAATAACTACATTTCGCAAATCTCTGAAGACATATTTGTTCAACAAGGCCTACAAAGAGAACCTATAAACCTCACTAATCCACTTCACCAACCCACCCTGCTTTGAAAGTTCACCTTCTATACTCAACCCTAATCACCCCCTTCCTTCCTTCCTTCCTTCTTTCTTCCTTTATTTAATCTCTGCACATCACCAATTGTATCTGATATCCTGGAATGACAATGTCATAACAAAATTATGTAAGCCACATTGAGCCTGCAAATAGGTGGGAAAATGTGGGATACAAATGCAATAAATAAATAAATAAAAATAAATAAAACTACAAGCCAGAGACAAGACTAGCAAACAAGCAACAACCTAATCTAAACTACACACAGACTAACTAAAACATACAAGAATCTCAAACAAGAACCCAAACTAAGCAAAAGTGCAACAAGCACCAACATACCAGGGCCTAAGGCAATGCAAAGGCAGAACGTCTCCAAGTGGCTAATAAGCCCAGCAGCAGCTGAGGCTCAAGCTGCAGCAATCACCAGGCAACTACGGGTGCTGTGAAGGTCCAAACAAAACAAGCAAGTCCGGCAGCCTGGAAGATCCGGACCGGACCGCGCTGAAATCTGGAACAGGTGACAGTAACCAGTCCATTGCAGCCACCAGGTGACGAGAAGGAGAGCACGAAACATGGGCACAACCGTGACAGTACGTTTATGATACCAACCTGTTCAATAAGGCAATGATCCATCCTAAATACCAGACAACAAAACTCATAGCAGAACTGGACAAAACGGAACTCTCTATTCTTGACTGCCTAAGTTACTCTGTCACGATTGAGCCTGAACGCAATACCATTTTATTTCTCATCACGAAAATCAATCCTTTATACTTGATTGCCCAATCTACGTCACCTACGAACCTTAATACAATATAACTCTGTATTTCTCATTCCGGAAATGGCGATCGCCATTACGGAACAATGTAAGCCACATTGAGCCTGCAAATAGGTGGGAAAATGTGGGATACAAATGCAATAAATAAATAAATAAACACTGTATTGTAAAATTGGATTCTTGCAACACCGTACTTTCTTATGCATAATTCGTTGTAATGTATCCTATACTGTTTATTGTAAGCCACATTGAACTCAAACTTGTTTGGGACAATATGGGATATAAATGTCATAAATAAATAAATCCCTACAGGATATGCATGTGTAAGACTGACCATAATTACTAGCATTAAGTATTAACCACATTCCGTTTGGCAGAGCATCAGAATGCAGCCTGGGTTCCTGTTTCATGCAACAGACCTACAGTTTACAAACCAGACCAGACATGGAAGATGTGAAATTGAAGCCTTATAAAAACAGAACAATTTCATTTTCTTGCACACCCACCCACAGGCAGAAATCTCCAAAAGGAAAAAAAATTATTCTCTAACGGAAAAAAAACAGAGAGACTGCATAAAGATTCATTTCATAAAAACAGAAAATGCAGCTCCCCACGACATTTGGGGAAATTCTTCGCAACAATGAATCACTTATTTGCATGTTTCGCATTTCAAAATCATCTTGCTGTACTAACACCGAGCAACCATCTTAATTTAGTCTCGTTAGTGCTGTGTGTTTGCTGGGGGCTTACTATTTCAGTCTAATTGTATTAGAATAAGCACACAAATTGCTGAGTTTACAGAAAATCTTAGCAGTCCATGCCAGTGAACCACTTCTTGCTTACCTTGGCACTGAAATCCTTGCTTTCCAAAGCCCCTGCAGGAATAAAACACAAGGAAAACAAGCGGTTACCATCTCATGTATTTCCTTTATAATGCAGATTTATTTTTTCTTTGTATATATGAATAGTGTAACGTTGTTAAATATGTATACGCTAACTGTAAGTAATTAAAAAGTCATCACACACTGCAAATGGCATATGTAGAGCAGCGTTTCCGAATTCAGTCCAGGAAGTACACTTAACAGGCTGCCTTTCAAGACAAATATGTGACAGATTTGAACGCAGTAGATAAGCAGCTGATCTGAAATTAGATTTGATTACTCGCCCTTGCAAATCTGAGCTGAAAGAGAATTATTGTATTTTACATACAGGGCCAGATTCTATATATAAGGCATCATATATGTAGCCACATCAGAATAACATGCATAGGGCTAAATTCTATATATGACGCCTGAAAAATCCGCATCGGAAAAAAAAATACACCCAGGTGTATTCTATAAAGTACGCTATAAATGTAGGCGTACTTTATAGATAGGCATAAATTTCCACGCGATTTTAGAATACATCGAGCGCCCATCTGCGCAACTAAATTTAGTTGCGGGCAGTTACGCCAAGTAAAACGTGGTGTAAATCCAGACACCTAAATTAGGCACGGACTGGGTGTATTCTATAACAACACACATAGATTTTAGAAATGCCCATGACCTGCCCCTTTTCAACTTTGCACACATCACATTAATGTCAATTTGTGTCAATAATTGCTTCTTAATTGGCAATTATCAGTGCCGACTGGGTGGTTAAGTTGCACATGCAAATCCTGAAAATGACCGTATCTGCGCACGCAATTTAAGTCACGATATACAGAATCCGGGGAACAGCGCTATTCTATAAACCATCTCTACAGTAAGACACGGTTTTTTTTAATAGCGCATAGGCCGGGGAGCACGCGTAAAATTTAGACGCGGCCATTTAAGCCACCGAAAACATGGTGTAAAATGTTAAGTGCCTAAATGTACAAACGTTCCCCAAATTCTATAACACGCGTAAATGTGACTGAAACCCCCGACGCGCCTACACTCCTCTCATGGCTGAGCCCCCTTTTCAGCTACACGCATTGGAATTTACGTGCGCCTCTTTTTAGAGCAAAAAGCACTTAAATTCCAATTATTGCCAGTTAGTGATGATACCTGGTTATCGGCCAATCATGACTAATTGGCTCGTTACTCAATTGAGTAGCGAACGTAAACTAGCTGCCCACACAATTTAACATATGCTACTCGCCGCAGCTTAAGTGGAGGGGCATAATCGAACGGGGGCACCCATCTCTAGGGACAGCCCCGTAAAGAAGCGTACATGACCGTATTATCGAAACAAGATGGGCAGCCATCTTTCGTTTCGATAATAGGGTCGGGAACAGCCAAATCTCAACATTTGGGCTGCCCTTAGAGATGGCCGGCATTGGTTTTCGCCTATAATGGAAACTAAGGGTGGCCATCTCAAAACCGGCCAAATCCAAGCCATTTGGTCGTGGGAGGAGCCAGCATTTGTAGTGCACTGGCCCCCCTCACATACCAGGACACCAACCGGGCACCCTAGGGGGCACTGCAATGGACTTCACAAATTGCTCCCAGGTGCATAGCTCCCTTACCTTGGGTGCTGAGCCCCCCAAAACCCACTACCCACAACTGTACAACACTACCATAGCCCTTAAAGGGTAAAGTGGGGCACCTAGATGTGGGTACAGTGGGTTTCGGGTGGGTTTTGGAGGGCTCCCATTTACCACCACAGGTAACAGGTAAGGGGGGATGGGCCTGGGTCCGCCTGCCTGAAGTGCACAGCAGTACCCACTAAAAACTGGTCCAGGGACCTGCATAGTGCTGTCATGGAGCTGGGTATGACATTTGAAGCTGGCATAGAGGCTGGCAAAAAAATGTATTAAAATTTTTTTTTGGGGGGGTGGGAGGGGGTTGGTGACCACTGGGGAAGTAAGGGGAGGTGGTCCACGATTCGCTCTGGTGGTCATCTGGTCAGTTCGGGCACCTTTTCAAAGCTTGGTCGTGAACAAAAAGGGACCAAATAAAGTTGGGCAAATGCTCGTCAGGGCCGCCCTTCTTTTTTCCATTATCGGCCAAGGACGGCCATCTCTTAACCACGCCCCCGTCCCTTCGGTACACTGACACGCCCCCTTGAACTTTGGCCGTCCCTGCGACGGAAAGCAGTTGAGGCCAGCCAAAATCGGCTTTCGATTATGCCGATTTGGCCGGCCCTGAGAGAAGGCCGCCCATCTCCCGATTTGTGTCAGAAGATGGGCGCCCTTCTCCTTCGAAAATAAGCTGGATAGAATCCAGGGGTTAACGTGCCCATATGTACAAACTACATGTCTATGTAAAAATAAACTTGTATAAAGTGCCCGTGCATATAGGGCACCTTTTTTTTTTAAGCACTATATATATGGTGCCTAAAAAATCCACGCAGAACACATTTTCACCTAAGCGTATTGTGTAAGGGGTGCCTAGATTTAGGCACGGTACACAGAATTATGCTTTGTCAATATATCCCAGCGCCTAAAACTACACACATCCATTTACACCAACAAAAATATGGTGTAAATCCCAGCGCGTAGATTTAGGCACACTGGGCCATATTCCATTAACTATCCGCATAAATTTCGGAATGCCCATGAAACGCCCATTTCCTCACCCATAACCATGCCCCTCTTTGGCTGTGCGAAATTAGAAGTTAGGCGCACTGCATTACAGAATACGCTTAGTGAGTTGTGCAAGTAAAGTCTATTGCCAATTACTGCTGATTATTAAGTGCTGTTATCTACTACTACTACTTATCATTTATATAGCGCTACAAGGCATACGCAGCGCTGTACACCATACACAAAAAAAGACAGTCCCTGCTCAAAGAGCTTACAATCTAGATAAGACAGGAGACAGACAGAACAATTAAGGGTAGGGGAATAAAGAGGTGAGGATAAAAAGGACAGGGCAAGTGAGCAGTGGTTAGGAGTCAAAAGCAGTGGTAAAGAGGTGGGTTTTAAGTTTGGACTTGAAAACGGCCAAAGAGGGGGCTAGACGTACAGGCTCGGGAAGTTTATTCCAGGCGTGAGGTGCAGCAAGATAAAAGGAACGGATTCTGGAATTAGCAGTAGAGGAGAAGGGGACAGATAAGAGAGATTTATCAACAGAACAGAGTACCCGAGGGGGGGCGTAGGAAGAGACAAGAGTGGAGAGGTACTGGGGAGCGGTAGAGTGAGCGCACTTATAGGTCAATAAGAGAAGTTTGAATTATCGACGCTGATTGGCTTGTTAAGCCAATTAAGTTACGCGCGTTGTTACAGAATACGCTTGGATTTCGGCATGGATCTCTAGGTGCGTTACATAGAATCCGAGGGATAACGCCTATCCACTGTAGGCATCCTAAAGGCCAGAATGACTAGGTATGTCTCCAGGACAAAGTTGGGTCGCACTGGATTTGACTACGCCCTCGGCAGCATGCGTGCAGACACATAAACTTGCCCTTTTGCCTTAGGCTAAGAGAACCCAGGAACAGGAGGCAGAACCAGCGACCATCTTTGTAGCCCAAGGGTGGGCAACCATGGTCCTCGAGAGCCACAACTCAGTTGAGGTTTCAAGATTTCCACACCAAATATGCATGAGATGTATTTTGATTTGAACGTACTGCTGCCACTGTATGCAAATAGATCTCATGCATATTCAATATGGAAATCTTGAAAACCTGACTGGATTGTGGCCCTCTGGGACCGTGGTTACCCATCCCTGCTGTAGCCAATGAAAAGTAAGGTGTATCTGATTTACATATACTGCTTCCATTGTATGCAAATAGATCTCCCTGCTGTGGCCAATGAAAAGCAAAATCCAAGCAGCAGAGAAAACCCTCACTGCCAAACGGAAGTGGCAGTAAAACAGAGCATGCAGTGGGGAACACAGTGGGTCAAGGCTGAAGGGGAAGGAAGGTGGCGTGCCAAGGAGCCAGGCCATAGAAGTCACTAACACTGTCAAACAAAGAAACAAAAAAAAGGAGCACACACTAGCACAAACCATTCAACTCCCTCTCCCAGAGGTGAGCAGCAAAAGCATTTTCAGCCCCCAGTGGGGTGTGGGAGGACTGAGAGCCACATTATTGGGGGAAAGAGGAAAGGCACAGGGAGGTAAAGTCCTAAAGGAAGTTTTCAATCCCTACCTATTACCACCCACTTAAAATAACAGCTCACAACAGATGTCTCACAAAATCCGTCATATATCATTTTGAATTTTGTAGTAATAAAATTTAATGGGTAGAAACTGAACCAGGAAATTTAACAAAAACTGCTTAAAATTTAAGACCTTGCTTTCCAGGGAACCCTTCCCTGTTCCTCAGACAACCCGCTCATTTTCACGCAATATCAGCAACTTTACATAATCACCGGCGACACAGGTTCTCGGTCTAGGACAATGAATATGCATGAGCCAGATTTGCAAACACTGCAGAAGTGATGTCTGCAGGTGCCGTGTGTACGTTCATAATGATTATCCTGAAAAGCAGATGGGTCAGGTGCGCCCCCAGGACACAGCTGAGAATCGGCATTCAATCATCCTAAATAATAACGAAGACGCTAATTCAGACTGAACCAGTATCAGGGCTTCGAGACAGTCCATTTCCACAATCCCTCTAATTCTATAAACTTGTGCACACAATTTCACGCTTATTCCTTCTTTTAAAAGCGCTAAAAAAAATGCACGTGCAAATTTGCATACTCATTTTAATTGAACAAGCTAATTCGCGCCAATAATTGGCTTTTTAGCAAGTAATTAGTACCACTAATTAGATTCAACATATATGCCTCTCCTGGCCGTATAATGATTTTACATATCGGGCTGTTTACATATATACACACACCAGAGGCATAGCTACTATGGGGCCACAGGGGCCTGGGGCCACGGGGGCCTGGGCCCCCTTAGGTTTGGCCCTGGACCCCCTGCCGATGACCCTCTCAACCCCCCTCCCGCCACCCACCCGCCGTCAACCCGCTGTCGCCGTCTGCTACCTTTGCTGGCGGGGGACCCCAACCCCCGCCAGCCGAAGTCTTCTTCTTTCGTTCTGTTTCTGTGAGTCTGACGTCAGACTCAGAAACCAAACGAAGAAGACTTCGGATGGCGGGGGCTGGGGTCCCCCCGCCAGCAAAGGTAGTTGACGGCGGACGGGCAGGTGGGGTCAAAGTTGGTGGTGGTGGTGCTGACGGCGGCGGGGGGTGTTGGCAATGGCGGCGGGGGGGGGGGCTAAAATGTGTCCCCTCACCTCGGGCTCTGGACCCCCCTCCCGCCGAAGTCTGGCTACGCCCCTGACACACACACATACATATCTATATATACATAAAATGTAATCAGTTAAGGGGTTCCTTTACAAAGGTATGATAGCGTTTTTAGCATGAGCTAAATGTTAAGACACCCATATATTTCTATGAGCATTAGCATTTAACTGCGCTAATCACTAGCGCACACTAAAAACGCTAGCGCAAGCCTTTGTGAAAGCAACCCTAAATATTTTCAGTCATATGTTGAATGAGGCATATTGTTGTATTTTGCCGATTTTATGCACGCTTCTTATTAAAATCTGTTTGGGGACTAAAGCTTAATATAAATTTGGTACCTGGTCAAAATAGCCCCAACAAAACAGCTCCAAACAAAAAATGTTCCTGACGTAATATCTCCTGACATAACAGCCACTGTCAAAACGGCCTGCACACAATATAACCCTTGACACATTAGCCCCCTGACAAAAGGGCCTGATCAGGCTGCCCAGAATATGGCACTGCATTTTTTTCTAGGGGACTATTTTGTCAAGGGTTATTTTGTTAGAAGCTGATTTTGTCAAGGGTTATTTTGTTAGAGGCTGATTTGTCAGAACTTTTTTGTCAGGGTGCCTATAAATGCTTACACACACACAGATTTACTCGAATGTAATGAGCATTAAAGAATTCTTTACTTGCTTTGATCAATCTAGACCGGTGGGCAGTGGCTATTAGTGATCAGAGAGAGAGAGATTTGCTGAATCATTCCAACATGCCTTGGTGCACCGTAAAAATGACTAGGCAAAGCTTGGAAAAAAGCAGCCAATGTTTTGGTTCTTCATTTGCTGACAGTGACTGGGTGATCCTTAAACACTCTGCTAGTTATTTAGGTTAGAAATGTTATTCAAAATGCAGTGTTTGCTACAACATATTTATTTATTTATTTATTTAGATTTTGCTCACATCTTTTTCAGTAGTAGCTCAGGGTGAGTTGCATTCAGGTACACTGGATATTTCTCTGTCCCAGGAGAGCTCACAGTCTAAGTTTGTACCTGAGGCAATGGAGGGTTAAATGACTTGCCCAAGATCACAAGGAGCAACAGTGGGACTTGAACTTGCCACCTCTGGATTGCAAGACTGGTGCTCTAACCACTGGGCCACTCCTCCACCCCAAAGAATCTTGCTACTCTTTGGGGTTCTACATGGAATGTTGCTACACTTTGAAATTCTGCATGGAATCTTGTTATTCTTTAGAATTCTAGAATCTTTATTTATTTAGATTTTGCTCACACCTTTTTCAGTAGTAACTCAAGGTGAGTTATAGTCAGGTACACTGGGTATTTCTGTGTCCCAGGAGGGCTCACAATCTAAGTTTGTACCTGAGGCAATGGAGGGTTAAGTGACTTGCCCAAGATCACAAGGAGCAGCGGTGGGATTTGAACCGGCCACCTCTGGATTGCAAGACCGGTGCTCTAACCACTAGGCCACTCCTCCACTCCAGAATCTTGCTATACTTTGAGATTCTGCATGGAATCTTGTTATTCTTTAGAATTCTAGAATCTTTATTTATTTAGATTTTGCTCACACCTTTTTCAGTAGTAGCTCAAGGTGAGTTACATTCAGGTACTCTGGATATTTCTGTGTCCCAGGAGGGCTCACAATCTAAGTTTGTACCTGAGGCAATGGAGGGTTAAGTGACTTGCCCAAGATCACCCTTATTCTAGATTGTGTAATGGTATGACAAGCATTATAAAAGACTGCCAAAAGGCAGTTGTGTATCAGGTGTTGATTACATAGGGAAAGTGAAAAACTGGTCAGTCGGGCAGAAGCATCTAGGCAAGTGCCTTGGGCCTAAAAGTTTAGGGGGGCCCTGTCAGATGTGCTCAGGATTCAGGAGGCTAGGATTTCCAACTGTCTTAATATTTTTATGTCTGTAAAAATTTGTAAGCTATCTCAAAGCTAGAAGGATGGCTAAGTGTGTGGATATTTGTTTTTTAGAGTTCACTGCACTTCAGCTCTCCATGCTCTCCCCTCCCCCCTTCCAGTGCAGAACATGTGGTAGGATCCAGCCAATGGGAAGGCTTCTAGTCACAGAAAGGCGGGTCTTTGGGGGGGGGGGAGCCTATGAGATTTTAAGACAGGAAACAGCATGACACCAAAATGTTGAAGCCATCTTCCCCGCACAGCCACCATATTGATGAATCCTACACAAACTATCAGCTCCATCCTTAAATCTTTCCTTCCTGCTCTTCCCTCATGTGCTCTCAGTTTTCAGTGCATTTTTATTCAATCTCAGTTATAGACAAATACCGGCTTGTGCAGCAAACGGATATACACGGAAGAAACATCAGAATGGAATTACCTTCCATCGGTTAGAGTAGTAATGCAATAAGGCAGCAGTCAGAAATAGTGAACTATGGCCCAGATGCATCAACCATACGTAAAAAAAATCTAAAACGTTAAAGTCCTTAACGAATTTGAAAAAACGAAGCATGCACCAAAAAAACAAGTCGCACATGTTCGGTGCGGTATTGAAAAGTACAATGTATCAAAGATTCGTAATCCCCGTCGGTAATCGGCCCCTAAAGCATGCGCAGAGCAGCCAAGCGTTATGCTGGCTGCTCTGCGCATGCCACAAACGTCAAACCAACAACAAAAAAAAACACAAACACGTGGCTCCCCGCTTCCCCCTGCATCAATACAAAACTAAACATACATCAAAAAAGGATCGGGAGGGGGGAAAGGCGCTCATCAGGAGCGTCCTGTATGGACGGCCTTGCCCCCCCCCCCACCTCCCGCCCGAGGTCGCTGCTGCTCCCCGCTTCTCCCTGTATGAAATAAAAACTCTTTTAAAATAAAAATCCAACTTTTGCAGCGCCAGGCCCCCCTCCCTTCCTGTCTCTCTCTTCTCCCACCATTGCTCCGCCTCCCGCCATCGTCCACCTCTGTGCCCCGCCCCCCTGAGTTCGTCGCCGCCGCTCCCCCCTCCACCGGACCCCCCCCCCGCTTTAATGGCCGGTGCAGCACTTCTCACCTGTGTTTGAAGGCGCTGCACGGATGAAACAGCTGATCTGCCTCCACCGACGTCTCTCTCCTTCTTCCTGTGCCCGCCCTCCTCTGACGTAGGTTACCTACGTAGATAAGCTACGTCAGAGGAGGGCGGGCACAGGAAGGAGAGAGACGTCGGTGGAGGCAGATCAGCTGTTTCATCCATGCAGCGCCTTCAAACACAGGTGAGAGGCGCTGCACCGGCCATCAAGGCGGAGGGGGGGAGCAGCGGCAACGAACTCAGGGGGGCGGAGCACAGAGGCGGAGCAATGGTGGGAGAAGAGAGAGACAAGAAGGGAGGGGGGCCTGGCGCTGCAAAAGATGGCAGGAGGTGGGGGGGGGGGGCAAGGCCGTCCATACAGGACGCTCCTGATGAGCGCCTTTCCCCCCTCCCGATCCTTTTTTTTTTTTTTTTTTATTTATAATTTTTCAAAAAAGATTACATTCATAATAATATAAATGCAGGATTAGGAAATAATATTCAAAACAGGAATACAATTCTCTTCATTCATTATCAACCAGAAATATTTCTTATACATATTGACCACTATAATTTGGGAACAAGATATAGGAAAAATAAATCAAAACGAGGAAAAAAAAAACAAAGGGGAATAATCCTCCTTTTCAATCAGAGAGGTGAACGTTAGACACCCACTAGAAGGTACAACCAGCATCCTATGGGTTCATTCAGGGCTGAACATTTCCCTGTTCCTTAGAGATAATAAATTCAGCCATCTTTTTGGGGTCAAGAAAAACATAATTAATATTATTAATTTTTACCAGGCATCTACATGGGTACTTCAAAGTATATAAACCTCCTAGTGCGAGAGTCCTCGGCTTTAAAACCAAAAACTCGCGCCTTCTCTTTTGCGTTTCTCTATTAAGATCCGGGTACATCTGAATTTTTCCCCCCAAAAAGGGAGCTTGCATATTTTTAAAGTATAAACAAAATATATTGTTCCTATCGACCTCGAAAGCAAAAGAAACTAACAGAGTCAGTCTTTGTGTGACAGTCTCTAGAGAATTCTCTAAAAAAGCTGTTACATTTAAATCAGGTAATAGTTCTGGTCTAGCAGATTTTCCAAATATATATTGAGTCTTGACCACCGGTGGAAAACTCTCTTTAGGAATTTTCAAAATTTCTTCAAAGTATTTCTTAAGCATATCTATTGGTGGTATTAAAGGTGCTTTGGGAAAATTAAGAAGTCTCAGATTATTCTTCCTAGACTGGTTATCAAGATACTCCATTTTTTTACCCAGAATCTCTTTGTCCTTAATTATTGAACTTGTAAGATTTTGTAAAACTTTTAATTCTCCATCTAAAGTCTCAATCCTTTCTTCATTTTTTTGAGCTTGGGAGGCTATAAGAACTTGTGAAGTTTTAAGAGAAGATAATTCTCCTTTTAAATGTATCTGTTACCTGAATCAGG
Organism: Microcaecilia unicolor; assembly: GCF_901765095.1. Lineage (NCBI taxonomy): Eukaryota > Metazoa > Chordata > Amphibia > Gymnophiona > Siphonopidae > Microcaecilia > Microcaecilia unicolor. The sequence goes on from NW_021963861.1 coordinate 79,247, forward strand.
TTCTTGTTCATATCCTGTATGGCATCCCATAGGTTCTCCAAAGTTATTACCGCTGGTTTAACTACTCCACGATAATCCCCGGATACTTCCCTCAGAGGCCTGGTGAGGACGGGGTTTCCTTCGTCTTCCCGAGTAGAAATCGGCTCCGGGGTCAGCATTGAAATAGGTCCTCCTCTTACAGTTTGAGAGCTGGGCACTTCGGTCCGCCCTTCAGGCTGAATCCCTATTGCAAGCGTTGTACCGGGTCGTGGAGGGGCAGTAAATGAAGGCGGACTCGAGATGCCTTCGATGCTGTAGTCCGACAAAACAACGTCAGGACTGACCGTCGTGGGCGTCTGCGGTTCCAATCGCTGAATTCGCCAATTCTCAAGCGTCTGCTGTTGGGGAGTGGAGTTGGCGGGACCAGAGGAGGTAGGTTTCACCGCTTTCCCTTTCCTTTTTCCCATGATGTTAACGGGTAAGGTTCAATCCACCGCTAGCTCAGGTTGAGATCGGAAGCTCAGAGATCGACTTCCTCTCTGAACGCCATCTTGTTCCCACCCCGATCCTTTTTTGATGTATGTTTAGTTTTGTATTGATGCAGGGGGAAGCGGGGAGCCACGTGTTTGTGTTTTTTTTTTCTCACTTTTGTTTTTAAACATGCCAGCTTGGGATTTTATGGTGCAGGGAGAAGCGGGGAGATGACAGCTCTGGCCTTTACGACTGCTCTGACTATACGTTAAATATGTTGCGGTAAATGACTCGGTGTGATCGTCGGTATTGTTAGTGCATCCCGAAGCGTCCACATTACAATGGTAGTTACTCGTTTGTATTCAGTTTTTGTTAGCTGCTTGCTTCGTCGGAAAAAGGCCTTTAATGCATGCAACGGTTAGGAATTTCCTCGTTAAAGGGTTCTAAGAGGGTCGTTAAGGTTTAGTGCATCTGGGCCTATGTCAGGGTACACAGGAAGAGGAAAAAGCAAAATTATGCCACTTTGTAGGTTTTGATCCAGGTAGCCAAGGAGGTTTTAAATTAAAAAAAACTCTGAATGTTGACTATTAAACCTCCTTGCAGGCAGCAGGCAAGCATCTCATGTCTTCCTATGAAAGCAAGTGGGCGGATTATTCTGCTCTGGCACAATTCCATAATTTTGCATAATTTAGCTCAGGCTAATCTTTCCCAAGTCCCTGAAAGAGGCGAAAACCGCACACCCCAGTCACCGCCATAGAAAGGATCGGGCAGGACACACGAAACCTCGGACAAACTCACTTTCCCGCAGCAACTCACAAGTAGTTTCTGTTGGGAAAAGAATATGGGAAGCTGTCAAATAAAAATGCTTAAAAATCCACACATAAGCGTCTGCCGTTGTTTTTATCTTGAAATATCTTTATTGTCATCATAAGGAAAAAATAAAGGCACATAGCACAGCTCTGAAATCCACAATACAGCACTGCAAATTACAAAATCTAGGCTGGAATGGAGACGTTCACCGGTGCAACTGTACCTGTGCACATATTACGTGAAGAGAAGTTTTCTGCCTAGTGAATTTACCCTGATAGGTTTTTAGTTTTGTTTTGTTTTTTTAATGCTTCTGAAAGATTACAGGCAGAGTGGATGCAGTATTAAGACAACATTCAAAAGAATTTAATAGATAAGAGCTTCGTTTACAAAGCTGACCAACCGATTAGCCATGAGCTAAATGCGAAGAAGCCCATTCTAATCCCATGAGTTTCTTCGCATTCAACACACCACAGCTTTGTAAAAGGAGACCTTAATATTTTTATTTTGCTTTTTTCATTCGTGAACCTTTTTTCACAGGTAAAACTGTGCATATCTATTTGGGCAGCCCATCCTTGGAATCTCTATATCAGAGGCAATTCAGAGTGAAAATGACTTGCCCAACTTCCCTGGTTCTCAGCCCACTGCTGCCGAGTTACCCAGCTCCAGTCCTGTGTTTGAACTTCTACCCCCCCCCCCCCCCCCCCAATCCAGTGCTCTATTTGTAGCTCCTGATGCCAGCAACTGAAAATCAGCACTTCAGGTCTCATAACGTACCAGGATAGGGTTACAGAAATCCAAGACTGGCTGGGTATTTCCCTCCTGGAACTGGGCAATGTGGCAGTGCTCCAGCTCTAACCATTAAGCCTCTCCTTTCGAAGCTGGTGCTTGCACAGTTCTCACGCTCACTTACTGCTATCATACCCACAGCTAGAATCTGCACTTTCCCTGCCACGTCTGGATGGTGGAGGGGGGATCCACAAATATAAAAGAGAGTGCCTAGGGCCCAATACAGTGTTAATCCAACCCTGCAGTCAGATTAACCAATTCATATCCACGCAGAAAAGGACCAACTGCCCCATCCAGTCAGCCTCGCTGTTAAAAATAAATCACAGCTGCCGACCGCCTGGAAGATACCTGCCTAACAGCCAGATCACTCCTTGCGCTTATTCTCACCATCTGCTCCGTTTCAGATGTATTTTACTCCTTTTCAGATCTTAGAAAAACTCACACAAATACAATAACTTTCTCTCCTACCCCCTTCCCCACCAATATCTCTCACAAAGATACTGAACAGAGCTGGTGGCCTCAGGATCCCTGAGGCACACCACTTTCCACCTTTCCTTCTTCAGGGTCAACTCCATTAACCACCACACTCTGCCGTCTACCCCTTAACCTGTTTCTGATCCAGTTTCCTCCAGATTCTATGAAGGGCACCCAAAATAAATAGTTAATGGCAGGGGCAGAGCCCGAGGTGAGGGGGCAGATTTTAGTCCCCCCCACGCCGCCGCCGCCACCAACTTTAACGACCCCTGCCAATGACCCTCTCAACCCCCCTCCCACCGACGACCCTCTCAACCCCCCTTCCCGCCACCAACCCTCCCCCGCTGCCACCGTCGCCTACCTTTGCTGGCAGGGGACCCCAAATCCCCGCCAGCCGAGGTCCTCTTCTTCCCGCGGAGGCTTCATTCTGTTTCTGACGTCCAATGTCAGACTCACAGAAACAGAACGAAGCCTTGCAAGATGGCTTTGTTCTGTTTCTGTGAGTCTGACGTCCTGCACCATCAGAAACAGAACAAAGTCTTCGCGGGAAGAAGAGGACCTCAGCTGGCGGGATTGGGGTCCCCCGCCAGCAAAGGTACTACTACTTAACATTTCTAAAGCGCTACTAGGGTTACGCAGCGCTGTACAATTTCACAAAGAGAGACAAAGGTAGCCCACGGCGACGACGGCGGCCGCAAGGGAGGGTTGGCGGCGGGAGGGGGAGTCGAGAGGGTCGTCAGCAGGGGGGGTCCAGGGCCAAATCTACGGGGGCCCAGGCCCCCGAGGCCCCACGTAGCTACGCCACTGGTTAATGGGCTGCAATGATTTACTGATTAGAGCCAACAAGCATTTTAAATAGCACCAATTACGATCTGGTCACCGATCTGGCTACTCTCTCTTCTGTGAACGATGGGCACCTAAATTGGGTCACGTGCAACTCAAAAGGGGTGTGGCCATGGGAGGGGCTGGGGTGTTGACCAAACATGAGCACAGCGTTACAGAATAGCAGGGATCTATGCCCAATTCGTATGCCAGGATTTATACCAGGTATCAGCAGGCATTAAGTTCTGTCGCCAAAAGTCGAGTACCGAATTCAGGGCTCCAGCTGAAACACCCTTTATAGAATTGCACTGAGCACCGAATTTTATCGGCGCTGAATTTTCAGCATCATTTTCAGAATCTGCCCCTTTATGTTAAATGTTTATTGTGCTGGATAATACTATTTATTTATTTATTTATTAGGATTTATTTACCCCCTTTTTGAAGGAATTCACTCAAGGCGGTGAACATGAGCACTTATACAGAACTAAGGGCCCTGTTTACCAAGATACATTAGCGTTTTTAACGCGCTTACAATTAGCGAGCGCGCTGTGTAGGTGCCTATTGGAATACTGTAGGCGTGTACATGGTTAATGTGCGTTAAAATGCTAATACACCTGTAACGCAGCTTAGTAATCAGGGCCCTTAGTGGCTCGATGATATAGTTAAAATTATCCTCAATAACAAATAAAATAAACCCAAATCAAAAACTCCATTCTTGATAGAAAAGCCTACTTCATTCATACAATAAAAAACAACATTCATACTATCGTATTTTTTAATCCTAAATTGTTTCACGAGTCCTCTAATTCTATTACCTTTAATCATTCTCAAATGCCTGAGTGAATAAAAAGGTTTTTCTAGTCCACTTCACCGCAAATTAATCTAGGAAGATTATCTAAATTTAAACCTGTGAATTTCAAACTATCTCAATTCAAATTCTAAATCTCTAAAAAGTTTGAAATATAGGTTTTATGGGTGTCTCACCTTGTAAGATTATACCATAAGTACGGGGCTAACTCAAGAAAGCCCCCCACCACCACCTCCGGTCCAGTCTGCCGATGCTCTAAGCGTACAAAAATCAAAAATCGTCAATCCCAAAATAAGAAAGATACATCAGATACCTAGAAAATTACACAATCCTGTAAAACTTTATTTTAAAAGGGAACGAAGGAGAATTTCAGTTTAGGCTGTAACCGCAGCTGAGCTTAATTTCAGTGAGTTTAACAGAAAACGGTTCACCTGAAAGCTCTATATATCATTAAAATGTATTGCTTTTTTATATATCAAATGCTTATCTTTAAAAAAAAAAAGAAATAAATTAAGGGATACACATTGGGAGTATTAATGATATACACAGCTTTCAAGTGAACCATTTTCGGCTAAACTCACTGAAATTAAGCTCGGCTGCGGTTACAGCCTAAACTGAAATTCTCCTTCGTTCCCTTTTAAAATAAAGTTTTACAGGATTGTGTAATTCTCTAGGTATCTGGTGTATCTTTCTTATTTTGGGATTGACTATTTTTGATTTTTGTTTACTTTTCGTCTCTCCCTTGTTAGATGCTCTAAGCGTGGCCTGATCATTCTACAGTCTTGGAGTGATCTTAATACTCTTCGTCCAGCCCTATCCCCCGACCTTTCAGTTTATTCTCTGGTCACAATCAAAGAAACTTAAATTTATATGCCACTCTTTCACTGATAAAGCTATACTGCACAGGCACTTCCCTATCCTTTCCTTCATTTGTTTGTCTCATGAACCAGTGTGTAATTGAGTCTACTTTTGGTGACTAAACTTTCTGGTTCAGTGCTTTAATTTTCTGTGTCTATCTGTTCCTTCTCTCAGAGTGGAAAAGCAGCCTAACGGTTAGTGCACCGAGAAGCAGGGAAACCAGGCTTCAAATCCCACTGCAGCTCCTTGTGATTTGGGGCAAATCACTCCATTGCCTCAAGTACAAACAGACGTGGAGGGGTAATTTCGATATAACATCTGAGGAGTGGCCTAGTGGTTAGGGTGGTGGACTTTGGTCCTGGGGAACTGAGGAACTGAGTTGGATTCCCACTTCAGGCACAGGCAGCTCCTTGTGACTCTGGGCAAGACACTTAACCCTCCATTGCCCCATGTAAGCCAAAAAAAAAAAAAGTCTGACTTTTGACGTTTTACAAAAAAACGTCCAAAATCTGAATAGGGAAGAAGTTCATTTTCAAAAAAGAAACACGTCTTATCTTTTGTTTTCAAAAATACTGTTTTCTAACAAGGTTTTGTGTTTGGACGCTTTGTTTTTTTTTGTCCATTTTCAAAAAAAAAAAAATCCATGTGTAAAACGTACAAAATCAAGCCATTAGGATGTAGGAGGAGCCAGCATTTTTAGTAGACTGGTCCCCCAGACATCCCAGGAAAGCAATAGGGCACCCTAGGGGGCACTGCAGTGGACGTCATAAAATGCTCCGAGGTACATATCTCACCACTGCTCCCTTACCTTGTCTGCTGAGCCCCCCCCCCCCCCTAAACCTACTGCCTCCAATTGTACACTATTACCATAGCCCTTACGGGTGAAGGGGACACCTTTATTTGGGTACAGTGGGTTTTGGAGGACTCACAGTTTCCTGCACAAGTGTAACAGGTAGGGGGAGGTAGGAGCCTGGGTCCACCTCTCTGCAGTGCACTGCACCCAACACTCAACGACTCCAGTGACCTGCGTGCTGTTCTAATGGACCTGAGTTATAACAACTGAGGCAGGCAAGTAATGTTTTTCATCACATTTTTGGGGGGTGGGAGGGGGTTAGTGACCACTATGGGAATAAGGGGAGGTCAATCCCTGATTCCCTCCAGTGGTCATCGGGTTATTTAGGGCACCTTTTTGTGCCTTATTCATTATAAAAACAGGTCCAGCTCAAAACATCTTAGTGTTTTAGTCCTGGACGTTTTTGTTTTGTTGCATTATGGCCGAAAAATGTCTAAGTTTTAGGAATGCCCAAGTCCTGGCCTGAACACGCCCCCCCTTGAGATTTGGATGTACCTCTGATGGACTTCATAGAAAAGCATCTAAAAATAGGGTTTGAAAATACTGATTTGGACATTTTATTTATTTATTGATTGATTGATTGCATTTGTATCCCACATTTTCCCACCTATCTGCAGGCTCAATGTGGCTTACATAGTTTTGTTAAAATTGGCATTCCAGGATATTAGATAAAGTTAGTATTGTGGAGAGATTAAGTAAGGGAAGAGAGAAGAAGGAAGGGTGTGATTAGGGTAATAATAGACGGTGGGTTTTTATAGCTGAGTGGGTTGGTGAGGTAGATTAGTCAGGTTATCAGTTATCGGTTTTTGTGAGAAAAACATTCAAATGCTGCTTTGTGCCAATTATAAGACGTGTTTCTGTTTTGAAAATGAACCCGTCAGACACCTGGGGACAGAGAAATACCGTCTGAACCTTAAGCAACTCACCCTGAGCTGGAAAAACAAAAGTTTGAGCTAAATCCAAATCATTCTGAATGAACTTTCAAATTCCACGGCCAAGAGTGTAATAAAACTGGATGGTGACCTTTAAAATTATTTCAAGCCAATAATGGCCAGACAAAACACTGGCTACATATGAGGAAAAATCATCTTAAAAACCAGAAACCAATTTTGAATTGCTCAGGCACTGTACATAAAAAAATTAGGTCAACCAGTAAGTTACACACAGAAAACAGCACAAAACAATCAATATATCCTTCTTATCTTCCCAGGTCAGGAATTTTCATATCACACATGCGATAAGTACTTTTTTTTTTTTTATTACCTGCAGAATACTACTCCTCTCACAAGTCATTCTGCAGTTCACTTCATTTTTGACTGCACTCAATGTATGCCCTTCAGTTTCCGCATTGTTCCATCTCCTGTGTGTGTATTAAAGATGGGCCTGTTTACTGACCAAACACAAGCACGGAGGGACTTACTGAACTATGACTGCAGAAACAGTCAGCAAACTGTACAGCAAGCCGAACTTACACATCACGGAGGAACTGAAGCAAAATCCACTTAGCTGGCCTCGTTCCACTCAACCAGCTACCAAAACCTCAATATACTATATTTAAGTGGTCTGTACGTTTCTAGCCACTGCGTGCCCCGCCCACACAAAAGAAAATGCAATGCCAAGAGTACCTGTGTTTCAAAATTTCTGTAAACACTGTCAACAAATGAAGACCCAAAGCATGGCCTGTTTTTTTCCAAGCTTTGCCTAGTCAATTTTACAGTGCAACAAGGCAGGTTGGAATGATTCAGCAGAGCTGAGCTGCTCTCTCTCTCAACACTAAGGGTGTTGTTTACTGTATCTTCAAGGTAAAGCAGAGGAGCTTTATGGGAGGCTCAATCAATCACATAGGACCCCTTAGTATAACCAATGATGAGTAAGGAATAAGGGTCCTGTCAGGGATGGTGACGTTACCTGCCCAAATTGGTCCCAGTTCTGCAATTTTTCTGCTGAACAGAATCTGTAATGAGTTTTGTGGGGGGGGGGGGGGGGGGGTGGGGGGGAGGGGAGGGGGAGAGAAGTGGTGGTTGCAGTGAAACTATAATCAAAAAAGTACTTCACTTTTGTCCTCATTCTATTCATATCCTATATAATAAAACTCACCCTCAACGTTCTGAGGACACTGACGTCACTGTCAGGTCCTCCGGGCACTTCCTTCCAGTTCGAAGGGTTCGTGGTGGACAAGCCACCGAAAACAGTGTGTTGGGGCCCCGCCCTTGCGTCAAACGTGATGACGTCGAGGGCGGAGCAATGGCGTCAGTGGCTTCGCAACCAACGACTCAGCAGATTGAAGGTGGCGTGCCAAGGTCCGCAACAATGGCGGTCAGTGCCTTCAGAATGCCGAAGGGTTGAGTAAGGAGGGGGGGGGAGGTTCGGAAGGAAAACCGTGCTAGCGCCCGTTTCATTTGCGCAAGAAACGGGCATGTTAGTGCAGCGGACTTTCGATTCTCGAGAACTGCGTTCAATTCCTACTGCAGCTCCTTGTGATTCTGGGCAAATCACTTAACCCTCCATTGCCCCAGGTGCAAACAAGATCTGTAAATACTATGTAAACCGCTTTGCATGTAGTTGCAAAAACCACAGAAAGGCGGTATATCAAGTCCCATTTCCCTTATAGCATTATGCCAGATTGCAGAATAGCGATTTTCATCTGATTAATCAAACCCTTTAAGTTTTGGTTCAAAGATAATTGAGAACCAAACAAATGAACAGTCTAAATGAAACTCTGGCCCTACCTCTAAGGGGTCTTTTTCCATAAACTGCAGTTTCATTACATTTTAAAACAGAAGCCTCCAAACCCTAGGTGTGGCTTTCACGCTGTGCAATGAGCCTGGCTGCCAAATCTTCTCCCAACTGATAGGGAAACACACTGGTGCATAAGCAGAGCACATCTTTAAATGCCCCCTTCCTACGTAACACTTAACATGCCACTTCCCTTGGCCTACAAGAAATGCTCATTTATATCACACCACAGAAATAGTGTCTCACAGTGTAACTTTATAATGTACGAACACAATATACGGGCCTTTACATAATTATCTCCCTGTAAATTTCTGCACAAAGTAAACCTCTGGTCTAAGGTACTGTATACCTAACTTTTCTGCCTAAGTTTGACCCAGCAGATACATGTGATGTAAAACACATTTGTATCTCAAGCTCTTTCCAACCTCTGTCCAGGGAAAGCCTAAGAAACAAGTCTGCAATAGGGTAATTCTATTTGAACAGTCTGAGGCCACTTCACAGGAACCTTTAATAAGGGCACCTGGGAACGCAGGTGCCATTATGGGATACCAGTCTAACCTGTATCGGCACATCTAATATTTAGACACCTGCACTTAAACCAATCACACAGCTCATAAGTGTGAGCGACTAAAAAATGAAAGGAATGTGCATAACTTATACTTATTATTTATCTGGATTTTGCTCACACCTTTTTTAGTGATAGCTCAGGGCGGACTACATTCGGATACATCAGTTGTTTCCATGTCCCTGGAGGGATCCCAATATAATTGTTTGTGCCTGGGGGTTAAATGACTTGCCCAAGATCACAAGCAGCAGCAGCGGGATTTGAGCCAGGCACCCCTGGATGTCAAGCCCGGTGTTCTAACCACTAGCCTTTCGACTCCTAACCATGACTCACTTATCACCCCTACCACTGCAATTTCCCCACCCCTAGCTGTCTGTTGGTCTGTCCAATTTAGATTGTAAGCTCTGTTGAGCAGGGACTGTCTTTTCATGTTCATTTGTACAGCGCTGCGTAAGTCTAGTAGCGCTATAGAAATGTTTAATAGTAGTAGTATGAGCCAAGTATAGGACAGTCAAGCCATTGTGACATCACTGATGAGGTTGGCTCTTAGGCATTGGTGGAATGAGGCATTATGACATCACAATATAGCTCTGGTTAAATCACTGCTATATGTAATAAAAAGCCAAGTGTAGGGCAGTCAAGCCATTGTGACATCACTGATGAGGTTGGCTCTTAGGCATTGGTGGACTGAGGCATTATGACATCACAATGTCAGCTCTGGTTAAATCACCGCAGTTCCTCAGTACCTTTCCGCTCTCATCTCTCCCTACACTCCTCCCCGTGAACTCCGTTCGCTGGGTAAATGTCTCCTGTCGTCCCCCTTCTCAACCACTGCTAACTCCAGGCTCCGTTCCTTCTATCTCGCTGCTCCCTATGCCTGGAATAGACTCCCTGAGCCAGTACGTCAGGCTCAGTCTCTGGCTGTCTTCAAGTCTAGGCTTAAAGCCCACCTCTTTGCTACTGCTTTCAACTCCTAACCATGACTCTCTTACTCAACACCCTCACTTATCACCCCTACCACTGCAATTTCCCCACCCCTAGCTGTCAGTTCATCTGTCCAATTTAGATTGTAAGCTCTGTTGAGCAGGGACTGTCTTTTCATGTTCATTTGTACAGCGCTGCGTAAGTCTAGCAGCGCTATAGAAATGTTTAATAGTAGTAGTAGTAGTAGTAATAGTAGTAGCCTCCTCTTCCTGCAAGAGTAATTTCTTTGGATTTATTTACCGCCTTTTTGAAGGAATTCACTCAAGGCGGTGTACAGTTAAAATAGATCACACATGTGCAATAGGCAATTGCAACAGTAAAACAAATATTGAAATAACCATAAAAAGTATGGCATAGTATGTCATATGGATTTGATTTATGTTTTTTGACAGTGTTGACAATGTTACGCGGCAGCTCTGCGCATGAATCCCCCACGGGTATTCCCCCCTTGCCAATACGCGCTATGTAAGTTAAGCAGGGATTTGAAGAATAGCACTTAGGTGTCCTGCTGGCACCTTTGCACAGATGTGCATAAGTTCTAGTATGTTTAACATTTCTGCGTGCAAGGGCGGGCACCTACATTATAGACTTGCCCTTCGTGGTATATCACCTAAAAGTGCAAGCTATGTGTTCGCATCACACACTTTTGTGTACCTATACCCCAGAGCGATTTAAAAGCAGCTATTTCTGTTGCTTTACATGCAAAGGGGGTTTATAAAAATGACCCCCCCCCCCCCAGTAAATACTATAAACAAATGTATTGAGCTGGAAAGAATACTTCCACCACCTTTACCACCTAAAATAAACCCGTATATGTCTAGAGGCAGAGAAAAGCAGTTCGTTAACTTAAAGGAGACCATTTTCTTAACACAACTGAGATCAGCAGTCTTTCCCATACCTCCGGATCTGGTGGAATCCCTACAATTCATTGTCACTGCTTTCTGGCAGACTTCTTTTTCTGTTTTAATATCAGAGGGGAATATGTGAAAAAACAAAACTGGAAGAACTACTTCCGGGAATAAAATTGTGCAAGGATTTGTTTCTTTTTCATTATCTTTTATGAAGATCAAAAGATTTCTTTCAACTGTCTGGGTCCCTCAAGGATCAGACTGTACTTAAAAGAAAAAAATATATAAGACGGATATATATACATACGATATATATATATTAGATTCTGAAAATAATTATCTACACATGCCTGCAGAGATGCGCCTGACCCATGACTATTTTGTTTTCACCAGAGGCTGTTTTCATGCAGTTGTCACCAGAACGTGCTTTTGTTTAGGACATAAACAATCAAATGTTGGTACAATAATTAAGAGGCCTATAATATAAGGGGAACTATCAAGACCTTAAAACCGCTGTGTTTAAACTCTTCAAGTGCCGATTCACTAAAGCATCCTCATTTACATGGAAGGAAGCCTCCCCTTCAAAAATCGGCCCCTAAGGCAGCATCTTTCCCCCACAGCTTCACTTACCCTGGGGAAAAGCGAAGTGTGGGGTGGGGAGATTAGGGTTCAACAGTGTCATTAAAAGCAACAAAAAGGAGAATTATTTTCAAAACCACCGTGCTAAAGGGTGTCAGAAACCATAGCAATGCAGCTAAACTTTTGAAGGGCCTACACCTGTGATTTATTAATTGAAATTGGACTTATTACTTATAACCCGCCCTTATGCAAGGACTGAGCTAAACTGCTTGAAAGTGATTATAGCTGCAACGGAGAGCATTCGACCAAGAGGACCTGGTTTCTACTGTTCTCTCAAGGGGATCACCTGTCATTTAGCAGGTCGTAGCAGCCACTCTCCAGCTGAGACGAGGGCGCTCCACGTTTGGCAAGGAGCACACACTCGCCTAAGAGGACTAGTTGCTTCTGAGGGAAACCCAAGCACCGGAATGGGGGGGGCGATCTACTCGGAAATACTCCTAATAGCCAAAACAGGTTATTTTTGCAGCGGACCACCAGCTCAGAACCACTACTGATACAGCAAACGATTTCTCCCGCGTCTCCGTGCAATGCACGATTTTACACTCCTGGGTGCCCGTGTTTTGCCGATTCCCGCGAAGATCATGCATGCAACACGCTGCTGCTGCTGCCTGCAAAGACGACGAAGTAACGCTGTGCCGCGAGCGGGCACACTGGCACGATTTCGATCTGTATAAAAGCTTTCCGGAAATCAAGGCTTTGCAAAGTTGCCACCTGCTCCGAAGAGCTTCCTTCTCTTCCTGCCCAAAGCACGGAGCACCTGTCGAGCGCCTTCACTCGCATCCTCCCCGGAGGACTGGGATTGGGATTGTTATGACTGTGCGCACGAGGCGACAGCACAGCCCCTGCAGCCGGCGCGAGACGGCAAGAAGAAGAGCGGCGCGCGCGCCCACCCCCGGGGCTTCCCTGCTGCTGCCTCGCGCCTTCCTCCGGCGCCGCGCCCTTACCAGATGAAGTCGGTGCAGTGGCTGCAGAAGGTGGGTTGCTTGAAGAAGCGCGCGATGAATTTGTGGTTCTTCACCTCGTGCACGTTCTTCTGCCTCAGCGCCCCTTTGCGGGCGAAGCGGTTGGCCACGTCCTCCTCGGTCGAGGAGGACTCGCCGGGCTGGAGGACGTCGGCCATGGGGGGAAAGGCAGGGACCGAGGCGGTGGTGGTTGTTGCTGCTGCTGTGGTGGTGGCGGCGCTCACTGACAGCTCCAGCTCGCGCTCTGCTACTGCTGCTGCTGCTGCTGCTGCTGCTGCCACCGCCGCTTCCTCCTCTTCCTCCTCCTCCGGGCTCTCTGCTGCTGACGTCGCGCTGCTGCCTGGGCAGGGGAGGGAGGAAGGGGGGGGGGGGAGCTGAAAGCGGGCAGACGGAGCCCCCTAGCGGGGGAAAGGAGACCTAGCAGGCAGCCTGGGAAGCTCCCACTGTCATGATCCATTTAGTAGGATTTAGAATCATCCAGCGTTGCTCCTCCAAAGTGGAATCGTTTTGCACCTTAGCCCCTGGACTCTATGGACTTGCAAGCCCCACGTTAGGCTTGACGTGTAAGAGCTGTGCACCAAGTTATAGAAGGGGAGTGGGGGAGGGGGGACAACCTTGGTCCTCAAGGGCCTCAATCCAGTCAGGTGTTCAGGATTTCCCCCAACGAATATCCACCAGATCTATTTGCATGCGCTGCCTCATTGTGTGCAAATAGATCTCATGCATATTTATTGTAGAAAACCTGATTGGGTTGCAGACCTCGTCGAGGATCGAAGTTGCCCACCCCTGGGAAGAAGGTTGGTTGCGTGCATAAATTAATAATGAGCTGATAATTGATGTTAATGCCAATTGTAGCCTATTATTGCTCATTAATTGGTGCTAACCGGCACCAATTAGCAGTTACGTGCAGAACTGCCAATAGGCAATATTCTGTAACATGCAGGGCTTTTTTTTTTAGGGGGGTACTGAGTACCGGCACCTTTTCCTTTGTCTGCTAAAATTGACCCATGGACCCCCAAGTTTTAATGAAAGAGCTGAGGCTCTACACACCAATTCTGCCTTGTCATACATTCTGTGACCGGTTGCAGGGGGCTTGGCTATTGTGGGATGGGTCCCTCAGTGATTATCCCACCCCTGAAGAGTGGCCTAGCATTTGAGTACCGGCACCTTTTTTTACTAGGAAATACACACTGGTAACATGTATGTGCAAATTCTATCACAAGCACCTTCTAACAGGGTGTCACCATGGGCGGGTCAGGGGGGTGACTAGCAGTTACACACATATAATGGATTACTGTAGTTAAGCACAAGCATGTATAGCAGTCTTTGGCATGGTATAAGCGCTTGCACTTATGGTTAGCCGTGTATATTCAGGCTTACATTACTATTTGCACGCACAAATGCCATATTAGAATTCATGATCAGCACACAGTATCCCTGCGCCTAGTTCAGCACCCTTTCTTGAATCTGCCCCTAGGTGAGCATCGGGATCTCTTTGCTTTCACTGCTGCTGCTCTTTGCCGCCCCTTAGCAGCTTCCGCTCTAGGCAGGCCTAGTCTTCCCGCAATCTTCTCATTGCAGCCTCACAGCCCAGTGAGTTTTGACCCAGGACAGTTCCATTCCCAACATGGCTGAGACCCAGGACAGCCCAGTTCCATTCCCAACGTGGCTCAGTGTGACACTGGGCAAAGACAATTCTATAAGGCATGCCTAACCAAATGTACCACTTTGCAGCAATTGTATAAACTTGGCGTGCACTTACACATCTGATTGGTGCAATAAATTAGTAGTTACATGTGCAAGTGTTAGATGCTATTCTACACGCTTGGTGTATATGTCACTTACCCCTGGGTTCTATATATGACACTCAAAATTGTGCGCACAATTCAATTGAGTAACAAGCCAATTAGCACCAATAATTTGGTGCTAACAATTACTAATTGGCACCAATTTAGATTTACGTGGGTATCTTGCTAAGTGCTATTCTATAAAAATCCTCACATAAGTCTGTCAGTGTGCAACTGAAAAGGGGCGTGGCCATGGGAGCAGCATGGGTGGGTCAGGGACGTTTCACTAAAGAGGCATGCACTAATAGAATTCAGGAGATCCATGCACAAGGATTTACACCAGGTTTCAGTTGGTGTAAATCCTCGCTCCGGAAAGTTGGCGCAGGTCCTGGTGCTACACGCTATTCTAAACAGCGCCCAACTCAGAGCGCCATTTATAGAATAACGCTCACCACTCATTTTCTTTAGTGCCTAAATTTGGGCACCATTTACAGAATGTGGCCTTTCCGTGTAATCACAAGTGGGCCACGTCATAAGTGTTCTGCCTAGCGATGCACGCAATGTATATGATTGTATCAGTTACACGCCTTGCAAGGTGCACATAGGCACACCAACACTTACATCTGCCATTGACCTGCCATAAGCGGTCATGCCTACATTTCAGCATGCCAAATTGGATTGGTCATGATAAAATTGGGGCTAAGTGGACCCCGTTGTGGTGTCTTCATTTAGGCAGCACTCAGGAAAACAGCGAAGATTGAAAAATGAATAGATGATGCTTGAAAAAAAGTCTATGAATTAATTATACAACAACCAAGACTGTTGTATAATAAATTCAAGACTTTTTTGAAGCATCATCTATTCGTTTTTGAGTCATCTTCGCTGTTTTCCTGAGTGCTGTCTAGACTGCGAGGGCTTGTTTCTTCTGTGTGCATATTATCTTAATTTAGGCTCCATGATATAGATTGTAGACCCCCTTGGGACAAAGGAATAACCTACTGTACTTGAATATAGTTGGCACTAAATTACAACTGAAAAAAAGAGTAAGATGGTGGTGAAATGGGCTGATATGTTATCCGAGGTCCATTTTGGTGGATATGGGTGTGCCCCAGTGGATCTGCCCTATGGACTCTATTGTTCAACCTGTTTTTTGAAGCCTTTATGTGATGTTCTGAATGTAGATTTCAGGGTTTATGCCGATGTTCAGTTCTTTTTTTTTTTTCTGGCTGCTGATGATTTTGTAACTGGTCATCTTAAATTACAGTAATGCACGGAGGATATTCAATTTTGGATGAAGGACAATTGAGTGAAGACAGAAATTATGCTTCTTGTTCAGGAGGGTTGTAGTCAAGCTGAGCCAGTGCAGCTCCGGGGCTGTCTTGTTCCTGTGAAGCATCAGATTGTGAGTCTTGGAGTTGTACTGGATGCACAGCTGAATTTAAGGCGTAGGTAGCAAAGGTAGTTCAAGCTTGTTTCTATCAGCTACATACATGGTCTAAGCAAAACTAAACCTACGATCCGTGGATCTGATTTTAGGATAGCGGTTCAGAGTTTAATTTTGTCTAGATTAGACTATTGTAATAATCTCTATCTGGTTTATGTCAATCTTGTTGTACAGCTTTACAGGTGTTGTATAACGCTGTTGTACAATTGATTGTGGAATTACAATGTAATGATCATGTTCCATCTTCTTTGAAGCCTCCACATTGGCTACCTGTGTGCTTTATGATATTATTTCAAGTGTTGTTGATTATTTTTAAAACTTTGACCAATGTTACTGCTAATACCCTAATACCCTGAGGCTCTATGAAACAGTTCATTCCCTGAGGTCAACAGGAACTTGGCGTTTGGTGCAACCTTCTTTAGCAAAGATTCAGTATGTTGACACTTATGATAATGTGTTCTCCCTAGCTGGCCCATGCCTATGGAATAAACTTCCTGGAAGTATTTGGATGTTTGTTTATTCAGGGTTTTATGGAATAAGAGGGCCTGGAATTGATCTGTATGATGTGGTTTATACCAGAATTTGTAAAAAGGGATGAATATCAACACTGCTGATGTTTTTAGTTTTTGATCTGATATATGATTTGTAATTTGTTATTATTTTGTTTGGTTTTTTATATTTAACATTATGTATTTTATTATATATGTTTTCTTATTCATCGCCTAGTTAATAGGTGGGTTATAAATTACATAAATAAATAAAAAATCCCCTTCTCCCTCTGGTATTACAAAATGACAGCTTTTGGAGAGGAATTCAAAGTAGCTGATCCATAGGGAAATATATTTAAGTCAACAGGTGAACAAATATCAGAAATCCCGCTTAGTATCTTAAGTGCATAAGTATTGCCATACTGGGAAAGACCAAAGGTCCATCGAGCCCAGCATCCTGTTTCCAACAGTGGCCAATCCAGGTCACAAGTACCTGGCAGAAACCCAAATAGTAGCAACATTCCATGTAGAACCCCAAAGAGTAGCAAGATTCTAGAATTCTAAAGAATAACAAGATTCCATGCAGAATTTCAAGGTGTAGCAACATTCCATGTAGAACCCTGAAGAGCAGCAAGATTCTAGAACCCCAAAGAGTAGGAAAATTCCATTCAGAATCCTAAGTACATAAGTATTGCCATACTGGGACAGATCAAAGGTCCATCGAGCCCAGCATCCTGTTTCCAACAGTGGCCAATCTAGGCCACAAATACCTGGCAAGATCCCAAAAAAATATTGCATACATCCATGCCTCCTGATTTATGAGGTATTAAACCTCAGATTATGGTTTGATAGAGATGGGAGGGGTTTTTTGGCATTTTGGGTGTGATGTATTAATGCTTTTCTCTCATTCTGCATATACAGAGGATAAATTCTTAGTAAATCTGGTCTCAAGCCTTTGCAATTTTCTTTTATTTGGGAAAGACACACACAAACAAGAGATTTCTGAATAAATACAGGTGACCTGCTTAATATGTTTTGGGCACACTTTTAGTTCTCAGAGTGAAATGCCAAGGCGGTGAGATTAGCTCACGGAGTTTAGAGTTTAAATGAGGGAGAACCTGAGTGTGTGGAATATGACCCAGTTCATTCCAATAAATGTCAAATGATCCTTTAAAATAAAATAGAGCTTTACCTCATGGCATGGCACTCTTCTGGGGCTGTGTTGCAATTCAAGCCAAGTTTTTTTTTTTTTCTTTTCTTGCATTTGGCAAGACTTTGCTTTCCTTTATTATTCAGTTCTATCCTCAGATGTTAGATGAAAGGCAGAAATTATGGAATTTTCTTTGCCCTTCACAGATGCAATTCACATTAGGTCCTCCTGTAGGTCAAGAAAAAATATTCCCAGATAAATTACATTTTTGCATGCCCAACCACGGAATGCTGGAAATAGTTTGATTTCACTGAGGGAAAGAGACTCACTAAGAGGCTCATGCATTAAAGTGCACCAGGCTTTGTGCACAGATTGGCTTACACATTTTTGTGGGTGCACAATGCAAAAATGAGTTTTACATACAAGCTACACTAGCGAACTGTCTGCAAAGCCTCAGGTGATCATTAGCACACAGTACATTTAAATCCATGGTGATGGAGCTATTGGCTATTCAGTGCAGATGCAAAGAAGTGCACAGAAGACCCAAAGGTTCTCTAGCGCTGCAGTTTTAATGCAAGTCCTGAGAAGGAGAGAAAGAAGCAGGCCAAGAAGTCAGAGCAGGCCTTCACAATGGAGGGGGTCAGGGAAAAACAACCAATTGGGTAGAAGGAGAAGTAGGGCTAAAGGGAAGGTGAAGGCATGGATGGGGCTCTTACGCCATTCTGGAGGCGACTCCCGGCACGAGTAGCAAAACCCGCCCACCCTACCTTTGCTCGCGATTTGTTGCAGCAAAAAACACCCAGGGAGCCAGTAGCAAATGGAAAGGGCCATTCAGCGCTGTTTTGAGGTGCATTGCGAGGGGCCCTCTACCGTGAGGGATGCACATGCACAAAAAAGGTGGCCCCCTACTCTTGCACGGAGGAGGGGGATCCCAAGCTGATGGAAACAAGCCACAAAAGGCCTCCCAGCTTTGAACGTCTGGGAAGGAACATGACTGTGGGCTCGGGTACGCTTGTGATGGCGACCTGAGGCACGGAGACCATAAGTGGCCCCTGCTTGAATGGCTGGGGTTGGACATCTTAGCCTGCAGTGGCTGAAGCCTTAACAGTAGGGCCATGCCTAAGCACCACGACTGTTAAGGCTTGGACTTTCAAATCAATTTGTTCTAAATATTAGTCTAGCAACAGAATTTTGTGCTGTTTGCAGTTTCTTTAGTAGTTGTTCCTTGCATCCGGCATAGGTTCCATTGCAGTAGTCTGCATGGGTGAGGACCATGGATTGGACTAATGTCAGAATATGTCTCTCGGGAAGGAATTTTTTATGCGTTTCAGTTCCCACATGGTTTGGAACATTTTCTTTATCGTGTTTGAGATTTGTTTATCGAAGGATAGATAGCGGTCAGTGGTGACTCCTAGGATTTTTAATTTGTCAGATATTGGAAGGGATATGCCCATGGTGTTGATGTTTGGAAAGCATTCAGTGTTGTCTGTTGTGTGATGATGTGAGTATCAGGCAATATGTTTTTTTCCTTGTTCAGTTGAAACTTGAATGATGATGCCCAGGATTCCATTATGTTTATGCCATCCTCGATCCTGGTTGCAATTTTTGGCAGATTCTTTTTCAAGAGGATGTGAATTGACATGTCATCAGTGCAGATAAAGGGGTTGAAGCCTTGATTGGATAGTGTTCAGGCAAGAGGGGCCATCATCAGGTTGAATAGCATTTGGTGAGACCGGCGAGCCCTGGGGGGCCTCATTTTCCACTTTACAAGGGGGGGGAGAGAAAGGAAGTTGTCTTCACTTGATAGGATCTAGTCAGGAAGTCTGGGAGACAGTCAAGCACCTTCCCTTCAATGCCAATTTTATCAAGTATTCTTTTGAGGATTTAATGGTCGGCCATATCAAATGCGCTTGACATGTCAAATTGTAGTAGGAGTATAATTTCTTTGTGTCTTTGTAGTCTGAGCCTACTTGTTATTTGTAGAATTTCTTTTTAATCTGTCTAATTTTGATTTTGTATCTGTTTCAAGCTTCTCTCCACATGGTTTTATTTGTTTCATTTTTGTTTTTTTCCGCATGCTCGTTCAAGTCTTCTGCAGAGAATTTTAACCATTTTTAGTTCTTCATCAAACCACGGGGCTGATTTTCGCTTCTGTCTGAATTTTGTTTTCATAGGGGCTATTGTGTCCAATATGTTGGTGCTTCTTTCGTCCCATTCTGTTAGGAATTCTTCTGTGTTAGTCATTGGTCACCATTGATCTTCATATATGGCCATCCAGAATTTGGATGCATCAATCTTTCCTCATGATTTGTATGGCAGTCATGTTTGTATTGGATGAAATTTGTGTTCTTTCCAATAGAGAGTCATGTTTAGCTTAAAGTGATCAGACCAGGGGATTTTCGTCCATCTTGTGTTGTGTATTTTGTAGTTATTGTCTTGTGAGAATCTATAGGCTAGAAGGTCAATGGCATGGCCTTTAACGTAGGTTATGGTTATTGGTGGTTGCTGGAAGTCCCATAGTTGAAGGAATTTGTCACATTCTTTGTAGCTGTCTGTTTTCTGATCATCGAGGTAAAGATTAATATCTCCTATTAACAAGGTATTGGGGATGGTAACATGTATTTGAGATGAAGTCCATGAAGTTTGTATCTCTTTCCAATTTCCTGGGAGTCTGTAGAAAAGGATACAGCACAGTTGATTGTGCAGAGTTTGGTCCTTGATTTTAAAAGAGGTGATTTCTAGTTGTGGTGTTATAGATTCCGCTATGGCTTCCACCATTAGAAAGGATCTGTAGATCCCCCACCTCTTTTCCCTTTTCTGGTGCAGTGTAGGTCCAGAAGAATAGGGTCTTCCTTATCCTGGATCCATGTCTCATTTAGAAAAAACAGACCAAGGTCTTCATCCATTATCCAGTCCTTTATTGTTTCTGTTTTGTTTACTACTGTATCCCACTGGTATTGGTAGATAGTCGTCCTCTGTCAACGCGGTTGTGGTAATTTTCTTTAGTTTGACGTTTGTTTGGGTTTCTGTGTTTCTTGGTCTCCTTTCTGGCCTTCTGTTGTGTTTGGACACCGAATGAACGATTACCATTTCATGGAGTGTTTCTTCTGACTGTTTGGGTTCTGTTCGAGAAGAGGGCGCAGGGTGGCGCAGGTTACAAAGTATCAGTATGTTGTTGTTCTCATCTTGGGTTTGGACAGTCATGGAGGTTATTAGCATTAGGGCTGATAGCCCTATTAGTATTCTTGTGAAGAATATTTTGTTTCTTTGGACTATGGGGGAGGTCGTTGTGTCACTGGGACCCTGTGGGGTTTATTTTTAATGTGTGTGTGTGGGTGTGTGAGTTTTCAGGTAGACCTTCTCTTTTTCTATTCCTGGTGGCTCGACCCTTAAGCGAGGTAGATAATGGAGAGTAGAGGAGCAGTGAGATGAGGGGGAAGGAGTTCTTCCATCCATGCTGTTACTATAACTGCTGCTCTGTGTAATGTCTGCCTCGAAGGCAGCCTTGAGGCACTGCGGGGAGGCTTCTCATGCTAGATTTCAATACCCTTCTTCATACCCCATTTAACCTCTTCCCCAGTCTTCCCACATCCCTTTGGAGTGAAGGCACCACTGGTTAAGAACCCCTGTCCTAGAATATTTGGGTGGAGGAACTACTGGTTAAGAATCCATGTCTTAGAATATTGTTGCTTATGCTTTCTGGGGTACATAAGGAACAGGGCATGGCCACTCAGTTAATGAAACACAAGAGCAAACAAAATGAGAGACTTGCTTTGATATTGTAACAACAGAGCAGAATAAACTGTGTTCCAGTCTCTACTCACCGGTCAGACAACTGGTTATCCCAGGCCAACCAAGGGTTCACAGTGCTGCATTATTTTTCTATTTAGGGAAGTGAAAGGCCTTTCTGTAGTCTCAGCGCCATCTGAAGCTAAACATGACCAAGACTGAACTTCTCATCTTTCCCCCTAAACTAACCTCTCCTCCTCCCCCATTCTCTATTTCTGTGGATAGCACTCTCATCCAGGGGTGTGCTGGTAAATTTTTAACAACAGGCTCTTTCTCCGGACATAGCCAGCTCTGCAGTTGGAAGGGCCAATGGTGGCCGTGGGGGGGGGGGGGGGGGGGGAGCAACACTTGCCTCTCTCTCCTCCCTCCCTTCGTGCGGGCACACTAGGCATACCTTTGCTGGCAGCCAATAAATGGACTGCCACCACTCCCAACGTCTTGCTCTGAGCAGCATGCTGGAACTTCTCTCACATGCTGGAGAAGTCCCAGCCTGCTGCCCAGAGCTGGAAACAAGGAGCGGGGAGCAGCAGTAGTCTATTTACTTGACTGGCAGGGCTCAGCATCCCCACCAGCAAAGTAAAAGAGAATTCAGCAGGGGGCCCAAGCCCACATTTTGGGAGCCAGTTGTTAAAGTATGGCTACTTTAACAACCGGCTCCCAAAATTCTTAAAAACATAACAACCAGCTCTTGCGAGCCTGTGAGAGCCTGCTCCAGCACACCACTGCTCTCATCCTTCCTGTCTCATCAGCTCGTAACCTTGGGGTCATCTTCGACTCCTCCCTCTCCTTCTCTGCACATATTCAGCAGACTGCTAAAACCTGTCGTTTCTTTCTCTATAATATCAGCAAAATTCGCCCTTTCCTTTCTGAGCACACTACCAGAACCCTCATCCACACTCTTATCACCTCTCGCTTAAACTGGTGCAACTTGCTTCTCACTTCACTGGCTTCCTATCCGTTTCCGCATACAGTTCAAACTCCTCTTATTGACCTATAAGTGCATTCACTCTGCAGCTCCTCAGTACCTCTCCACTCTCATCTCTCCCTACATTCCTCCCCGGGAACTCCGTTCACTGGGTAAATCTCTGTTATCTGCACCCTTCTCCTTCACCGCTAACTCCAGACTCCGTTCCTTTTATCTTGCTGCACCATATGCCTGGAATAAACTTCCTGAGCCGGTACGTCAAGCTCCATCTCTGGCCGTCTTCAAATCTAAGCTAAAAGCCCACCTTTTTGCTGCTGCTTTTAACTCCTAACCCTTATTCACTTGTTCAGAACCCTTATTTTATCATCCTCACTTTAATGTTCCCTTATCTCTTGTTTGTCCTGTTTGTCTGCCTTATTTGATTGTAGGCTCTGTCGAGCAAGGACTGTCTCTTCATGTTCAATTGTACAGCGCTGCGTACGTCTAGTAGCGGTTTAGAAATTATAAGTAGTAGTAGTAGTCTTTAGGATTCCAGAATCTTGCTATTCTTTGGGTTCCGGAATGTTGCTACTCTTTAGGATTCCGCACAGAATCTTGCTACTCTTTCAGATTCCGGAATCTTGCTACCCTTTGTCCTTATTCCTTATTTATCCTGTTTTTCTGTCCTAATTAGATTGTAAGCTCTGTCGAGCAGGGACTGTCTCTTCGTGTTCAAGTGTACAGCGCTGCGTACGTCTAGTAGCGCTTTAGAAATTATAAGTAGTAGTAGTAGTACAATCAAGGCACTTATTTTGTACCTGGGCAATAGAGGGTTAAGTGACTTTGCCCCATTGGCTCTTCAATGAGCACTATATTGTGAATGTTTACAGAGATAAAAAATCAATGAAGAACAATGTAAGTAGCTTGACTCTAGTAACTGGACTAACTTGCTACAATTATTGATTAGCCATTGGAAGCTGCCCTCCCAGTATAATCATGAAAGTGTTTCAAGATTTTAAGAGTCACTAATAAAGGACATGTATAATGAGATGCCAGTGATATCTACAAAATCCCTAGTCCCAAATTAATCTAGCTGGAAGATATTTTATCTTTCATTATTATTAAACTCTGGACCAATAAAACAAATACTTTTATCTTATTTTTAATGTTTAAATGTTTTATGACTTTCTAAGACGGAAGAAAGTCTCTCTGTATGTTTTCTGGGGGGGGGGGGGGGGGGGTTCCAGATAAAAGATACCAATGAAAAAGCCTGCAGGAGGTCCGTATAGGAAGTCAATAAGAAAGAACTCTGTAACATAGTAACATAGTAAATGACGGCACAAAAAGACCTGCACGGTCCATCCAGTCTGCCCAACAAGATAAACTCACATGTGCTACTTTTTGTGTATATTTTACCTTGATTTGTACCAGTCCTTTTCAGGGCGCGGACTGTATAAGTCCGCCCAGTACTATCCCCACCTCCCAACCACCAGCCCCGCCTCCTACCACCGGCTCTGGCACAGACCGTAAAAGTCTTGCCCAGCACTATCCCCGCCTCCCACCACCGGCTCTGGCACAGACCGTATAAGTCTGCCCAGCACTATCCCCACCTCCCGTCACCGGTTCTGCCACCCAATCTTGGCTAAGCTCCTTAGGATCCATTCCTTCTGAACAGGATTCCTTTATGTTTATCCCACGCATGTTTGAATTCTGTTACCGTTTTCATTTCCACCACCTCCCGCGGGAGGGCATTCCAAGCATCCACTACTCTCTCCGTGAAAAAATACTTCCTGACATTTTTCTTGAGTCTGCCCCCCTTCAATCTCATTTCATGTCCTCTTGTTCTAACGCCTTCGCACCTCCGGAAAAGGTTCATTTGCGGATTAATACTTTTCAAATATTTGAACGTCTGTATCATATCACCCCTGTTTCTCCTTTCTTCCAGAGTATACATGTTCAGGTCATCAAGTCTCTCCTCATACGTCTTGTAACGCAAATCCCTTACCATTCTCGTAGCTTTTCTTTGCACCGCTTCAATTCTTTTTACATCCTTAACAAGATACGGCCTCCAAAACTGAACACAATACTCTAGGTGGGGCCTCACCAATGACTTATACAGGGGCATCAACACCTCCTTTCTTCTGCTGGTCACACCTCTCTCTATACAGCCTAACAACCTTCTAGCTACGGCCACCGCCTTGTCACACTGTTTCGTCGCCTTCAGATCCTCAGATACTATCACCCCAAGATCCCTCTATCACCTCAACTCTGGCATTGAATTGGACAGCATCTGTCACCTGTTGACAGTGACACCAGTTCTCTGATTCTTTCATAATGCCAAGCTGAAGGGCACTTTTCAGAATGTGTGGGTAGTCCATTCAGAACTCTGCTGCATGTCTTATCTTCCGCCTGGACCGATATACTCATATCACCCCTCTCCTGAAGTCACTTCACTGGCTTCCGATCAGGTACCGCATACAGTTCAAGCTTCTCCTACTAACCTACAAATGCACTCGATCTGCAGCCCCTCCTTACCTCTCTACCCTCATCTCTCCTTACGTTCCTACCAGTAACCTCCGCTCTCAAGACAATTCCCTACTTTCAGTACTCTTCTCCACCACCGCCAACTCCAGGCTCCGCCCTTTCTGCCTCGCCTCACCCCATGCTTGGAATAAACTCCCTGAGCCCATACGCCAGGCCCCCTCCCTGCCCATCTTTAAATCCTTGCTCAAAGCCCACCTCTTCAATGTCGCCTTCGGCACCTAACCACTTTACCTCTATTCAGGAAATCTAGACTGCCCCAACTTGACATTTCGTCCTTTAGATTGTAAGCTTCTTTGAGCAGGGACTGTCCTTCATTGTTAAACTGTACAGTGCTGCGTAACCCTAGTAGCGCTCTAGAAATGTTAAGTAGTAGTAGTAGGTCCGTATGGGAAGTCAATAAGAAAGAACTTTGGCATTGAATTGGACAGCATCTGTCACCTGTTGACAGTGACACCAGTTCTCTGATTCTTTCATAATGCCAAGCTGAAGGGCACTTTTCAGAACGTGTGGGTAGCACTGAGGATTGTTCCTCTGCTGCCGGCCACCATCGCAAGCCATGAGTACAGCTTTCCAAAGATCGGGCTCATCAAACCATATTTGTACAATGTAGATGAGAGACTGCCTTGGCTGGCTATTCTTACTGAATAAAAATGCTTTGGGCTGTTTGTAGATCTCTTTGATGCTGTGCTTGAGTTTATGAGGGCAAAGGCGAGAAATTATCAGTATTTAAGTCACAGTGAATTGGTGTTTGAACCCTTTGAGATCCAATGACGAGGTGGGTGCATAAATCCTTGCATTGAAAATTTTATACATGTAAGGTGCACCGCTGAGGTTTTCAGAGCTTGTTAAAATTTCTTGTGGGATGATGATATTGAAGATAGGGGGCTCATGATTCCTACAAGTCATGACATGGACTACAAACACACTAAAATTAAGGGGGTCAATATTCAAAGCAATTTATTTATTTATTTGTTGCATTTGTATCCCACATTTTCCCACGTATTTGTAGGCTCAGTGTGGGTTACATAGTACCGGAAGGCGTTTGCCGGCTCCGGTGAGAACAGATACAAAGTGATAAGGTGGCAGGATAAAGTTCTTGTGGCAAAGTCACATTTAGGGAAACGTGCAGCGGAGTGTTTTTAATTGCCTCTTCTAGAGGAATTGAGTTATGTCCATTACGTACAAAGATCAGGCATTGAAATGCCCAGAAATGGCTGTTGGCCACTTAACTGCCTTTGCGGGATTATCCACTGATATTCAGTGGAAGCTAACCAGGTAGTGCCACTGAATGTCACCACTGTTCGCTGACCTCAAAGCCAGCTATTTTGTGGGCTGCCTGGGAGTGGACTCTTGGTACTTGTGTTTAGGTATGTAGTAATAAAAATGAACTGATGTATAATTAAGGAGTACATTATTTGATGAATATGTATTTGTGAGTACTCTAGTTTGAAGAAAGATTTCCCCAGGTTGAGTAGACTTGTGTTTACCAGTTAAGCGCATAAGAGACCAAACTGGACCACATAAAAGTCAGTCCTATCTTTATGTGGTGTAAATTAGGGGTCCTTTTATAAGCTGTAGCAAAAGGGGGAAGATGTCAGACTAGGGGTCGGAATAGAGCAGAGCTGAGGTGGGGGCAGAGTGGAAGACCATCCCCTCGCCTCAGGCAGCAGACTGTATCGGGCTGCCACTGGTAAGAGGTGTGTGAGTCAGTTTATCTGTCTACGCTTATCTGTCTACGTGCGAGCATTTACACCAACCATTTCGCTCACGTAAGTGTAAGTACTCGTGTCTAAAGTTAGGTACATAATAAGTGCAGACATGTTCGTTTTCTATAACAGCAGTTGTGCACACAAGTGACATTATAGAATCCACGCTTGGTGCACACAACCCCGGCACTTAACTGTAGGTGATCTATTGGGAATTACTCCACAGTGCACACATGCAATTCCTCATGTATTTGTGGTGTGTCTTTTTGCAGCTTTGACACAGACAAGCCTCCTATTAAATTACCTCCCACAAGTGCAAGCGGCATTAAAATTAGCATCTAAGAAAAGACTGAAGACAGACGGTACAGAGGATGAAGTGGATACAGGGCTGTCCTCAGTCATAAAGACGAGTAAAATGAAAGGCTCTGTCTGAAAAAGACGGTACAGCTGGGAGA
The DNA here is from genome assembly GCF_901765095.1 of Microcaecilia unicolor. NCBI lineage: Eukaryota > Metazoa > Chordata > Amphibia > Gymnophiona > Siphonopidae > Microcaecilia > Microcaecilia unicolor. Next base: position 106,109 of record NW_021963861.1, read on the forward strand.
AAAGATGATCATATTATAATACTACGCACAGATATGCACTCGTTTTCATTTTGAGGAAGCACGCTTTCGTGATTTGGACGTAGGTATAATTATGCTTCTGTCATCCCGACAGCATAGTCTTCCAGCCAGTGGCGTAGCTACGTGTGGCCACGGGGGCCTGGGCCCCCGTAGATTTGGCCCTGGACTCCCCTGCCGACGACCCTCTCGACCCCCCCCATCCCGCCGCCAACCCTCCCCCGCCACGTTGCTGGCTGATCTGCAAGGCTTCGTTCTGTTTCTGTGAGTCTGACGTCCTGCATGTACAACAGAATAGGAACGAAGCCTTGCGCAGGAAGGAGAGGACCTCAGCTGGCGGGGGTTGGGGTCCCCCACCAGCAAAGGTAACCGACGGCAACGGCGGCGGCGGGACAGTGGTCAAGAGGGGCGGCGGCGGGGGGGAGAATCAAAGTTGTTGGTGGTGATGGCGGCGGTGGCGGGGGGGGTCGGCAATGGCGGGGGGGACAGCGGCGCTGGGGGGGGCTAAAATGTGCCCCCACCTCGGGCTCTGGACCCCCCTCCCGCCGAAGTCTGGCTGCGCCCCTGATTCCAGCTCCAAAAACAATGTTTCTCTGTACTTAGATTTGTTTGTTGACCGTCTGCCAAGAATCTTGCAGCTCCCAACAAGCCCGATACCATTAATATTTAACTTTATTTACTGTAAGATGCTCTGATGTGTGAGGCGTATGCGTTCTCTCTTTCTTAATGTGATAGCAAAGTGAGCAGTCCATTCTGTGCATAAAGGTGCAGGAGAGCTACAGGTTACACTTTAATAGGTTCTTATTACGATCCTCAGGAGAGCCTGTGATCCGTTAAGATGAAGCAGGAGCACTTTCAACCACTCAAGTAGTGCAAATCATAATAAACGGGTCGTGCTGAACTGCTTCTTGCAGTGATGAAGTGCTTAAATGGAGGGCAATGCATTTTCAAACACCCACCATGTACATCCTGGATAGGGATGGTATGCCCATGTCATCACTCTTAGTCAAAGGCTCTTCGGATGGTTCTTAGACTTTTCAAAGTCATTCCCACAGGGCTTTTGTGGTATCTTCCGTTCTGCACCTGGAAACATATTCCATTCATTATCCCCCTCATTCCATAGTCTTCTATGCAAATTCACACGCCTTCCCCCGGATTCTATCTATGGCACCCAGATTTACCAAGAAGCATTTGCAACCTAGTTTGCTAAGGAGCTGTTCTGTTAACCCTGAGTAATTGGATGCTAACAACTAATTATTGATGTTAATTGCCCTCAATTAGGATTTTCACACTGTAATCCCTCCGGGCTATGGCTGAAGTCTATAGGAGGGGCAGTGGGTCCTCCTCGGAAGGCCTGTTTCCTCTCACAAACATACAGCTCACTTCAAAAGACCCCAAAGGGTCCAGGTAGGATTCCCCTGGAGTTAAATTCCCCTCGTCCAGGTTGGCTCTGGCTATGCAGCAGAGAAAAGTTTCCCTAATAATTAACCCAGTGAGCAATTCTTTCCAACAGTTCATAAGATTCCGGGCTGGCAGCCCATATCTATAGCCCTTAAGTCTCTGGTAAGGCCAGTGACGTACCAAGGGTGTGGCAGTGAGGGCGCTCCGCCCCGGGTGCACACTGTAGGAGGGGAGCAGCTGTCGGCTTCGCCGGTTCCCTGCTCCCTCTGCTGTTACCTCTTGTTCCGGGGCAGAGGGAGCAGGGAACCAGCGGAGCCGACAACCGCACAGCTGCTCCCAGCACCCCAGCAGGTAAGAAGAATGCACCCGGAGGTGATGTGCCGGGGGGGGGGTTTCTTGCTGCACCCGAGCGGGACGTGCGCAGCGGCGATCCACCCCGGTTGGCAGCCGACTCAGGAACGCCACTGGGTAAGGCTTCACCCAATTCCCCTCCCCCAAGCAGTTCAAACACTTTATCTTAGTAAATTCATCAATTCAGCAAAAATATCAGCAACCTTTTTACTTTCACTTCTCCAGTTCACACAAGAAGCCCTTCTATAACCAGGGCCGGCAGCACACCTCCCACTACGCAGTCCTTATTCACCTGCGTCCTCCCACAATGCCTTTAGTTGCTGGAGTTCTCTTGCTCTGTAATTTTCCATTCCATAACTGCAGGCTCTGCTGAGGGTTCCAGAGATACGTCCTTCCCCTCCTCCATATACTCCACGGTTTCTTCCCTCTCAGAGCCGCTTCTCTGGGATTTTTGTTCTCGGAGAGTGCTCAGAAATTCCTCCCTTTGCTCACCACACCCAGGAGGAGTCACATACTGCTTTCTCAGCCAAGGGTATTGAGCTTCATCCCTGACACTCCCTCTAGTGGGGGCTGGGAAAACTGGCAAGCCGTTCTCTAAGCTACTTCCCCCTCCCCCCCCCCCCACCCCCCAAATTAAACTTCAACCATCCATAAAACAACATTTGTCCTACTGTAATCATGACCTTTGGATTACTGTACTTTAAGGATTATGATCATTTTAATTCTTACCATACATACGAAAAGCATTGCAGATTATCTGAATACTGTACAATCCCCAGGCTCTAAAACTGTATTTGTGATTCTTTCCAAAGCAGGCTTACTCTGCTGTGTAATTAAATACAAGTTGCGCATTTCTTAGAAATCTATCAATGTTTATGTTTAATAATGTATAACTTGCACCTCCTGGGATCGTCTCGGAATGACTGTCTAATGATTTTCCTCATCTCCAAGGAGATGAATTCATTGTATCAGGGATTTGAACCTACACGTATTCACTAATGGGGACAATCTAGAGATCAATGTTAGCATTTTTTTTAAATTGCTAAGATAATGATGATGAAGTGCTGTCAAGTTGAAGCCGGCTCCCGGCGACCATATAAATTGACTTTCTCCAGAACGTCCTGTCTTCTATTTGTGTGCCGAGGCTTTTTAATGGAGCTTTCATTGTTATTATGATTGTGTCAATCCAGTTTTATTGCTGGTCTTCCACACCCTCTTATCTTCAACCCTGCTTTTTTCCAGGGGCTCTGGCCATTGCATAAGAATATAAGACTAGCTAAACCAGGGCCGCCGAGAGCCGGAGCCTCCGGGCCCCCCCCCCCCCCCGCCGCCCACCCACCCAAGGCCGGGCCCCCCTCCACCCGCTATCGGGCCGGGCCCTCGGAACTAACCTTAAGCCTCCTTTCACTTCGCAGCAAGCAGCGGCAGGGCAGACCTCTCCTCCTTCCGTGCCCCGCCCTCGCGGACGTTACATCAGGCGAGGGCGGGACATGGAAGGAAGGAGTGGCCTGACCTGCTGCTGCTTGCTGCGAAGTGAAAGGATACTTAAGGTTAGTTCTGGGAGTGACGGAGGGCGGGCCAGGCGGCGCCGGGCCCCCCTGGAGGCCCGGGACTTTTGTCCCCCCTGTCCCCCCCCTCTCGGTGGCCCTGAGCTAAACTGGGTCAGACCAATGGTCCATCTAGCCCAGTATCCTGTTTCCGACAGTGGCCAATCCAGGTAACAAGTACCTGGCAGAAACCCAATTAGTAGCAACATTTTATGTAGAACCCCAAAGAGTAGCAAGATTCTATTCAGAATCCCAAAAAGAGTAGCAGTATTCCAAGCTACCAATCCCAGGGCAAGCAGTGGCTTTTCCTCCAGGAACTTGTCCAAACCTTTTTTTAAAACCAGATAAACTAAATATTGTTAAGCTTGGGGAGAAAAAAAAAAGAAAAGCTACCTACAATACCCCCATTTGTTTTCCGCTATCACGTGACATTAAAATTATAAGTAACAACCTTACCTTATGTTTAAACTCCAGCTAAGGTTTACCCTGTCAAAGCTGCTCTTGAAGGATCTGTGTAGCTTTTCTTGCAAATGGTTATAGTACTCGCTTTGAAAAAAAAAACCATTGCAATTGGCCACTCATTGAGGTGTAGTAGAAGACCCAGATTTGATGCCCAGCTCCAGTTTCTGCTTCACAGCCAGGGCTGGACATACCATTAGGAACGTGTTCACAGGTCATGTCTAGGAGAAGGGAATCAAAGCCATTTCCAGAGCTGCATTACCTAGCCAAAGTCAGGGAGCACACACATTCCCACATGGACCTGGTTGTAGAGGCAGCTGTGGTCTATGGCTTGGACAAGTCAATCCTGTTGCCCATTCCAGTCTTCCCAGGTTCATTGCCTCAGTTCCTCCCCCATCTTGCACTAAGCTTGCATCCACCAAATGCAGTGCCTTCTTTTCTATTGCTGTAGCTCAGTAGACAGCTCTTCCTATCAGTGATTTTTTTATTTTTATTTTTGTTACATTTGTACCCCGCGCTTTCCCACTCATGGCAGGCTCAATGCGGCTTACATGGGGCAATGGAGGGTTAAGTGACTTGCCCAGAGTCACAAGGAGCTGCCTGTGCCTGAAGTGGGAATCAAACTCAGTTCCTCAGTTCCAAAGTCCACCACCCTAACCACTAGGCCACTCCTCCACTGTTGCTACTATTTGAGATTCTACATGGAATGTTGCTATTCCACTAGCAACATTCCATGTAGAAGTCGGCACTTGCAGATCACCAATGTGGCCGTGCAGGACATCAGACTCACAGAAACAGAAGCCTGCGCAGCCTTCTACATGGAATGTTGCTATTCCACTAGCAACATTCCATGTAGAAGTCGGCACTTGCAGATCACCAATGTGGCCGTGCAGGACATCAGACTCACAGAAACAGAAGCCTGCGCAGCCTTCTACATGGAATGTTGCTAGTGGAATAGCAACATTCCATGTAGAATCTCCAATAGTAGCAACATTCCAAGTAGAATCTCCAATAGTATCTATTTCATTTTTGTTACATTTGTACCCTGCGCTTTCCCACTCATGGCAGGCTCAATGCGGCTTACATGGGGCAATGGAGGGTTAAGTGACTTGCCCAGAGTCACAAGGAGCTGCCTGTGCCTGAAGTGGGAATCCAACTCAGTTCCTCAGGACCAAAGTCCACCACCCTAACCACTAGGCCACTCCTCCCTAAAGTCCACCACCCTAACCACTAGGCCACTCCTCCACTGTTGCTACTATTTGAGATTCTACATGGAATGTTGCTATTCCACTAGCAACATTCCATGTAGAAGTCGGCACTTGCAGATCACCAATGTGGCCGTGCAGGACATCAGACTCACAGAAACAGAAGCCTGCGCAACCTTCTACATGGAATGTTGCTAGTGGAATAGCAACATTCCATGTAGAATCTCCAATAGTAGCAACATTCCAAGTAGAATCTCCAATAGTATCTATTTCATTTCTGTTACATTTGTACCCTGCGCTTTCCCACTCATGGCAGGCTCAATGCGGCTTACATGGGGCAATGGAGGGTTAAGTGACTTGCCCAGAGTCACAAGGAGCTGCCTGTGCCTGAAGTGGGAATCCAACTCAGTTCCTCAGGACCAAAGTCCACCACCCTAACCACTAGGCCACTCCTCCACAGTGATTGCACTGACTTAACCTTTCCAAAATGTAAATCCAAGCTTAAGGCTCATCTTTTCATCCTTGCCTTTGGTATATCGGATTGAAGCGGTTGTACGAAGGGTGCCAGCGAGACCTGCTCTTCTGGTTTGCTTTGCCTTGTCTTTTCTTGGAGTGCGTGTATCTTTCTTTCTTATTTATTGATTGTGTACCTTTCCTACACTCTTTTTATATTTTGTCATATTTGTAAATCACTTCGACCTGGTCTAGTAAAGAAGGTACATCAAACCTCAATACATCGTAAACCATTTATGACCAGGAGGAGAGGAAAATGTTCTACTTTCACAGACTCATTTGGAAGCCTTGCATTCCTCAGCTGAAGGAGTGAAAATGTGTAACAATATTTTTTTTTTGTGCATGTGTGGTGCGGAGGCTACGGAAACAGAGGAATACAATGGATAGAAGTTCTAATCTATCTCTTTCATGCTGAGTTGATAGCTATCCTCATACATCCATTCACCTCCTTCTCACATCCAACTCTTTATTTATTTATTTATTTATTGCATTTGTATCCCACATTTTCCCACCTCTTTGCAGGTTCAATATGGCTTACATTACATCATGGATAGTGGAGGTACATAAGAAAATAGATATTTAGTATTGAAGGATCTTGGGTACATGATAATGATAGAGCATGATAGTAGTACAGCAAGTAAATATCATAGGGCTGTTCTGGATATATGTGTAGGAGTTCACATTTGTTGATCTTTGTGGTATACCTTGTTAAAAAGTTGTGTCTTCAGTAGTTTGCGGAAGTTAGTTAGTTTGTAGATCGTTTTTAGATTGCGCGGTAGCGCGTTCCAGAATTGTGTGCTCAAGTAGGAAAAGGTTGACGCATGCATTCCTGGACAGTCTTTGGAAAAGGACTGGCAATACCACCCCTGAACCTTCATGTTGGGCTGATCCAACCAGTAGCCAAGGGTGTGCCTGGGTGGGCCCAGGACCACCCACTTTGGGCTCAGGCCCATCCAGTAGCAGCACACCTGTGATGTGGCTGGCAGAGATCCCCAAGCTCCCAACAACTGTCCCTCCTGCTGCATACCTTGTAAATAGCAGATCTTCGCCTGCAGCGAGGTGTGACTGATACATATTATTCACACCGGCCCCACAGCCTTAAAGGCATTAATCCACAAACGAACCTTTTCTGGAGATGAGAAGATGGTAGAACTAGAGGACACAAATTGAGGTTAAAGGGGGGCAGACTCAGGAGTAACGTCAGGAAGTATTTTTTTCACGGAAAGGCTGGTATGTGGAATGCCCTCCTGCAGGAGGTGGTGGAGATAAAAACGGTAGTGGAAGTCAAACATGCGTGGGATAAACACAAAGGAATCCTGTTTAGAAGGAATGGATCTATGGAATCTTAGCAGAGATTGGGTGGCAACGCCGGTAATTGGAGAGTAAAACCAGTGCTGGGTGGACTTCTACAGTCTGCGCCCTGATCGTAACTGAATAGATACGGATGGGCTGGAGTGTAAATTTTAGGGGCTTCAACATTAGCTTCAGAACTTTTAGTACAGGAACAGTGCTGGGCAGACATTGACGGTCTGTGCCCTAAGAAAGGCAGGGTCAAATCAAACTCGGGTATACATATAAAGTATCACATACCATGTAAAATGACTTTATCTTGTTGGGCGGACTGGATGGACCATTCACGTCTTTATCTGCCGTCATTTACTATGTTACTATGTATTTGCACCTATGCGGAAACAGGAAGTTGCATCAGAGGGAAGGCTGTGGGGCCAACATGAGCAGTGTGTATTAGTTGCTGCTCGCTGCCAGTGAAAATCTGCTATTTAAAAGGTATGCGCGGGAGGGGGGTGTTTGAGAGACCATATGACATGCAGGCGAGAGAGAGAGAGAGAGACCAAATCACTTGTGGGACAGGGTGGAGTTCTTCTACTCACCCATCTTGGGCCCAGGCCCACCCAAAATTGGGTGTCTGGCTACACCCCTGCAATTAGGTAAGATCAGACAGTTGCCTAGGGCAGCAACTTCTGGGAGGCTGGCTGCCACAGGTAGAGCAAAACAATAGATTCTCACAGCCCCAAAACTCAAAGAACCATCAGTGCATACTTTAACCTGCAGAAAGGGTGGTCAGTTGGGTAAATGGCTTTTGGAAATTGCCCTCATTGTAAGAATGATGTTGGAGGGGGAGGCAGATTGAGGGCCTCAAAGGGGGAGGCATAAGACTTAAGATTTACCTAGGATACCCAATGCTCCAGCACTGGTTCTGCCTCCACGTCCAGCAAAATCTCCCCAAGGCCCGAGCATTACACCTTTGTAACGTGTCTGAATCACAACAACCCTGTTTGGTGGTTGAACATGTTCTTCTACTCTCTACACTGCCTCCAGCTCTACTCAGGTCTCTGGCTGTGAACAAAACACATCTAGATGCAAATAGATGAATAGTGATGAGATTTATAATATCACCAGGCTGTGGGGCCCGGTAAGGAGAATTATTTAAAAAATAACTCTGTGGTAACGTGGCTCGTGGTTGGCTGCAGAACCTCACATACATGTGGCACACATGCACAGGTTGCAGACAAAAAGTCAAAATGCTTTTATTTATGTACGTACAAGGAAAATAATTAACCCTGTTTACTCTCAAAATTGGTGTGCCCAATAAAAAGTCTCTAAACCACTGTACCAATTCCAGTAGCCTGCCCCTAGCTTGGCTACACTTTTCAATGTGCAATAATTTCCATTATCATAACCACAGTTCCAATTGCCAAGGGATAATTAGTCTACCTTGGCAGTGTTCAGCTACCCTCACTCGTGATCACACAACCCTAAGCACCGCCATACTGGGAAAAGACCAAGGGCCAATCAAGCCCAGCATCCTGTCTCCAACAGCGGCCAATCCAGGCTTCAAAAACCCGGCAACACCCATTAAAATTTTTTTTAAATTTTTAATAATGTTCAATGGACTTTTTCCTCAGGAATCTGTCCAAACCCCCTTTAAACTCCGTAAGGCCAGCTGCTGTCACTACATTCTCCGGCAACGAGTTCCAGAGTCCAGCTACACGCTGAGTAAAGAAAAACTTTCTCCTATTTGTTTTAAATCTACCATATTCTAGCTTCATCTTATGTCCCCTGGTTCTATTGTTGTTTGAAAGTGTAAACAAACGCTTCACATCTGTCCGCTCTACTCCGCTCATTATCTTGTAGACTTCTATCATATCACCCCTCAACCGCCTTTTCTCCAAGCTGAAGAGCCCCAACCTTCTCAGCCTTTCCTGGAATCTCTGAAGGCATAGTCTTAAGACTTCTTATCACACAGGAATGCAATGGTCTGAACGAGGGCCAGTCCTCTCCCCTGTAATCTTCTTCAGGCACTGCGGCCAAGCCAAAACTCTTTGGGAGGATCCTTGCCTATGGCTCTTCTTGGAGACCTCTTCAATGGAGGCCTTTCTGATCCACTCTGCTCCAAGGCATTTAACCACCTCCTGGCCTGAGCCCCACCCCTGAGGGCAGTGTTCTTAGGGAAACCTGATGCTATACCACTCACGAACTCCCTTTCTGAAGCAAGCCAGTAATATAACTTCCAGTATTTCCAGTTTATGGGCTTCTTATATACATCTTATTTATCCAAGAACAGAGCACTTTTGCTGCGGAGTGTTCTGGGTTGGAAGCCTTGAAAAACACGAGCTTTGCCTTAACGCTGTCTGTTTCCCAGTGATTCAGCAATCGTTTGCATGGAGCCTAACATCTATTCTAGCATCAGTGCTAAATTACCTCTGTCAAATGTGCTGTCAAATGTGATTTCTTACATGCCACCTCGGTCGTAAGCAGCACAAGAATTGACAAACCATTGCACACATAACTGTACGTTGTTTAATATAGATATGACAGTTACATTGCAAAGCATCTTGTAAGACTCCTTAGGTTAGGAATAGTTGAACTACACAAAGCTAGTTCTTGATGAGTCATTTTAAGGAGGACGAGCTCAGAACCACTATGGAAAATACTTTCTCGCTGAGAGTGTTGGAAGCCTGCCTGGAGCAGTCTTCCATCAGAAGCCACAGGAACCAAAGCAATGGCCAAAATTCAAGTGTGACTGGGATAGACACTAAGGAAATGGCTGTTGAGAGGAGGATAAAGACCAGAGAGCAAGTAAGGCCCATGACTGACAACGTGCTAAAATAACAGTAACTCAGAATTCCACCGTCGTAGCTAACTCAGTTTTGGCCTTTGTTAGAACGGAGATTGCAGTATGCAACCGGTTATTGGTGGAGATAGGACCATCAGAATAATTTTTAGCACAATTACGAAGCTGAACTTGAATTATGGTTATGGGTGCGAAAAGCGTGTTCCTCTTTCTCTAGAAGGACTTTTTTGACTGAAGGCCTGTACCGTGTGTGCCCAGACGTTAGATATCCTACTACCGGTAGACAATAGAGCCGTCCAACCCTTACAATCACTTTCTCGTGCCCTATAGGTTCAGGCTGTGCCAAGGATAAGATACCATGGGCAGGTTTATTGAGTGAATGTACAACACCTCCGTCTCCCTCTCCCACGTCTGTCATTCTTTTAGTGTTCGATCCAGAGGAAGGTTAATAACGATTGAAAAATTAAGATGCTATACTTTGATGAAGTCTGTTAGTCAGGGTCCCCAAGGTCCTTTACCAAAGGGTCACCAATCCCAGAATAACAAACCTCCTCATTCTATAAAGGACACCAACAATTGCACATGCAAATTTATGCGTGTTCCAGATTTACATGTGCAATTTAATAGAATGAGCCAATTAGTGCCAGTAATTGACGTTTTAACAAGCAATTATAGGCACAATTAGATTTACTTGGGACTAATGAGCGTAAATTTAGGCACAGGATCCACACCTAAAATTTACCCATGGTCCAAAAAAGGAGGCACTGGCATGGGAGGGTCATGGACATTTCGGGGTGGAGTTCTTTTTGTTACATTTGTACCCCACGCTTTCCCACTCATGGCAGGCTCAATGCGGCTTACATATTGTATACAGGTACTTATTTGTACCTGGGGCAATGGAGGGTTAAGTGACTTGCCCAGAGTCACAAGGAGCTGCCTGTTGGGGGCATAGTTCTGAGTTACATTCGTAATTACAGAATAATGGTGTTCTGCATGTAAATTTAGATGCGTGCATTTGCTCCATGTTTTCGTTGGTGCAAATGGTGACACCTATGTTTATGCACAACCTGTCCTGTCACTGACTAGATTCTATGGGGCCGATATTTAGACCATGGGAGGGAGCCTGTCTAACTCCCGCTGTTAGCGGTCAGCCTGGATATTCAATGCCAGGCCATTTCCAGTGCGGCACTGAATATTTGGTTTATTTTTAGGCAGTTTGAACTTTACCAAAGCTGATATTTGAAAATAGCCGGGTTGCCTTTAAACTAGCTAAAGGTATACCAGCTATTTAAACAGCCCAACGTGGCTGCTTACAATAGCTGGATATGAATTGAATATTCGGGGATAACCAGTTATCCCCTAGGCGCTAACTGGGAATATTCAATGGGGGATTGAATATTGAATATCACTGGATAGCCTGTTAAGGGACACTAAGGTCCTCTCAAAGACAATCACTAACCACACCCTCTCCAAAAGACATTACAGGATGTGATACCTTCAAGCGAGCCTTCTCCGGAGTAGCCTCCACACTCTGGAATGCATTGCCTGAAAGGCTGCGCTTAACACAAGACTACCTCTACTTCAGGAAGCAGGTGAAAGCTTGGCTCTTCAACCAAGCCTTTAACGGAAGAAGTAACTAACTTGTTAGTCTCACTCACACACACAAGGAGTGACACAGGATGCACATACTGCAGCAGGACATGTTTGTCCACTCTGACCCTAGCAGAGATAATATTTAACCATCTCTCTGACCTCATGTGCAACTTTCTTTAAATTAGTCACCTTACTTCCTAACTCTTCTTACTCTGTTACCTATCCATGTTGTGATAAAGTCACATCCAAGATAGTTGGGTTAAGGCAGTTTCAGTCTGAACTACAAGTCCCAGAAGGCATTGCAGGCAAGGAGCCAGAGGGTGAAATGAAGAACCCGGACTGGATTCCTAGCTGCAATCAGGGAAGACATGGATGTAAGCTGGCAGGTTGTGTAGAGTGGCTGCCACTAGGTGGAAAGAGAGTTAGGAAACCCTGTGTGCAGGAGCTCATCATTGGTCTCATTAGTCTAATGCTTAACTCAGCTGGTTTGGGGTGTGAGGAAGCTAATGGAAGGAGAAGGATTGGTGGTGGTAGCTGAAGCCAGGGATTGATTAGGCAGGTGGGAAGGAGTCCCAGGAGTGGAGTTCAGTTCAGGAAAGAGAAGCAGAAGGAGAGAAGCAGTTGCAGGCTGAAAATCCTTGGGCAGGGAGGTCCCTAAAGTACTGAAGCAGGCTGAAATTCCTTGGGTGAGAGGAAGTCCCAAAAGTATCGAATTCATGGTGAAGCTGATGCAGGGGAAAACCCTTGGGTAGAGGGAGTCCCTAAAATATTGAACTCTCCTGAAGGTAAAGAGGATAGAAGGTAGAAACTGCTGCTTGGTGACTGAACTGTGATAATGAACTGAAAGAACTGTTTGATGGAATTACTGTTTATTGTGCATTGGATAAAGAGCCCAGACAGCAGCCTGTATTGAATCCTGGTATGTGCTATGCTGCTGTTGGAACTGTGTACTAGAAACCTGCATGGAATAAAAGTCCTTAAGATTGAAGGTACTGGTGGACATCTGTTTCTTCATGGTACCGGGAGCCTGTGGCTGGAGGAGATTGTTCTATCCTTGGCTGCACAAGAGAGGTACCTGGTTACAATGTGAAGAATACAACAAAGAAAATGTTCCACTCAATGTGGAAATGTGGAAACTCAAAAGAGTAAAACCTTTCTTCCCAAGGGATATATTTCGCAGAATGGTACAATCAATGGTGCTAAGTCACCTAGACTACTGCAATGCACTCTATGCTGGCTGTAAAGAACAAATCATCAAGAAACTTCAAACAGCCCAAAACACTGCAGCCAGACTCATATTTGGTAGAACAAAATGCGAAAGTGCCACACCCCTAAGAGAAAAACTACACTGGCTCCCACTTAGGGAACGTATTACGTTCAAGGTTTGTACCCTGATTCATAAAATCACTTACGGAAATGCCCCAGTCTACATGTCAGACCTCATAGACTTACCACCCAGGAACACCAAGGGATCTTCACGTACATTCCTGAATCTTCACTGCAAAGGACTAAAATACAAATTAACACATGCATCCAGCTTTTCTTACATAGGCACACAGCTTTGGAATGCATTACCATTGATGTGAAAAAAAAAATGCATGACCTAATCAACTTTCGGAACTCACTGAAGACCTACCTCTTCAACAGAGCATACCACAACGTTCCATCATTTGAACTGTAGCGCATTACTGCTTTAACTGTTATTTCGATTGTGATCTCTTTATACCTGAAGCTTTATTTCATTATGTTACCCATATTCTTATGTAATTACTAATTGTATCTTTTACTCTGGTATGGCGTTAGCCATGGCAGAACAATGTAAGCCACATTGAGCCTGCAAATAGGTGGGAAAATGTGAGATACAAATTTAAATAAATAAGTAAATAAATCTATACGTTCCATCTTTGCTTTACCCTTCATTATCAATTAAAATGTTCTATTACGTATTGTGTTGACATTGTAAGTATTATACTATGCCATACTTTGTATTGTTATTTCTTCAAAAAGGCAGTAAATAAATCCTAATAAATAAATATATCATGCCTAAAACATTGGTGTCAAAAAATATGCCTAGGTGTATTCTATAAATTACGCCTACATTTAGGCCATGCCCCCTTTTCAACTATGCAACTTAGAATTTACGTGCATCCCATTATAGAATATGCTTAGGCAGTTCTGCGCACAAATTCTAATTAATGCCAATTAGAGTCAATAATTGCTTGTTAAGTGGCAATTATCGGCACTGATTGGCTTGTTAACTAATTAACACCCCCCCTCCCCCCCCCCCCCGTTTACAAAGCCGCGTGGCATTGCTGACAGTATCGCACTGCCAGCCACTAGTTGCATGCACAAATCCAAAATATGACTGGATTTGATTGCTCAACTTAAGTCACGCTATATAGAATCCGGGGGTAATTCTATAATCTACACCGAACTTTAGGTGAGGCTTATAGAATACCATTTTAGTGGGTATTTTTCAGCACCAATATTTTAGGCACCATATGTAGAATTTAACCCAAAATGTACCTCCAGTCCCTCTGATACCCCCGACACAAGTTCACAGGGGGCTGGAGATCCACTGGATCTCCAGCCCCCTAACCCCCCCCCCCCCTCGCAAGCCCAAAAAGCCCTGGTGGTCCAATAGGTCGCAAATCAAGCTCCCCCCAACCTGGTGGTCTAGTGGTCCTCTTCCCCACCCCCTATCTTTGTTGGAGAGGGAGGTAGTACACTCCCAGCACTGCCTTGAAATTGGCGGTGCCCAGCCCTGCCCAGTGCATCCTGGGATGTGCTGGGTGGGGCTTCACACCATATAAGGACAAGGGGGAGCAAAGGGAATTTAGGCAGTATTTGATGCCATGATCTGAAAAAGTTACGTAATGGAGAGGATCCATTGTCAAGCTTCAAACTGAAAGAGAAAAGGAGATGAATATCATTTTTCTTTTTCACAAAGATAAAATAGTCATCCCTCCTGAGTGTAGGTGGAATGGATAGGCCAAGCTGGACTGGAAGGGAATATGACTGCGGTATAGGGTGTGGGTTGGAGAGGGGAGGGAGGTGGAGTAAATTGGTAGGGATGATGTGAGGTTGGGGACACTCAATACTTCTCCAGCTCTCCTTCCTTCTACTCTGTTCACTACCTGCTGTGCTCTACAACTAAGGATGGCCTGGCCGGTTGTGCACATCCCCCTGCTATACTTTGTTTTCCTTTTTCCAGACACAGAAATGTGTGCCGAGTTGAGCCCCCACCACCAATCATTTTGAAAAGTTGGCTTTCCATGCACGTAACCGTCCTTAGACACTATTCTAGAAGCTGTAGAATGAAATCTATTACATGCAACTTCTAGGGTAGGGGCTTTCGACAAATCAATGGGGATATCCTGAAAACCCTGACTGGCTGGGTGTGCCCCGAGGACTGGGTTGGAAACCTCTGTGCTAGAGGGTGTGGACATGGGGAGGTATGAGTGGGACGTGGCGTGTCAGGCCGTAAATGTGGACTTATGTGCTGTGGATAATGGCGGCTGTGTGCACAGCTGCATTTAGCGTGCTGGCTCGCAGCGCCCGACTTTTTAATGCGCTTCTTTGAGAATTCACCCCCACACGTTTAGCGTAATGTTATATCAAGGGTGAATAAACTGTCTCCAACGAGAGACCTTGGAAAGAGAACTCTGATTTTAACACTTTCATTTTTCCACGAGTATTTACTCAGCAGCTGTCTTGTGTAATAACTTGGTTTAGCAACGAGGCCTGGAAAATGGATTGATTTGTCAGTGTAGCAGATCAATACTTCATTGTATTTTAGCACTGAAAATGGATTAATATTTTTCTACCCCCCCCCCCCCCCCGTGGGCCAGAACTCAAGAATGCATCAAGGAAAATATTCAAGTAGGTCACAAAGTATTAGGGTGTGGGGGGGGGGGGAGGGGTTAGTGCACTGGCTTGTGAGAAGCCCTAATGAACACTTTCTGTCACATGTTCTCTCAGCACTTTGTCTTTCTCTGCAAGGCTGGTTTTAAGCACTTGAAGCCCCAGCACCACAAAGGACCCCGTTGGCAAAGCTGGCCAATGATACTTTTGTCAGAGTTCCATGACACGTGGCACAGGTAGGGTCCATAGAAGCAGGCAAACACAGCGAAGGTGACACCAAAGATGGTGCAAAACAAGACGTCCAATGGACTCAAAGAGTTCACATCAGAAGCTTTATTCAAAGTATAATGGACTCGACACAAACCGTGTTTTGGCCACAGAGGCCTGCTTCAGGAGTCCCTAAACAATACAGAGAACATATGCATACAAAAACCATTATAAAAAACAAAGATAAATATAAAAACAGCACAAATATAGAGGAAGAATGACACAGTAAATTGTGTATAGATCAAACAGTGTATAGAACAAACGTGCATCAATAGCATACAACAATATATGTATCAATAATAAAAGACTCATATTAAATATAATAAGCTGCTGACATTAGACATAAATATAAGGTATACGTAAAACAAAATAATAAAAATAATCATAATGCAGGAATAAACGCCTGGAATAAACTTCCTGAGCCCTTACGTCTTGCCCCATCCTTGGCCACCTTTAAATCTAGACTGAAAGCCCACCTCTTTAACATTGCTTTTGACTCGTAACCACTTGTAACCACTCGCCTCCACCTACCCTCCTCTCCTCCTTCCTGTACACATTAATTGATTTGATTGCTTACTTTTTTTTTTGTCTATTAGATTGTAAGCTGTTTGAGCAGGGACTGTCTTTCTTCTATGTTTGTGCAGCGCTGCGTACGCCTTGTAGCGCTATAGAAATGCTAAATAGTAGTAGTAGTAGTAGTAGTACTTGTGACCTGCATTGGCCACTGTTGGAAACAGGATGCTGGGCTTGATGGACCTTCGGTCTGTCCCAGTGTGGCAACACTTATATACTTATGTACTTGGGATTCTGAATGGAATCTTGCTAGTCTTTGAGATTCTATATAGAATGTTGCTACACTTTGAAATTCTGCATGGAATCTTGTTATTCTTTACAATTCTAGAATCTTGCTACTCTTTGGGGTTCTACATGGAATGTTGCTACTATTTGGGTTTCTGCCAGGTACTTGCCCCTACGTCTTGCCCCATCCTTGGCCACCTTTAAATCTAGACTGAAAGCCCACCTCTTTAACATTGCTTTTGACTCGTAACCATGTGTAACTACTCGCCTCCACCTACCCTCCTCTCTTCCTTCCCGTTCACATTAATTGATTTGATTTGCTTACTTTATTTTTTGTCTATTAGATTGTAAGCTCTTTGAGCAGGGACTGTCTTTCTTCTATGTTTGTGCAGCGCTGCGTACGCCTTGTAGCGCTATAGAAATGCTAAATAGTAGTAGTAGTACTTGCAGTGCTTTTTTTGTGCCGGTACGCAACGGTACGGCGTACCGGCACCTTTTTTTTTTTGCTCCCCCCGCCCCGTGAGTCCATGTCCCGCACGCAGTGCCAGCCCCCATTTCCGGCCGCTGCTGCTTCTCCTGTTGAGCAGCAGCAGCGGCCACTACACAAAGAAAAAGATTTTAAAAATAACTTCAAACCTGGCTGAAACGCGGTACCCCGGCACTGTAGACAGCCATTAGGCATTGGCTGTTGCCCCGCAGCCGCTCCTCCTCTTGCCTCTACGTCACTGCGCTCCTCCGGGGTCTTCCTCCAGGGGCAGTGACGTAGAGGCAAGAGGAGGAGCGGTTGCGGGGCAACAGCCAATGCCTAATGGCTGTCTACAGTGCCGGGGTGCCGCGTTTCAGCCAGGTTTCAATTTTTTTTTAATCTTCTTTTTCTTTGTGTAGCGGCCGCTGCTGCTCAACAACAGGAGAAGCAGCAGCGGCCGGAAATAGGGGCTGGTGCCGCGTGCGTCGCGCCGTTCGCGCCAAACTTGGCAGGGAGAGGGAATCCAACAGAGGGAAGGATTGGGGAGAGAGAGAAAGAGGGAAACCAACAGAGGGAAGGATTGGGGAAAGAGAGAAAGAGGGAAACCAACAGAGGGAAGGATTGGGGAGAGAGAGAAAGAGGGAAACCAACAGAGGGAAGGATTGGGGAAAGAGGGAAACCAACAGAGGGAAGGATTGGGGAAAGAGAGAAAGAGGGAAAACAACAGAGGGAAGGATTGGGGAGAGAGAGAAAGAGGGAAACCAACAGAGGGAAGGATTGGGGAAAGAGGGAAACCAACAGAGGGAAGGATTGGGGAGAGAGAGAAAGAGGGAAAACAACAGAGGGAAGGATTGGGGAGAGAGAGAAAGAGGGAAAACAACAGAGGGAAGGATTGGGGAGAGAGAGGGAAAACAACAGAGGGAAGGATTGGGGAGAGAGAGAAAGAGGGAAACCAACAGAGGGAAGGATTGGGGAAAGAGAGAAAGAGGGAAACCAACAGAGGGAAGGATTGGGGAGAGAGAGAAAGAGGGAAACCAACAGAGGGAAGGATTGGGGAAAGAGGGAAACCAACAGAGGGAAGGATTGGGGAAAGAGAGAAAGAGGGAAAACAACAGAGGGAAGGATTGGGGAGAGAGAGAAAGAGGGAAACCAACAGAGGGAAGGATTGGGGAAAGAGGGAAACCAACAGAGGGAAGGATTGGGGAGAGAGAGAAAGAGGGAAAACAACAGAGGGAAGGATTGGGGAGAGAGAGAAAGAGGGAAAACAACAGAGGGAAGGATTGGGGAGAGAGAGGGAAAACAACAGAGGGAAGGATTGGGGAGAGAGAGGGAAAACAACAGAGGGAAGGATTTGGGAGAGAGAGGGAAAACAACAGAGGGAATGATTGGGGAGAGAGGGAAACCAACAGAGGGAAGGATTGGGGAAAGAGAGAAAGAGGGAAAACAACAGAGGGAAGGATTGGGGAGAGAGAGAAAGAGGGAAAACAACAGAGGGAAGGATTGGGGAGAGAGAGAGAGAGAGAGGGAAAACAACAGAGGGAAGGATTGGGGAGGGAGAGAAAGAGGGAAAACAACAGGGAAGGATTGGGGAGAGAGAGGGAAAAACAGATGGAAGGATGGGGAGAGAGGGAAAAACAGATGGAAGGATTGGGGAGAGAGGGGAAAACAGATGGAAGGATGGGGATAGAGAGAGAGGGAAAACAGGGAAGGATTGGGGAGAGAGAGAAAGGGAAAACAACAGAGGGAAGGATTGGGGAGAGAGGGGAAAACAGATGGAAGGATGGGGAGAGAGGGAAAAACAGATGGAAGGATTGGGGAGAGAGGGAAAACAGATGGAAGGATTGGGGAAAGAGAGAGGGAAAACAGATGGAAGGATGGGGAGAGAGAGGGGGAAAACAGATGGAAGGATGGGGAGAGAGAGAGGGAAGATGCTGGATGGAAGAATGCAGAAAGAAATAGGGGAGACACTGGAAGGATGGGGAGAGAAAGCAGAGCTGCTGGATGGAAAAGGGGAATAGAGAAAGACTGGAGAATAAGAGGAAGGGGCATGGGGAGAACAAGGGTGAGGAAAAGATGAAAAGCCACAGGTAGATGAAGGAAATTAAAGAATGGATAGTAAGAATGAATTAAATCTGGACAGAGAGAGAGCCTGAAAAATATTGAAGAAAGCAAAGAAAAAGGAGACAAAAATGACAAATGGCACAGAAGAGTTAAGCGAAAAGAAAAGAAAGCAGAATCACAGACTGGGACCAATATGGAAAGAAAAACAGTCACCAGACAACAAAGGTAGAAAAAAATCATTTTATTTTCATTTTAGTGTTTGTAATTATGTCCAATTTGAGAATTTACATTGGCTGTCTTATTTTGCACTGGGTATACTGGAGCTGTAAGAGCTTACAGAGATTATTTATAATGAAAAAAATCACGTTATTTTTTTCTCCTATAGTACTATAATATTTTCAATGATGTCTGTTTATATGCGCCATGGCTGGTATAGGGGGTGTGGTTAATGTGGGTGTGGCTATCATAGGGGTGGAGCCATATGTGGTGACCCCGCCCATAATGAGTACCGGCACCTTTTTTTCTACAAAAAAAGCACTGAGTACTTGTGACCTGCATTGGCCACTGTTGGAAACAGGATGCTGGGCTTGATGGACCTTCGGTCTGTCCCAGTGTGGCAACACTTATATACTTATGTACTTGGGATTCTGAATGGAATCTTGCTAGTCTTTGAGATTCTATATAGAATGTTGCTACACTTTGAAATTCTGCATGGAATCTTGTTATTCTTTAGAATTCTAGAATCTTGCTACTCTTTGGGGTTCTACATGGAATGTTGCTACTATTTGGGTTTCTGCCAGGTACTTGCCCCTACGTCTTGCCCCATCCTTGGCCACCTTTAAATCTAGACTGAAAGCCCACCTCTTTAACATTGCTTTTGACTCGTAACCACTTGTAACCACTCGCCTCCACCTACCCTCCTCTCTTCCTTCCCGTTCACATTAATTGATTTGATTTGCTTACTTTATTTTTTGTCTATTAGATTGTAAGCTCTTTGAGCAGGGACTGTCTTTCTTCTATGTTTGTGCAGCGCTGCGTACGCCTTGTAGCGCTATAGAAATGCTAAATAGTAGTAGTAGTAGGTAGGGTCCATCCCATAATTTCTGCCCTGAATCCAGCATCTCCAACTCCAGCCCTGTTTAATTATCAGTATTAAAACGACAGGGTGGTCCATAAGTTAAACTATCACTATTAAACTGACAGGGCAATAGAAGACCAGGTTGCAGTGTGTTTTAAATTGTAAGAAAACTCTTTGGTTGTGGTATGCTCTGTCAGTGTGGGACAGAGGGATCTAAAACCCATTTTCCTTCGTTTTATAGCCACCTACTCAGGTGACACGTGTCCCCCTCACTGCCCTTGAGTTCTGCAGGGATGTATCTTCAGAAATTATCCCTCAGCACTGCACTTTGATCTTGTGAGAATGAATGTCGTTCTCTCCCCAGGTTCTCACATACCAACCTTGCTGTGAACTCAAGCAAGGACCGGTCTCTTGTTAATGGAGTTTCTGCATGAAAATCTGTGGCTTTAAAGGTTCAGTCGTAGCAGTTCTTGTAAGTGGTAATTACAATTTCATTTCACTCGTTCATTGCCTTCTGAAAAGAGCTCCATGTTAGTTCCCAAAATGGTGAATGTTTGAATACCGTGAGGTAAGTTTTCAGGCAGATCACTATACTTCTCAGGGTTGGTATTCAAAGCAATTTAACTTGTCAGAATTGGCTCCTGTCTGCTTAAATTGCTTGAGCAGAGCTATCACCGATATTCTGTGGCACTTAACCAGTTAGTTGTCAACCAGAAGAAAGCGGACCAGCTGGTATGCAGATAAAAATTCATTTCCAAGCACCCGATGTGGCCATGTTTTGCCAATAAGGCTGCGTCAGGGGTTTATAGTACACTGTTAACCAAACATATTTACTAAAATCCATAATTAAAATGCATGAACTAAAAACATAATTAAAAATCAAAATGTAACTTAAAAACAAAGCGACATATCAAAAACCATGCAAATCCTCCATAATTCATAAACATAACAGAAATACATGCATATCGGTTTGCTGTGAAACTGACAGCCAATCATAATTGAAATACATAGAAAATGTGTGAACATGCAATCATATCGGACAAAGGTGGATTGCAAAAATGCATTAATGATCTCATCAAAAATTAATTACACTGTGGGGCTCATTTTCAAACCACTTAGACTTACAAAGTTCCATAGGTTCCTATGTAATTTTGTATTTCTAAGGGCTTTGAAAATATACCTCCACGTGTTATACATCTCAAATGTGGATACTGTGCCAAAATGCTGAAAAACGTGAACACAGGTAGTGAATAGACCAGTGGCGTTCCTAGGTCGGCTGCCACCCGGGGCGGATCGCCACTGCGCACCCCCCCCGGGTGCAGCAGCGTCCAACCCCCCAGGGTGCAGCACGATACCCCAGGTGCAATGACACCCCCCTCCCTGGCGCATCAGACACCCCCCCCCCCCCGGGTGCATTCTTGGCTGCTCTCTGCACCCTCCAGCAGCGTGCACCCAGGGGCGGACTGCCCCACCACTGAATAGACCCAAAAGGGACACATACCTAATAAGGGGTTCAAAAGATGCTTCCCCTTAATTAGCAAATTTGCATCCAAGACTGCCTAAAACATTAAAACCTCTGTCAACCACAGTGTAATTAAATTTTGATGAGCTCACTAATGCATTTTTGCAATCCACCTTTGTCCGATATCATTGACTTTGTGTATGTTCACACATTTTCTATGTATTTTATTTATGCATGACTGGCAGTTTCACAGCAAACCAATATGCTTGTATTTCTGTTATGTTTATGAATTATGGAGGATTTGCGTGTTTTTTTTTATATGTTCCTTTGTTTTTAAGTTACATTTTGATGTTTAATTATGTTTTTAATTCATGCATTTTAATTATGGATTTTAATAAATATGTTTGGTTAACAGTGTACTATAAACCCCTAATGCAGCCTTCTTGGTGAAACATGGCCAGGTTGGGTGTTTGGAAATAAATCTGCATACCAGCTGGTGTGCTTTCTTCTGTTTGAGGGTTTATTTGTGAGCAGATCATTCCCTCTTGTTTGCTTGACTTAACCAGTTAGTGGCACTGGATTTCACTACAGACCACTAAACTCAAACTATTTTGTGGACTCTTAACTGCATAAGAGATAGCCAACCGCATAAGTGCCTGGACATGGTTTGGCATTGAATATACAGGAATAAGACCGGCAGCAGCTTTAAAAAAATGATCACTGTCACTTGCTGAGTATCTTCTACTTCCTACTCTTAGAATCCAATTTTAGGGGTCCTTTTAGTAAGGTGCTCTGAAAAATGGTCTGCGGTAGTGTAGGCATGGGATTTTGGGCGTGCGCAGAATCATTTTTCAGCGCACCTGTAAAAAAAGGCCTTTTAAAACTTTTTGCCGAAAATGGACATGCGGCACGTCCATTTTGGGTCTGAGACCTTACCACCAGCCATTGACCTAGCGGTAAAGTCTCACGCGGTAACTGGGCTGTAATGACCTACGCACGCCAAATGCCACTTAGCGCACGTCCAATACACGCGGCAGAAAATAATTATTTTTCGGACGTGCAGTAAAAATGAAATTACTGCCATGTGGTAGCCGTGAGGTAACTCCATTTTGGCAAATGTTGAGCACGCATCGACGCTTATGTGGCTTAGGGCCCTTTAAACTTCGGTCCAGTGCTTTCCTCCTGCTCCCTCGTTGCAGCTATGGCATCATAAGCCTTCCCCTCTGTTTTATATCCCACTCAAAGAGGGACCCAGAACTGTATGACTGTCCTGCAAACTGCAAAGAACCAACTATGACTCATCTTTAAAGTTTGTCACTGTTGATCAACTTTATATCTTATCTTCTGTTTACTTTTATCCGAGCAAATGTAGCTAGTTAACCTTTAGAAGTACCATTTCAAATTCCCTTTTCAGAGTAGATGCACTCAACCCTGGATTCTTTCTATAGGTAAAAGGTTTGTCTAGGGCCCGCGATGTCATACGTGCTGTTACTCTGGGGAATTTTTTTCATCAACGGTGTCGTTGCAAAAGCAGGTGAGTTTTCTTTCCTTCTTCAGAGCAACAACTTGGCCTGCAGAAGTTTCCAGATATATGAGGTACATTTTGAAAGGCTTGGGCACTTTTTACACTAGTAAAAACAGAGTTACTACTTCTAAATCAGCCGTTCCCAGGTTATTGAAGTTTGAACTGCCTAAAGCTAGCAGGTAGTTTTGTAACAGGTAAAGTTTATAGAAAAAAGGGCATTTTGCAGGGGGCAAGGGGCACATTTTGGTGGTATTTTTGCAAATTACGGACTAGATGTACTAAACTACATTACCGTTCCTACAGAGCAGAGGGGCAGCCTAGTGGTCAGTGTAGTGGGCTTTAAACAACAGAACTCAGGTGCAAATCCTACCTTAATTCCTTTATATGTTATTATGAGCCCTGTAGGATCGTTATCACAGCTAATAAATCTCTTCAAATCCAGGAACAGATAAAATCCTGCTGTACCTAAAGGTCCACCACTACGATAACCATCACCCTTGCAGGTATCTTAGAAATAGGTATTTCTATGTTCCAAGAGGGCTCACATTTTTGTACAGAAATAAGAGTTAAAGTGGGAGTTACACCTGGGTGTCATTGTTCAAAGTCCACTGCACTGACCACTAGGCTACTCCTTACACTTGCTTGCTGCTCTGTTAGGAATGGCCATAATACCTGAAGGTGTCATAAGGTCTGATATCTACTGTCACTTTCACTACTTAGGGGAATGGGAGGGGGGTCAGCAATGACTGGGAGATGAAGGAGGGGTCCTGCCTTCGTCCCTCCAGTGGTCAGTTGCTCAATAATTTTGGGCCTTCTCTAGTCCTGCCGAAAAGATGCCTCCAACACGCCTCCTTGCAGTTTGGATGAACTGCAGCATAAAGCATCCAAATTCCGCCTTTCGAAAATCACAATTTGGACGTCTTCAGCAGATTTTGAGACATGCACCTGCTTCAAAAATCAGCGCCATAGGCACCTACATTGCTTTTATAAAATAGATGTCAAATAGACTGTTTGGACATAGGTGTCCTGTTATAGAATTATTCATCATATGAGCACCTGCTTTTCCATCCTAAATTCATAGAGATTGGCTAACTCCTGTGGTTGCCGGCAAACCTGGAAATTCAATGCCGGGGCCATATCTGGGCCACGAGCATTGAATTTCCGGGTATTTTTTTGGGTGCCCCAAACATAGCAGATTAAGCCAATATTCACCAGCTGACCGGCTAAGTTATAGCGGCCAAAGATAGACCTGCAATTTATGTGGGTCTATCTGGCCAATAAACTTAACCGGCTAGTCGCTGACCTGGAAATTCAGTGGGAGATAGCCGGTTATCTCCTTAATTTTATCCCTCCTTACCCTTTCTCCCAAATTACACTATCCTATCCTGTCTACTCTCTTTTATCCTAGTCATATATTATCTAGCTCAACTTATCATACACTACTAAATCCAACTTTACATTGTTTTACTACTGTTTTATTAAAATTCTATTAACTTTGTATTTCAAATTACTATGTAAGCCGCATTGAGCCTGCATTATGTGGGAAAGCGCGGGGTACAAATGTAATAATAATAATAATATTGGTGAATAGCCAGCTTGAGAGTACTTAACCGGCCAGGTGCTGTTCCTGGCTGGTTAAATACTTTTGAATATTGGCCGGATGGTACCATGCAGCCTTCCTATTTAATGAACGATCTGTAACATTGTAGAATTGTTGCAGGAGAGTCATTAATGCCAACAGAAGTATACATGCCCTGGGATTGGTAGCATGGAATGTTGCTACTAATTGGGATTCTGAATGGAATCTTTCTACTCTTTGAGGTTCTGAATGGAATCTTGTTACTCTTTGGGGTTCTACATGGAATGTTGCTACTAACTTGGATTCAACCAGGTACTTGTGACCTGGATTGGCTACTGCTGGAAGCAGGGTACTGGGCTAGATGGACCATTGGTCTGACCCAGTATAGCTATTCTTATGTTCTTATATAAGAATAAAAGTTTATAACATCTAATGCAAATTACCGCATCTCATACTCTCGGTACTACAGTATGTCCTGGGCCACCTCAAGTGGAATTTGCTTCAGTTCATCCTGAAAAAAGACTATATGAACCTGGAGAGGAAGTATCCTATGTATGCCAGTCTGGATATATATATGCCAGTGGTACCAGAAGAGCAGTCTGCACTAATGCTGGCAGGTGGACTAGCGTAACACTGAGATGTAAATGTGAGTATAGTCATCCAGGTGCTGTTCCTTACAGATTTCACAAATAAAGTTTAATGATTTTGTATGTCTTAAACAGTACGATGCATGACTGATATGTCATTCCTAATAGATCACACACTAGGTGGATAAACAGATCATCGTAAAGTTGTTTAACAAAATAAAACCACCCAATATGGGCTCAATTTCTCAGCAAAAGAAATAGAATCTTCCTCACAAAACTATCCGTCAAAAAACCCTCCATATACAATAATCCATAAGATCATATCAGGAGAATCCCCCAGCTATATGAACAACTTGATTGACCTCCCAATTAGAAATAGAACAATGTTATCGTGAACATACCTCTATCTACACCTCCCAAATTGCAAAGGTGTCAAGTACAAAACATACTATGCCTCCAGTTTCTCCTTCCTGGGTAGTCAACTCTGGAATGCTCTCCCAAGACCCATCCGAACTATTAATAACTATTTGCCTTTCAGGAAAATATTGAGTATAAGGGATTAGTGAAAAAGGTCAAATGTAACATTGGGGTCAAAGTGAGCATTGACATCTTAGAAGGAGTATTCTAGGTGATCTGGTGGAATTAAGCTGGTCCATTAGGGTAAACTTGCTTGAAAAATGGGACTTTAATTCCACCAGATCACCTACGATACTCCTTCTAAGATGTCAATGCTCACTTTGACCCCAGTATTACATTTGACCTTTTTCACTAATCCCTTATACTCAATCCCTCATCTTCTTCCCTCCATCCTTTACCATTTCCCTCCCATTCTCCTTCCCTTTCACCTATCATATCCTTGTCTACCTTCCCTATTCTAAATCATATATTCTGGGACACTGTTGCCACAGTTCATTATATTCTTTTCGCATGTCCTTTGTAATACTTTTCACAATGTAAGTAGTTATGATCATCACAATTTATAATACTGTTCCTACATTTCCTTGTTTTTACTGTATTCTTTACCATGTAAGATGCTTTCTTCTACTATGTAAGCCGCACTGGACCTGCTGTATGTGGGAAAGAGCGGGATACAAATGTAATAAATAAATAAATAAATACATATTCTTAGATTACACACTTTAGTAACTATCATTTTCAAACATACAAAATTTATTTTGGACTGTATCGGTGATATTGAAAGCAGGGAACTTATCTTGCCAAAGGCTCAACAGAGTCGCTCATTTTGCATGCTCCCAACATACTCAGCTTACATAATGTAGCATACATTTATTGCACAGTATTAAGGTCAGATTTACTCCCTGCTATCTCCTTACAGATCTAACAAATTGTCAGATTTGTGAGTTCTTATACCAAGTAGAACGCTGCTGAGCCCAGTACTCGGACCAGGTTCTGCTTGGCGACTTGGCAACCCTGGGTTTCACCTGCACTGACCGCCGTTCCCCAGAGGTTGAGCCCCTAGTTGCGGGCAGCCTGCAGGACTTACGGGACGGAGCTGGAAGCGGGGTGATGAACGTATCGCCCAGGCAGGCAGCAGGTCAAGAGAGTAATCCAGGTACAAGCGGCAGTCAGTAGGCAGGCAGCGGGCAAGAGAGTAATCCAGGTACAGGCAAGTCAGTAGGCAGGTGGCAGGCAAGAGAGTAATCCAGGTACAGGCAAAAGTCAGTAGGCAGGCGACAGGCAGAAGGGTAATCCAGGTACAGGCAAAGTCAGCAATGAGGGACCAGTAGATAAGAAGCAGACTACAGAGTTAGAAACACCTACTAAAGTAGAAGCCGAAGTATGGAGTCCAGGGAGAGCTCAGCTGATAAAGTACAGGCGTTTGACATCAGCACGGAGAAGGGGCACAGCCATAGGACAAGAGCAGGGGAAGGAGGAACCGGAAGACCAATAAGAGAGAAGCCAGGCAGAGGAAGAGCAGACCCAGGTGGGTGGAAGCAAAGCAATCAAGGAGCCTGGAAGCCAGGCAGAGAGAGAGAGCAGAAACAGGTGCATGGAAGCAAAGCAATTAAGGAGCCTGCAACCACCGCTCTCTGAACAAACCCAGAGAGGACTACACACACACGGCTCAGGCAGTGCCAGTCAAGTGTGCGTGTCGACGGGACCCCACGCAGCCCGAGGACGCCGCTTGCGTTGAGGTAGGGGACATGACAGTACCCCCTCCTTTAGGATCCCCCTCTGCCTAGGTCCGGGTTTCAGTGGGTAGCGGTCATGGAAATCGCGAATCTGGTCAGGAGAGTGGACGTTAGCAGCGGGCTCCCAGGAATTGTCCTCCGGGCCAAAATGTTTCCAGGATAGCAGATAAAATAGTCGTCCTTTCTGATGCTTGGAGTCTAGAATCTCCTCTACCTCAAATTTAGGGTCAGGCTCAGAATCAGGAACGATGATCTTCTTGGGTTCCGTATACCATCTGGAAGTTTAAAATTATTTAAGCAGGGCTACATGGAAGGCGTTGTGAACCTTGAGGTTAGCTGGTAACTGGAGATGGTTAAGTGACCGCCCCCACCCGAGATTGTACTGGAAATGGCCCTATGAATCGGGGAGCAAACTTGAAGGAGGGTAGGCGAAGCCTCAAGTATTTGGTGCTGAGCCAGACCTTCTGTCCAGGTTGAAAAACTGGCACAGCTTGTCTTTTTCGATCTGCGAAGAGCTTGTACTTAGCCGAGGCTCGCTGAAGATTTTGCTGGACCTTGACCCAGATATCCTGAATATCCGTGAGAGTCCGGTTGGAGCAGAGGTGAGGCTTGTGTCTGAGGGATTGGAAGCGGCAGATGAGGATGGCATCCATACACTGTAAAAAATGGCGAGGTCTGAGGAGGGCGGCAGCGGGGAGCCGGGCCAGGAACGTCTATTTCTCCCTGTAGTTTAGGACAGGCTCTTTGTCAGCAGATCCTCGTCTAGGATACTAGCAGAACTTGAGACATCCTGGCCTGAGCATTTATACATCTTTTCTAAAATGCTGCTCCACTTTACTATTTTACTATGAGTCGTATTTTCAAAGAACTTAGATTTACAAAATTACGTGGTATTTTGCACAAACATAGATCCAAAACATGATTCAAATCCAAAGCCATATAAATCAGGTGATAAGCTAGAATAAGCCACAAACACCAGAGAAAATCATAAAAAAAAACAAATTAATAAAATGACAGTATCCATAAAAATCATAAAATAATGATAAATCGTGACATGTAAAAAGTGAAATAAAAAGGTGCAATATACCATATAAACATATGGATGAAGAATGACACTGCTATCAAAAAGAGAGTGACTTAGATGTGAAAAATTCATTCAAAACTTTTAATAGTGTCCCGTGATGATACAAAATCACCCTTTGTCTGAATATTGCAAAATAAGGATCCATTAAATAAACTGTCTACGGATTAACCTCAGATCCTACATTACAGTACCCTAAAGGAATGCCTATATTAAGTCATCTGATGGTTAAATATATTGAAATACAAAATATAAAACAATCAGCATTAATGGATCTCTAAAGAAATAAATGTCTGGTTATTAACCTTGTTATAAAAGACACACCAATATCAAAAACAACCACTGAAAAAAAATGCTGCAGAAACCCCGTGTTGTCTCATGTGATCTGCCCAAACGATGCTGATCACGTTAATGCTGCCATTTTAAAGAAATCTTACTTCTGCGACATCTTGTGTGCAATTAACAGATGACATCAAAAGTGATTTAACAGTTATATTGGGCTTTAATATGTGATTTATTTAAATTGTTCTTGGTGGATGCTTGGAATGCCCTCCCGCGGGAGGTGGTGGAGAGGAAAACGGTAACGGAATTCAAACATGTGTGGGATAAACATAAAGGAATCCTGTTCAGAAGGAAGGGATCCTCAGGAGCTTAGCCTTGAATGGGTGGCAGAGACGGTTGGGAGGCGGGGCTAGTGCTGGATAGACTTATACGGTCTGTGCCAGAGCCGGTGGTGGGAGGCGGGGCTGGTGGTTGGGAGGCGGGGATAGTGCTGGGCAGACTTATATGGTCTGTGCCAGAGCCGGTGGTGGGAGGCGGGGCTGGTGGTTGGGAGGCGGGGATAGTGCTGGGCAGACTTATACGGTCTGTGCCAGAGCCGGTGGTTGGGAGGCGGGGCTGGTGGTTGGGAGGCGGGGATAGTGCTGGGCAGACTTATATGGTCTGTGCCAGAGCCGGTGGTGGGAGGCGGGGATAGTGCTGGGCAGACTTATACGGTCTGTGTCAGAGCCGGTGGTGGGAGGCAGGGATAGTGCTGGGCAGACTTATATGGTCTGTGCCAGAGCCGGTGGTGGGAGGCGGGGATAGTGCTGGGCAGACTTATACGGTCTGTGCCAGAGCCGGTGGTGGGAGGCGGGGCTGGTGGTTGGGAGGTGGGGATAGTCCTGGGCAGACTTACACGGTCTGTGCCCTGAAAATGACAGATACAAATCAAGGTAAGGTATACACAAAAAGTAGCACATATGAGTTTATCTTGTTGGGCAGACTGGATGGACCGTGCAGGTCTTTTTCTGCCGTCATCTACTATGTTACTATGTTACTATATCATATTTGTATCCATTTTTTTTGGTGCTGTTCTTCCGTTTCTGTTTTCTGGGTTGATATAGTACTAGTCTCTGTTGTTTAGTTTGACATTTACACATAATAAATATTATTATTATTATTATTATTATTATTTATCTTTTCTGTCTACAAAACACAGTAAGAACATGTGTCTACCCTGGACTGCTTCATAATGGAGAAATACATCACACAGAGCTAACGTACCAAAGTGTGATAAGCTTCTCTTGCAATGAAGGGTAAGGTACCACCATCAGATGGGTAAAGTTCCAGAGGATGGCATAATTAATAGTCTCTTCATTTTTATCAAGTTGACAGAACTGCTTATTGTGATACGATAAGTTAGAGTGAAAGTCCCAGGAAGTGAATCATAAAGTCCTCCAGATGAAACCAAGTGAGCTCTTCGTTTGGGTTCCAGGGCTCTGTCCTCTCCTGGTTCTCCTCCTATCTCTCCCACCGTACCTTCAGAGTACACTCTCATGGATCTTCCTCCACCCCCATCCCGCTCTCTGTCGGAGTTCCTCAGGGATCTGTCCTTGGACCCCTTCTTTTTTCAATCTACACCTCTTCCCTGGGCTCGCTGATTTCATCTCATGGTTTCCAATATCATCTCTATGCCGACGACACCCAGCTTTATCTCTCCACACCAGACATCACTGCGGGAACCCAGGCCAAAGTATCGGCCTGCTTGTCCGACATTGCTGCCTGGATGTCCAACCGCCACCTGAAACTGAACATGTCCAAGACAGAGCTTATTGTCTTTCCACCCAAACCCACCTCTCCTCTCCCTCCACTCTCTATCTCAGTTGATGACACCCTCATCCTCCCAGTCTCATGTGCCCGCAACCTCGGAGTCATCTTCGACTCCTCCCTCTCCTTCTCCGCACATATCCAGCAGATAGCCAAGACCTGTCGCTTCTTTCTCTATAACATCAGCAAAATTCACCCTTTCCTCTCTGAGCACACTACCCGAACTCTCGTCCATTCTCTCATTACCTCTCGCCTTGACTATTGCAACATACTCCTCACTGGCCTCCCACTTAGCCATCTATCCCCCCTTCATTCCATTCAGAACTCTGCTGCATGTCTTATCTTCCGCCTGGACCAATATGCTCATATCACCCCTCTCCTCAAGTCACTTCACTGGCTTCCGATCAGGTACCGCATACAGTTCAAGCTTCTCCTACTAACCTACAAATGCACTCAATCTGCAGTCCCTCACTACCTCTCTACCCTTCTCCCCGTACGCTCCTACCCGAAACCTCCGCTCACAGGACAAATCCCTCCTCTCTGTTCCCTTCTCCACCATCGCCAACTCCAGGCTCCGCCCTTTCTGCCTTGCCTCTCCCTATGCTTGGAACAAACTTCCTGAGCCCATACACCAAGCCCCCTCCCTGCCAATCTTTAAGTCCTTGCTCAAAGCCCATCTCTTCAATGTCACCTTCAGCACCTAACCATTTCACCTCTATCCAGGAAATCTAGACTGCCCCAATTTGACTGTCTGCACATGTTGTCCTTTAGATTGTAAGCTCCTTTGAGCAGGGACTGTTCTTCTTTGTTAAACTGTACAGCGCTGCGTAACCCTAGTAACGCTTTAGAAATGTTAAGTAGTAGTAGTAGCTCGATGAAAGCTCTGTCCTTGGTTTGTGCCTTCACAACAAAAAGAACATTTAAACCTGGATAAAATCAAAGGAAGATAAAGCAATGAGGCCGACCTTGTACAAAAACGATGCCTTTATTTATAGATTAAAAGCTCCCAGGTATTCTACATAAAATGCCTGACATGGCCATGTTTCGCCAGTATAAAAATGGTTGTATCAGGGGCAATAGGTCACTAGCTAGTATAAAACTTCAAAATAAACCAGGCCATGGTTGCAGAATTTTTTGGAGAGACTGTTCCCAGAATCTAGCTTTCTATGTTTTTTACAATCACAGTAGCCTGGTTTATTTTGAAGTTTTATATCAGCTAGTGACCTATTGCCCCTGACGCAGCCATTTTAATACTGGCGAAACATGGCCATGTCGGGCATTTTTGTAGAATACCTGGGAGCTTTTAATCTATAAATAAAGGCATCGTTTTTGTACAAGGTCGGCCTCATTGCTTTATCTTCTTTTGATTTTAACCAGGTTTAAATGTTCTTTTTCTTGTCAAAGCACAAACCAAGGACAGAGCTTGGTTTGTGCCGGATATTAACTGAATATTCGGGCTATCCCCGAAAATTCTGTTAATATCCGGCTATTATAAGCGACCACATCGGGCAGCTTAAGGGGCCGGAATTCAGACCGCGGTCAGTGCTAAACCCAGATAATCAATGCCGGGCCGCTTCCGGTGACCTGCATCGCATATCTGGTTTATTTATGGCCGGTTTGAACCTAACCGGCTACGTCGATATTCAGACTTAGCCGGTTAGGTTCAAACCGGCTAAAGATATCCCATATTTTCACTTGGCGAAATATAGCTGCTAATGTCACGGATTCAGGTATGGTGAGCCCTTGGACCAAAGCCGAAGCTGTGGCAGACAAGTCACCTGGGTTGGCACAAGGCAGGAATCAGGACTAGAATAAACCAGGAGACTAGACAAGGCAAGACAGAGGTAACAAGGTACAATAGACAAGACAAGGACAGGGATCCAGGCGAGGCAAGGAAAACAAGGCAAAGCAGAACAAGGCAAGACATGGAACTAGAAGGAACTAGATTAAGATCACTGGAAAAAAGGCGAGTCTGGACGCAGGGGTACGGCCACAGCTGTGACAGCTAAAGTGGGGCTTGAAATCGGCAGGCAGCCGGTTATATCACCAAATATAACTGGCTATCAGCTAACTGGCGATATTCAGTGGGAAAGAGTCGGCTACCCCGGCACGACTTATTCTGCGGCACAACTTATTTTCCGCCAGAATCGTTATACCCACACTAGCCCACTCCTCAAGTCACTTCACTGGCTCCCTGTCCGCTTCCGCATTCAATTTAAACTTCTTGTACTGACCTTTAAATGCATCCACTCTGCAGCCCCCCATTACCTCTCCACTCTCATCTCTCCCTACATTCCTCCCCGGGAACTCCACTCACTGGACAAATCTCTCGTCGTCCCCCTTCTTTACCATTGCTAACTCCAGACTTCGCTCCTTTTCTCTCATGGCACCTTATGCCTGAATAGACTTCCTGGACCTATACGTCTAGCTCCATCTCTACCTGTTTTCAAATCTATGCTGAAAACCCACCTTTTCACTGCTGCTTTTTAGCTTCCATTACTCCCTCACCCGTAACTGTCTTGTCTGTCTGTATTATTTAGATTGTAAGCTCTTTTGAGCAGGGACTGTCTCTTTGTATCAGGTGTTCAGCGCTGCGTGCGTCTGGTAGCGCTATACAAATGCTAATAATAATAATAATACCCCTTGCTGAATATTGCCAGATAGCCGGTTATGAGGCATTTAACTGGCCAGGTGCCGATCGTGGATGGTTGAATATCTTGGGGGGGGGGGGGGGGGGGGTAAATAGCTAGTATGTTTTTTGCCGTTTAAAGTTAACTGGCTATCTTCGAATATCAACGTAGCAGGTTAATTTAAACCAGCTAAAAATCAGACATTCAATGCCGCTCACCGGAAACAGCCCAGCATTGAAAGTCTGGACTGACTGCCGACTACAGGAGTTAGCTGGGCTCCCTCCCGCGGTCTGAATATCAACCCCCTTGTGGTCCTTGGATGGTTCTTTTCATGGCTGGGAATTTTGTGAATGATTATTACATTTTTACATCACCCTTAGGAGTTTTCCGGGATGAGAAACAGATCTTGGCTATGCTGTCAAAACGAAGAGACCGTAGTCTCAATAGGCAAAAAAAAAAACAAACCATCAACCCTGCCGCTTCCAGTACTTAAATATGACAGTGAGAATTATAGTGTTGGTGGGCTAGCGGCTGTCTGCTATACTGTTGCAATCGGATGTCGTTAAGCTATTTTCATCTCTCCCTGAGCAGGTATATTCTGAGAGGAGCCAACAGCAGTCAGTGCAATGAGAAAGCAGAATGGACCGAGGAGCTCCCTGTCTGTGAATGTACGTATGTATATAGGTCCGATTATTACCTCACTTGCTCACCATTGTTAGCTTAGAGGCCGATGTACTAAAATGCAAAAAAAGCATAGCTAATGGGGCTTTGAGCAACAGAAAAACACCCCATATGAAAGGCAATTCTATAACAGGGTGCGTACATTTTGGAACACAAATCTAGACACCATATATAGAATCCGGGGGTAAGCGCCAGTTCTATAATGGCAGTTATTATTGAATGCTAGCGTAACATAGTAAATGACGGCAGATAAAGACCTGTACAGTCCATTCACTCTGCCCAACAAGATAAACTCATTTACATGGTATGTGATACTTTATATGTATACCTGTTAGGTTTTCAAGGCAGAAACTAGGTTCGTGAGCCCTTGGGCCACTGCCGAGGAGCGGCAGTGGCAGGCAAAACCACCCCACACCAGAGACAAGGCAGAACTCTGACAGAAACAGCTAGACTTCACTTGCACTTGACCGACCATCCCCAGGAGTTGAGCCCCTGGGTGCAGGCGGACGGCAGGACTTACTGGACTGGGCAGGAACTGGATACCAACAGGAAACACACAACAGAGTCAGGACTAAAAGCTGCCAGGCAGCCACTAAGACAGAAACACAGACAGGTGAGAGTCAGGACTAAAAGCTGCCAAGCAGCCACTAAAAAGGAACACAGACACAAGACAAGGAAATGCAGACCAGAAACAAGACAAGGAACTAAGCAATATAACCAAAGCTAACTACACACAAACAAACTAGAACCAGGCAAGAAACTCAGACTAAAACTGGACTAGGCAGAAGTGCACAGAGCACACCCACATACCAGGGACCTTAGACGATGCAAAGACGATGGAAAGAAGTTTCCAGCAGGTTAATAAAGCCCATCAACTGCTGAAGTTGAGCTGCAGGAATCACAAGGCAGCTATGGGTGCTGTTCAGGCACAAACAAGAGAAGCAAGTCTGGCAGCCTGGCAGATCCGGACCAGACTGGGCTGAAGTCTGGAGTGGGTGACAGTCCATAGCAGCCACCGGTTCTGGCCACCAGAGGGCAAGGTGAGCACAGACAAGGAAACATTCACATACGTGACAGCAGATAAAGACCTGTATGATCCATCCAGTCTGCCCAACAAGATAAACTCAGTTACGTGGTATGTGATACTTTATATGTATACCTGAGTTTGATTTGTCCTTGCCTTTCTCAGGGCACAGACCATAGAAGTCTGCCCAGCACTGTTCTTGCACTAAAAGTTCTGAAGATTCTGGAATCTTAAAGAGTTACAAGTTTCCGGAATCCAAATTAGTAGCAACATTCCATGTAACGTAGTAACATAGTAAATGATAGAAGATAAAGACCTGAATGGTCCATCCAGTCTGCCCAACAAGATAAACTCATTTTACATAGTATGTGATACTTTATACCCGAGTTTGATTTGTCTTTGCCTTTCTCAGGGCACAGACCGTAGAAGTCTGCCCAGCACTGTTCTTGTACTAAGTTCTGAAGCTAACGTCGAAGTCCCTTAAAATTTACACTCCAGCCCAACCCTATTTAGTCACGATCAGGGCATAGACTGTAGAAGTGTGCCCAGCTCCCATTTTGTTTCCCAGTTACCGGCGTCGCCACCCAATCTCTGCTAAGATTCTGTGGAACCATTCCTTCTAAACAGGATTCCTTTGTGTTTATCCCACGCATGTTTGAATTCCATTACCGTTTTCTTCTCCACCACCTCCCGCGGGAAGGCATTCCACATATCCACCACCCTCTCTGTGAAAAAATACTTCCTGACATTACTCCCTAGTCTGCCCCCATTCAACCTCAATTCATATCCTCTAGTTCTACTGCCTTCCCGTCTCCGAAAAAGGTTCATTTGCGGATTAATACCTTTCAAATATTTGAACGTCTGTATCATGTCACCCCTGTTTCTCCTTTCCTCCAAGGTATACATGTTCAGGTCGGCAGGTCTCTCCTGAACACCTCTTCCCTGGGTTCGCTGATCTCATCCCATGGTTTCCAATATCATCTTTATGCTGACGACACCCAGCTTTACCTCTCCACACCGGACATCACTGCGGAAACCCAGGCCAAAGTATCGGCCTGCCTATCTGACATTGCTGCCTGGATGTCCAACCGCCACCTGAAACTGAACATGGCTAAGACCGAGCTTATTGTCTTTCCACCCAAACCCACTTCTCCTCTCCCTCTATCTCTGTTGATAACACCCTC
Source organism: Microcaecilia unicolor (assembly GCF_901765095.1). NCBI lineage: Eukaryota > Metazoa > Chordata > Amphibia > Gymnophiona > Siphonopidae > Microcaecilia > Microcaecilia unicolor. The sequence continues at coordinate 141,814 of NW_021963861.1, forward strand.
ATCCTCCCCGTCTCATCTGCCCGCAACCTCGGAGTCATCTTCGACTCCTCCCTCTCCTTCTCCGCGCATATCCAGCAGATAGCCAAGACCTGTCGCTTCTTTCTCTATAACATCAGCAAAATTCGCCCTTTCCTCTCTGAGCATACCACCCGAACACTCGTCCACTCTCTCATTACCTCTCGCCTTGACTACTGCATCCTACTCCTCACTGGCCTCCCACTTAGCTATCTATACCCCCTTCAATCCATTCAGAACTCTGCTGCACGTCTTATCTTCCGTCAGGACCGATATGCCCATATCACCCCTCTCCTCAAGTCACTTCATTGGCTTCCGATCAGGTACCGCATACAGTTCAAGCTTCTCCTACTTACCTACAAATGCACTCGATCTGCAGCCCCTCCTTACCTCTCTACCCTCATCTCCCCTTACGCTCCTGCCCGTAACCTCCGCTCACAGGACAAATCCCTCCTCTCTGTTCCCTTCTCCACCACCGCCTACTCCAGACTCTGCCCTTTCTGCCTCGCCTCACCCTATGCGTGGAATAAACTCCCTGAGCCCATACGCCAAGCCCCCTCGCTGCCCATCTTCAAATCCTTACTCAAAGCCCACCTCTTCAATGTCGCCTTCGGCACATAACCATTATACCTCCATTCAGGATATCTAGACTGCCCCAACTTTACATTTCGTCCTTTAGATTGTAAGCTCCTTTGAGCAGGGACTATCCTTCTTTGTTAAACTGTACAGCGCTGCGTAACCCTAGTAGCGCTTTAGAAATGTTAAGTCGTAGTAGTAGTATGGTTTGCAACGTAAATCCCATACCATTTTTGTAGCTTTTCTTTGCACCGCTTCCAGCGTAGGTCCACAGTTATGCATCTAACTTTAAATTCTGCACACACCCTTCCTATGCTGTGCCCAAACTCTACCCATATCAATGCCCTCCAGCAAATTACACACCATTGAATATTGGCCATGTACTTACTGAACAGCGCTATAGAAATGAAAGGTAGTACTAGTGATAGTAGCAGAGTTGGAAACTACTTGTTTACATGTATATGTGTTCACATATGTGTGTAAATGACGAAAATTCTGGCATTTACATGCATTCTTGACACAGATAAATCTAGGAGTCCTTTTACTAAGGTGCGCTAACAGATTTAGCGCACGCTAAATGATAATATGCTCATAGGAATACAATGGGCGTCTTATCATTTAGCGCGTGCTAAATCCATTAGCGCACCTTAGTAAAAAAGATCCCCTAAGCTGCTTCTTATAGAATTACCTCATAATGTGGATTCTCTTATATTAACGTAGTAGATGACAGCAGACAAAGACCTGTACAGTCCTATCCAGTCTGCCCAACAAGATAAACTCCAATGCCTGTGTTATATAGGATGGGATCTGCAGTATATATGGCATAATATTTGGTATCAATATATGGGTCCTTTTATTGATGAGTGAGATCGTCGAGGAGAGATATTACACCAGTCTATAAGTGGTCTATGCCGTATTTATCCTGCCGTTTGGTTGTCTTTCTAATTGGCGTGGACTGGAGTTTATTCTTAGCTGTTCGTGCCCTTCTTGATCCTGCAGGTAACATTCCTAGAGATAAGACACGGCGTCTCTCGTCTTCAGGTTTGTAATGCCCAAGACTTAACCATGTTCTGTTTCCCCAGCTGTGACTTGTCCGTTTCCCCCTGTTCCTGAATTTGCAAGAATCGTCTTCCATCTGCCAAGGCCAGGAAACGAGTCCATCTTCGGAGACGTAGTTAGATATGCCTGCCTCCCAAACTACGCCTTGATTGAACACGAAACAGTTAGCTGCTTGGCAAATGGAAACTGGAGTCATATCCCAGAATGCAAGGGTGAGTAATACATTAGAAAACGTTTCTGTTCCCTTTTTTTTTATATTCCACTTTTTTTCATTCCCCAAAAAGGGGACCCACAGTAGTTTATATCAAAAATGGTATACATTGATACTATTCAAATATATTACAATACATACAGTAGTAAGATAAAAATAAATTATCCTCATAATAAGGGCACGGTTACGTAGAGGCAGGTTTTACTAAGTTGCGTTAAGCAATACCGCACGCTTGCCGTAGCTTAAAACGGTGCATTGTGGGATGCACTCAGGTGTCCTGCAGTAATTCCACATCCGCGCGTGCTAATCGCATGCTAAAAAATATTTTAACGTTTTCTTGGAGGGGAGTGTCTGGGGGGGGGCAGAAAGTGGGCGCTCCTGCACTGTATTAATCAGCACAGGATTACTGTATGAGCCCTGACTGCCTGCAAAACAGGTGTCAGTAAGTGCTCACATGGTCATTATTTTTAATGGCAACCTAAGCGCAAAGCCATTAATTAAAAAAAGAGGAACACATCCACTTTAATGCTGCAGTCAAAATGGCCTTAGCGCATGGGAAAGACTTGCAGAAAGGCACGCTAAGGTCACTTTTTACCACAGCTTAGTACAGGGCTAGTCTTAGTAGTTGTGGGGCCCTGTATAGACCTGTTTGGTGGGTCGCCCCACTGACCTGGCTCTTTGTCTAGCCCTACCCACTGCTCCTTGCCTAGCCCCTCCCCTTTTGACGACATTCTTTTAAAAAATGTATTTATGTGCACCGCTGAGGAGGGCTCCGAGCCTTAGAGGACTCTGCCCTCTCTCTCCCTCTCCACCCGCCCGAGCCTCAGGGTGCATTGCCCTCTCCTCTCTACCCTACTCTACTAAGAGTCAGGGTGCTGTTCATTCTTCAAAATGGCTGCCGAGACTTCAGGCTGCAGGCCTTGTGAGATTTCTTCCATTTTGAAGAATGAGGTAGCGGCAGCAGGTAGGAAAGAGTGGGGTTCTTTCCTGCCCTGAAGAGACCCCAGTGTGCAATGCGTTAAGGTAGGTTCGGGGAGGGCCATAGGGCCACAGAGCCCCTGGGAACACGAGGCCCTGTCACCCCTGACTAAGACCAGCCCTATCTTAGTAAAAGAGCCCAAAAGGAAGAATACCTAACTTGTGATGCACTATTTAGAAATACTATGTAAATGGGCAAAGTGAAACATAACTGTAATAAAATACAGCGTCAAAAGAATTAAGCTATAATTGTTATTTAAGTGTTTAATTTTAAAAATGTGACTTTTTTAGCCTGCTATTCCAGGATGCACCCTTGGTTCAAAGCTGTATACGATCTCTATCAAAGCAAAATTAAAATAAGTAAAATCTGTACTGCCTCAGAATTTTCTTCATGCTTCTTATTCTCCAGATATACGATGTCCACGTCCAACTGGAATAGAGAATGGATTCGTTAGTTTTAACCTGGACAGATTATACCACTACATGGAAAAGGTCTCCTATGGCTGTATGCCCAATTATGTATTGGATGGGCCTCGAGAATCAAGATGTGAAAAGACAGGAAACTGGTCCATAAAGCCCTCCTGCAAAGGTAGAAAACTCCACGTCTAGGAACCCTCGCTTCACCCAGAACAGATCACCAGATTTATCAATCCTGTCTGTGGTGTCTAGTGGGGGGGGGGGGGGGGGGAAGGGGGCACAGGAGTGATCCCCAGTTGCTCTTCTCCTCCAAGCTGCCAAATTCAAAATGGAATTGATCGACCCTAGTGGAAGTCTTGTGGTACTACCACTAGGGGTCAAGCTGCCAAATAATGGAGCATGGTCTTTAGTTTGCACCTTGATCCCTAGCATTAGTACAGTAACACTATCACCACTACACAGCCTCAGGGTACCTTAAATGGAGATGCTGAGTTATGGAATTACCCCTCTCATGTATGAATCATCCACGGCCACAAGACATAGCGTGTCATATTTCTTTTTCTCCCGCAGCTCCTTGTTCCATAAGTGTTAAGAGAGCGGAAGTCCTATATTATGGGCAGAGAGTGAAACTGCAGGGTATGGCTGAAAGACGCATACAGCATGCAGAAATCATGGCTTTCTTCTGCAAAGATGAAGAAAAGAAATGTGGTTATCCAGTTCCAACTCAGTGTATGGACGGAGTTCTTAGGATCCCTGAATGTTTCAAGGGTAAGAAATAAAGCCTTCCATTTTACAGCTGAGCCTGGAGGAGTTTCAGGATACTCATTTGGAAGAAGTGAGTGCAGAGGTTCAAGATATTCTAGTTTGAAGGGTTGAGTGTAAAGGTTTAGGATAGTCTAGTTTGAAGGGTTGAGTTCTACACGTTCAGGATATTCTAGTTGAAGGAGTAAATGCACAGGTTCAGGATACTCTTGTTTGAAGGGTTGAGTGTACCGGTTAAGGATAGTCTAGTTTGACGGGGTAAATGCACACCTTCAAGCCGTGGTCTGACAATTCTTTAAACCTGCGTGACTGGAATAGAGACACAGAAGAAGAGGAGGGGGTGTATTGAATCTTTCAGAAATACGATTGATGGAAATTCCGATGATTCCCCTAAAAATTGTTTTCCAGTTACCTACTGAAGTTTGTTCACAGTTTGAACTTGCAAGTAACTCTGAGCATATTTATCAGATGTTTCTTCTAATGCAATACAGTTTTTTTCCCCCCTCATATTGAAATAAAGGTGAAAAGTGCTTTTTGAATAAGGCCTATTTGTCAAATCTTCAGAAGTTTTCTTTTATAACTGTGCGCCTTGTTAAAAACTATGCACATACTTTCTTCTCTGCGGACGTTGCAGAATTCTCACAGCGAAAGTACGCTCATGCCCTCATTTTGAAAATGATGCCAGAGAAACAACACTTGCATTTTACAACTACTCTGTGGGATGCACAATTTTTGTGGGTTAGAAACTTGAATTTTCATTGGTGCAAACCCTGCTCCAGTCCTGTCCTGGGCAGTGGCGTACCAAGGGGGGGGGGGGGCGGTGGGGGCGGTCCACCCCGGGTGCACGCCGCTGGGGGGTGCTGCGGCGCAGGCCTGTCAGCTGAGTTCGCTAACTTCGCTGCAGCTCCCTCTGCCCCGGAACAGGTTACTTCCTGTTCCGGCCGGGGCAGAGGGAGCTGCAGCGATGTTAGCGAAGTTAGCGAACTCAGATGACAGGCGCACGCCGCAGCACCCCCCCCCCTCAGCGGCGTGCACCGGGGGGGTGTCATTTCGCCGGGGGGAGGTGTCATTTCACTGGGGGGGGGCTGCGCTGCACCCGGGGGGGGGGGCGCATCGGCGATCCGGCCTGGGTGTCATGCAGGCTAGGATCGCCACTGGTCCTCGGAACACCTCTGCTCCCTGGAATAATAATATAAACATATAGGACTAGATTCAGTTAATGGCTCTCATAATTCAGCAGCAAAAAATTGTCCCTGAACAATATTACTACTACTACTATTTAGCATTTCTAACTACTACTACTACTACTACTACTATTTAGCATTTCTAACTACTACTACTACTACTATTTAGCATTTCTAACTACTACTACTACTTTTTAGCATTTCTAACTACTACTACTACTACTACTATTTAGCATTACTAACTACTACTACTATTTAGCATTTCTATAGCGCTACAAAGCGTACGCAGCGCTGCACAAACATAGAAGAAAGACCGTCCCTGCTCAAAGAGCTTACAATCTAATAGACAAAAATAAAGCAAGCAAATCAATTAATGCGTAGAGGAAAGAGGAGAGGAAGGTAAGTGGGGCGAGTGGTTACAAGTCAAAAGCAATGTTGAAGAGGTGGGCTTTCAATCTAGATTTAAAGATGGCCAAGGATGGGGCAAGACGTAGGGGCTCAGGAAGTTTATTCCAGGCGTAGGGTGCAGCGAGACAGAAGGCGCGAAGTCTGGAGTTGACAGTAGTGGAGAAGGGAACAGATAAGAAGGATTTATCCATGGAGCGGAGTGCACGGGAAGGGGTGTAGGGAAGGACGAGTGTGGAGAGATACTGGGGAGCAACAGAGTGAGTACATTTATAGTAGAAGAAGTTTGAACAGGATGCGAAAATGGATAGGGAGCCAGTGAAGCGACTTGAGGAGAGGGGTAGTATGAGTAAAGCGACCCTGGCGGAAGACGAGACGGGCAGCAGAGTTTTGAACCGACTGGAGAGGGGAGGGTATTCTCTAGAGTGGTCCAGAAAAGTACGTAGCACCAGGATCTGTGCTCAGCTTTGGGCACGAGGAAACAATGGGGACTTTTGCAAATTGTTTTTATCGTTTGATTGGGGTATTGTGTGCAAATATGAGTGTTGTCTTTTGCTTGGGGTTGGCTTCCCTATTGAATTACGGTGTTCCATATGTTTTGTTTGTTTTTGTTTATGTTTTATTGATTGCGTAAACTGCTTTGCCCTACATAAGTTAAGCGGTATTGTGATTACGTGAACCGAGTCGGGGCAGGAGGGCTTTCATAAATATACAGCCAGACAACGGGGGAAGTGAAACAAACTCCTTTGTTAAACAACTACTGAGTCCTGTTTCTTCACAGTACATCAAAATAAATAATAAAGTCTTTCTTAAGTTCAAAGGCAACCTAAGCTTGTAAACTTCTGGCTTTAACCCCACGTATAGACATCCACTTGCCATGTTTTACTGCACGTCTCTGCCTCCCACCAGACCTCAAGTGTCCTTATGAAGCTTAAAGCTTAGCCTACCTTGTATCAGGTTGAGTAGCTTCTACACACTACACTGTGGAGACCCACACTCCAGGGCAGGGGCGTAGCCAGACTTTGGTGGGAGGGGGGTCCAGAGCCCGAGGGGAGGGAGCACATTTCCCCCCCCCCCCCGGCGCCATTGCCGCCCCCCCATCCTTGCCGCCCCCCTCCCGCCGCGAACTCTCCCCCGCCCCCGTCTACCTTCGCTTTTGCTGGCAGGGGACCCCAATCCCCGCCAGCCAACGTCCTCTCCATCCTGCTGCAGTCAAAAAGTCTTCTTCCTTCTGTTGCATGCTGACGTCCTGCACGTTGTACGTATGTGCAGGACGTCAGACTCACAGAAACAGAAGCCTGCACGGCCGCATTGCTGATCTGCAAGGGCAGGCTTCTAGATGGAATGTTGCTAGTGGAGGAGTAGCCTAGTGGTTAGTGCAGTGGAACATGGGATGTTGTTACTATTTGAGATTCTGGAATGCTGCTATTACTTGAGATTCTACATGGAATGTTGCTACTATTGGAGATTCTGTTGCTACTATTTGAGATTCTACATGGAATGTTGCTATTCCACTAGCAACATTCCATTTTTAGATTGTGAGCTCTTTGAGCAGATCACCAATGCGGCCGTGCAGGCTTCTGTTTCTGTGAGTCTGACGTCCTGCACGTACAGACTCACAGAAACAGAAGCCTGCGCGGCCGCGTTGCTGATCTGCAAGGGCAGGCTTCTACATTACTACTACTACTTATCACTTCTATAGCACTACAAGGCATACGCAGCGCTGTACACCATACATGAAAAGACAGTCCCTGCTCAAAGAGCTTACAATCTAAATAGGACAGAACAACTAAGAGGTAAGGGAGTTAAAGAGGTGGGGATAAAAGGGTACAGGGCAAGTGAGTAGTGGTTAGGAGTCAAAAGCAGCGTCAAAGCGGTGGGCTTTTAGCCTGGATTTGAAAACGGCCAAAGACGGGGCTAGACGTACAGGCTCGGGAAGTCTATTCCAGGCGTGAGGTGCAGCCAGATAAAAGGAACGGAGTTTGGAATTAACAGTAGAGGAGAAGGGGAGACAAGAGAGATTTATCCTCAGAACGGAGTACTCGAGGGGGGGCGTAGGGAGAGACGAGTGGAGAGGTAGAGTGAATGCACTTATAGGTCAGTAAGAGAAGTTTGAATTGAATGCGGAAACGGATAGGGAGCCAGTGAAGTGACTTGAGGAGAGAGGGCTAATGTGAGCATAGCGACTCTGGCGGAAAATGAGTCGCGCAGCAGAGTTTTGGACTGATTGAATAGGAGAGAGATGGCTAAGTGGGAGGCCAGTGAGAAGCGGGTTGCAATAATCTAGGCGAGAGGCGATAAGAGTGTGGAGAAGGGTTCTGGTAGAGTGCTCAGAGAGGAAGGGACGGATTTTGCTGATGTTATAGAGAAAGAAACGACAGATTTTGGCAATCTGCTGAATGTGAGCAGAGAAGAAGAGAGAGGAGACGAAGATGACCCCAAGGTTACGAGCTGATGAGACAGGGAGAATGAGAGTGCCATCCTACTACTACTACTACTACTATTTAGCATTTCTATAGCGCTACAAGGCATACGCAGCGCTACACAAACATAGAAGAAAGACAGTCCCTGCTCAAAGAGCTTACAATCATCCACAGAAATAGTAGCACTAGATTAATGATTAATATTAGAACAATGGATCCTAGTTGATCTAAACATTATCCTTGCTAAAGAGAACAGAAGATGGAGGAAGAAAGCACCAAGTTATATTCTGTAGATCTGCACTGGGCTTCATACCGCTGCCGACAAGCAGCAAACAAATTCACTGAGGAGAGTCTGCTGCACCTAAAAAATATATAAAGTAGTTTAAAAAGCAAACAGTTATTGCAGTTTCCCATAGCAATCCTAAGGGACCCTTTTGTCTTCTTTCAAAAATCCTTTTGCTCACTGTGATAAACAGTGTAAAGGGGGGGGGGGGGGGGGGGGGGGGAGTCCGCTTCCTCCTCTTGGATGGAGCCAGCAAGCCTGAGGGGCTCCCAGGGTTCCAGGACGGAATGCTGCTGATACTGGGACTCAGGGCCAAAGTATTTTATTATCAAGGCAATTTCATACCAAAAATCATAATATAGTCTTCAAAAGGCAAGTCACTTAACCCTCCATTGCCCCATGTAAGCCGCATTGAGCCTGCCATGAGTGGGAAAGCACAGGGTACAAATGTAACAAAAATAAAATAGATACTATTGGAGATTCTACATGGAATGTTGCTACTATTGGAGATTCTACATGGAATGTTGCTATTTCTGCTATTCCACTAGCAACATTCCATGTAGAAGGCTGCGCAGGCTTCTGTTTCTGTGAGTCTGCAGGACGTCAGACTCACAGAAGCAGAAGCCTGCGCGGCCACATTGGTGATCCGCAAGGGCCGACTTCTACATGGAATGTTGCTAGTGGAATAGCAACATTCCATGTAGAATCTCAAATAGTAGCAACAGTGGAGGAGTTGCCTAGTGGTTAGGGTGGTGGACTTTGGTCCTGGGGAACTGAGGAACTGAGTTTGATTCCCACTTCAGACACAGGCAGCTCCTTGTGACTCTGGCCAAGTCACTTAACACTTGTCCCATGTAAGCCGCATTGAGCCTGCCATGAGTGGGAAAGCATGGGGTACAAATGTAACAACAACAAAAAAAGGTACAGCCCTCTTAATATAGTCTTCAAAAGAAAAAAGGTACAGTCCAGGTCCCAAATTCCCTCAGCAAATGCTCAGGTCTTCTATTAGGGCATTAGCTTTCCCTTCCCCCTCCTTCAGAAGGGTTTAGTAAGAGTTCAGCACACTTCCAATATAGCACAACAGTTCAGAACAAATCTTCATGGACAGTCTTTCCACATCAAACCAATACCACAAATCACCTGTCTTTTCACAGCACAGAAGGAACCCTGTAAGGAGCAGGGTTGGCGGTTTCTCCCACCTCTCAGCACCACGCCCGGTGTGGCCTCCTTCACTGCCTTCATGTGCTGGCCAGGGTAACCTTTGAATTCTCCCACTCCATGATAGCTGGCTCCTCTCAACTGGGCAGCTCTAGTGGCAGGCTACTTCCTTCCTCCTCATACTTCATGGAATCTCTCTCTCCCTTCGTCTCTCCTCCCCCCCTGGTGACAGAGAGCCTCCAGGAAATCTGCTCTCCCCTTCTCACAGCTGGGGGGGAATTATATACTGATGGCGAAGCCAGGGAAACTGAGGTTCATCCTGGCCTCTCCCTTTAGTGGGGAAGGGAGTAACAGGCTCCCCCTGCCTCGAGCCATTGCTCCCCCTGCTGGGGCTGGGAATCCATTCCATTTTTTAAAGACTACTCTCTTCTCTCATTCTTGCAAGGACTTCTGGGACCCATAGTTCTGGGCTCAGCTGCTTCACTGGGGAATCTCTGGGGCTTGCTTTGTCACAATAGCCTTTGATTCAATAGCAGAGAAACAGCCGATGACCAAGTGGAAAACAAAGCATTTGATCCGACGTTCCTAGTCAACAAAGTCAGGGGCCCTTTTACAAAGCAGCGGTAGGGCTACCGTGTATGTAGTGCGTGCCAAATCGACACTACCGCCTGGTTAGCGTGCCCACTCGGTGGTAATTTAGAAGTTGGAGCGTGCTGTTTTGGTGCATTCCCAGTGGTAATCGGCAGCACGGCCACATTGGTGCTCGCTGCATGAGTACCGTGCGTGAGCCTTTACCGCTAAGTCAATGGGTGGTGCCAAGGGCTCAGGCAGTAAATAGCCATGCACTCCTTTTAATTTTAGCACACGGCCACCTACTGCCACCATTAGTGAAGCAGTGGCCTAGTGGTTAGAGCACCAGCCTTGCAATCCAGAGGTGGCTGGTTCAAATCCCACTGCTGCTCCTGGTGATCTTAGGCAAGTCACTTAACCCTCCATTGCCTCAACTAAGTACCTGTATATGTAAACTGGTTTGAATGTAGTTTCAAAACCACAGAAAGGCAGTATATCAAGTCCCCTTTCCCTATCTGAGATTCCACATGGAATGTTGCTACTATTTGAGATTCTAGATGAAATGTTGCTACTTTTTGAGATTCTGGTATGTTGCTACTATTTGAGATTCTAGATGGAATGCTGCTAGTGGAGGAGTGGCCTAGTGGTTAGAGCACCGGTCTTGCAATCCAGAGGTCGCTGGTTCCAATCCCACTGCTGCTCCTTGTGATCTTGGACAAGTCACTTAACCCTCCATTGCCTCAAGTACAAGTTTAGATTGTGGAGCCCTCCTGGGACAGAGAAATATCCAGAGTACCTGAATGTAACTCACCTTGAGCTACTACTGAAAAAGGTGTGAGTAAAATCTAAATAAATAAAGATTCTAGAATTCTAAAGAATAACAAGATCCCATGCAGAATTTCAAAGTGTAGCAACATTCCATGTAGAACCCCAAAGAGTAGCAAGATTCTTTGGGGTGGAGGAGTGGCCCAGTGGTTAGAGCACCAGTCTTGCAATCCAGAGGTGGCTGGTTTAAATCCCAGTACTGCTCCTTGTGATCTTGGGCAAGTCACTTAACCCTCCATTGCCTCAGGTACAAACTTAGATCGTGAGCCCTCCTGGGACAGAGAAATATCCAGAGTACCTGAATGTAACTCACCTTGAGCTACTATTGAAAAAGGTGTGAGCAAAGTCTAAATTAATTAATTTAAAGAAGCTTTTTTTCCCAGCCGTGGTAAACAATGGCCCAGCGTGTGCCAAAAACAACACCTCTGAGTTGGGCACCAAAATTCAGATGGCATTTACTGAATCTGGTCCATAGTGTGCGAAGGTGTTTGCATGGGCAGGGCCTGAGCAAGGCTTTGGCGTCTCCACAATTAATTGCACGTGTTATAAAACAGTGTTATTTACAAAGCAAAGTGCAGCATTTAGGCAAACACACATTTACACCTGCCGTAGATACGGCATAAGTGGGAGCATCTACATGTCGATGCAGAACTTCCGCCTTACGCTAGAATTCTATAATGGAATATAGGCTCCCAGATTCCGTTATAGAATTCACACTTAGCCCCCAGCATTTTGCCCTATTCCCCCCCCCCCCCGAATCTATATAGTGTGACTTAAATTGTGTGCGCAAATCCAGTCGTATTAAATTAGTTAAGCCAACCAGCACCAATAATTGCCAATTATCAAGCAATTATTGACACTAATTGGCATTAATTAGGATTTACGCGCACAACTGTCGTAGCATATTATGCAACGGGATGCGCATAGCTGAAAAGGGGGCGTATCAATGGACATGGAATGGGCGGGTCATCAGCATTCCTAAAATCTATGCGCATTGTAGAATACACCCAGTCTACACCTAATTTAAGCATCGGTATTTACACCAAGTTTTACTTGGCATAACTGCCTGTGTCTAAATTTAATCGCACGGACGGGCTCTTGGTGCATTCTATAAACCGCACTGAAATTTAGGTGTATTCTATACAGTACACCTACATTTAGGCATAATTATTTAGTTTTGTTTATTTATTTATTTATTTGTAGCATTTGTATCCCACATTTTCCCTTGGCCTGGATTGCTGCCAGGTGCCCTTGGCCTGGATTGGCTGCTGTCGTGGACAGGATGCTGGGCTCGATGGACCCTTGGTCTTTTCCCAGTAATGGCATTACTTATGTACTTATGTCCTCTACTTGGCTCACTTTTATTACATAGAGCAGTGGTTTAACCTATTGTGATGTCATAGTGGCTCATTCCACCAATAAGAGCCAACCTCATTAGTGATGTCACAATGGCTTGATTGTATAGAATGTTTGTACGTTTGGGAAGCTCGCCAGGTGCCCTTGGCCTGGATTGGCCGCTGTCGTGGACAGGATGCTGGGCTCGATGGACCCTTGGTCTTTTCCCAGTAATGGCATTACTTATGTACTTATGTACTTTGCAGGCTCAATGTGGCTTACATTTGCCATTTCTGGGTAACAGAATTACAAATTATAGAATGTGCCTAGGCATATTATTTTTCAGTGCCGATTTTTTTAGGTGTGATCAGGGCTGCCAAGTGGGGGGGGGGGGGGGTTCCCAGGCCCGACTTCCAAGGGGGGCCTGGTGCCAGCAAGGCTTCCAGAGACAGGCAGAATTTTCTGCTCCCTCGGTCTGTCTGTCTTCTGCTCCTGTGTGTCGGGACCCAGGTCAGGGCTGATGAGAGGGGGGCAAAATTCCCCCGGGCCTCCAAGGGAAGCCCAGCGCCAGGGTCTCTCCCTTTCTTCTTGACGGGACCCGGGTGATTGCGTCCTGACAGGAGCAGAAAACTCCGGCGCTGGGCCCCCCTTGGAGGCTGGGGAGGACCTGGAGGAGCAGACACTGCAGGACCTCTGAGAGAAAGGGGGGGGCAGGCAATGAGCAGAGTAAAGAGCAGCGCTGGAGGAAGACCTCTTCCGCTGGTGGGGCCTCGGGATCCATGCCAGCCAAGGTACTTGAATTGCAGTTGCAGCAGCGGCGATCGTGGGGAGGGCAGCAGTGGCGGCGAACATGGGGGGTGGCAGCGATGATGATTGTGGGGGAAGGGAGCGGCAGCCCTGGCCCAGGCCTGGCTCAGTTTCTTGGCAGCCCTGACCCAGGTGACTATGTTAACGCGATAACTCCTGGAGCAGGAGAGTGACAGACCGAGGGAGGAGCAGATGCAGGAAGTTAAGGAGGCAGGGTGGCAGTGGCCCGAATGGGGTGGCGGGGGTGGCTCTGTCTCTCAGCGGTCCTGGTCATGATATATAGATTCTAGTCCTAAATGTTGCAAAGGACAAGCAGCCCAAATAAATGATGGAAATTTGCTTCTTTTTCAGAGTACGGCAGATTTTCTGCACTTTTTACAACCGAAGCGTCCTCGATGAAACAGTGCGATACAGTTAATTCACAACAGTAGAGCCTGCCATGACCAATACACCAGTGGAGGCCTGCTCTGGAAATACAGTGCTGTTGAATAGTATTTTGTTAAAGTATATACATTTATTTTGCCTTATTTTCAGCATTACTTTAAAAACATCAAATAAATCCATTGCGTTTGCACTAGGTGCTGTTCATAACAATATATGCAAGATAACTCGATTAAATAGTAGAAATTACTCACTAGTAACTGTTTAACATTTTAAAATATATTTCTTTATTAATAGATCAATACAATTTTCCTAAAAATAAAATCCATTCCCTTAACCCATAGTTATTAACCAATCCATACACCAATACATTCAAAATCAAACAATTCTCCACAATACTCTTTCAATACACATTCAAATAGCATATATCTGGCAATCTTTTACATCAATGTGTGATCATAGCTCTTTAGTTATGTGTAAATCCACTGCTCCAGAGTCTCCCACAAGATTCAGCCTTGCTTCAAATCAGACTCATTGAATCACCAACTTGTAAAGTAGTTCTGTCCTTTTTTCCATCAAACCGTTGTAACGTTAGTGATAAATCTTGAACAACCATTGATGATGTCAGTCAACAACATCCAAAACTATCCATTTTCACTATTGGCAGTATCATGTGTTCCAGATATATATATTTTTTGAAAATGTGGTTACATTTGTATTAGAGTTTTGAACCCTGCAAAGGACAAGCAGCCCAAATAAATGATGGAAATTTGCTTCTTTTTCAGAGTACGGCAGATTTTCTGCACTTTTTACAACCGAAGCGTCCTCGATGAAACAGTGCGATACAATTTAATTCACAACAGTAGAGCCTGCCATGACCAATACACCTGCTCTGGAAATACAGTGCTGTTGAATAGTATTTTGTTAAAGTATACATTTATTTTGCCTTATTTTCAGCATTACTTTAAAAACATCAAATAAATCCATTGCGTTTGCACTAGGTGCTGTTCATAACAATATATGCAAGATAACTTGATTAAATAGTAGAGAGACAACTTGTATAACTGCCAGCAAGTCTTCTATTATGCTTCATGTACCATGCTTTCTTTCGTTTTATGATTGACTCTTCTCTCGTCACTGCAAAGTTTAATAAACAGATTTAACCAAATAAATCCATTGCATAAGTGTTTGTGTTGTACCCTTTTGAGACCCAAAATATAGAACAGGAAAAGTTCTCTACGATGACTAATCACAGAAGGCAAAAGTAGAGACTAATAGACGATTCACCACTGGAGACGTGAGTCCAACAGTCTTTATTATATCAGAGATAACGACCCAACACAGGCCGTGTTTCGACGCTAAAAAGCGTCTGCATCAGGGGTCAATGAATACACCAAGTAATGAATGCAAAATGAAGAGTCCTACTTGTATATGTGTTGTCAACTCACTGATCACGTAGCAGCAAACAGAATATGCTGGATACAAACTATCAGAGCAAAATTTTGGACTGTTGGACTCACGTCTCCAGTGGTGAATCGTCTATTAGTCTCTACTTTTGCCTTCTGTGGTACCCTTTTGAGACACCTGACTCTGTTACCTATACAACTGTGTTATGTTAATTTCTATAGCCTTTGGAAATGAAAATCATTTTAGTTTTTAGGTTATTTTGTCATGCTTTGGCTAAGGTGCTCTAACAGATTTAGTGTGCACTACCATTTACTGTGTGCTAATTTTTTTTGTTGTTGTTGTTTAATATTTGTATTGGTTTTCAATAAAGTACAAACAATAAGCAACAACTATGCAACAGAAATTATACACGGTGTACAAGGCAATAAAAGAGAAGAAGAAAGAGAGATTAAAAAAAAAATCACATGCAGATGCCATATCCAGCGAAAGAACAGCAGCTAGTGATATTAAGCACAGCGTGGTACATTTTGAAAGTAAAATATAAGGGGAGACCGTTTTTCCTCATGCAAGGAAAACTTAAGTGATTTTTTTTTTTTTGCAAGATAAGTTTAGATAAATTCCACCATTGCTGATATGTGACCTGGTTCAGAGATTTACAGTGTAAAAAAATTACCTTCAGAGCCAATGAAAGCATGATGTTAACAATTGCACATTCATTAGAAGAATGTCAGGAAGTATTTTTTCACGGAGAGGGTGGTGGATGCTTTGAATGCCCTCCCGCGGGAGGTGGTGGAGATGAAAACGGTAACGGAATTCAAATATGCGTGGGATATGCATAAAGGAATCCTGTGCAGCAGGAATGGATCCTCAGAAGCTTAGCCTAGAATGGGTGGCAGAGCTGGTGGTTGGGAGGCGGAGCTAGTGTGGGCAGACATATACGGTCTGTGCCGGGGCTGGTGGTTGGGCGGCGGGGATAGTGCTGGGCAGACTTATACGGTCTGTGCCAGAGCCGGTGGTGGGTGGCAGGGATAGTGCTGGGCAGACTTATACGGTCTGTGCCGGGGCTGGTGGTTGGGAGGCGGGGATAGGGCTGGCCAGACTTATACGGTCTGTGCACTGAAGAGGACAGTACAAATAAAAAAAGTAGCACATATGAATTTATCTTCTTGGGCAGACTGGATGGACCGTGCAGGTCTTTTTCTGCCGTCATCTACTATGTTACTATATTGCACATTCATTAGGCTTTAAACTGTTCTGAAAACAGCAGTCTTTAAATATCACACATTTATAAAATAGTGAACCCAAAAGGTGGAAAACATCTGCCAACAGCAACCAGATGTTGCTCCAGTAGCCTTGAATACACGCACAATCAAATATGAGATGTTTAAGGCTGCCTTGCTGAGATTGACAAGACCAACAAAGGTTAGACTTTGAGGGGCCAACGATATGGAGTTTAATAGGTGTCCACAATGCCCTATGCGTACAGAAGTACATAGCAGTGGCGTAGCCACAGGTGGGCTTGGGTGGGCCACATGTTTAGTGGCAACTGGTGAGAATCCCAAGCTTGGCCAGCTGAAGATTTTCCCCTGATGGTAATGAAAATGCTACTCTCCATGACATTGGCACTTGCGCATGCTCAGTTTTCAGTGCATGCCTGCTGCCAAGGTGGGGGGGGGGGGGGGGGGGTAGAACACTTGGTGCCCACCCAATTCTTGCCTAGGCCCACCCAAAATCTGTTGTCTGGCTACGCCCCTGGTACATAGATTGCAACGTCGACGAGGATTTGGAGTATTTAATTAAGGATCTCCAAGTCCGCTCCCATAGACTATCCGAAATAGATTCCTGAATATCTTCTTCCCAGCGTTTACGAAGGCTGTGTGCTAAATAATAAGACACCCATAGGAATATAGGGCCAGATTCTATTTAATGCACCTAAAAAATATCCATGCGGTAAATATTTCCACCTAAGTATATTCTATAAGTGGTGTCTAGATTTAGGCGTGGTATATAGAATACGCTTAGTTGATATCCCAGCGCCTAAAACTACGCGCCTCCATTTACACTGATGAAAACGTTCCATAAATCCCTGCGCATAGATTTACACGCAGTGAGTCGTACTCTATAACTACGCATGTGAATTTTGGAACGCCCAAGAAACGCTCATTTCCCTGCCCATAGCCACACCCCTTTTGAACTGCACATATTAGAACTTAGGCGCAGGTCATTACAGAATATGCTTAGCGAGTTGTGCGCATAAATTCTAATTATTGCCAATTAGTGCTCATTATTGCTTGGGAAGTGCAGTTATCAATGCTGTTGAGCTTGTTAAATCCAAAAACAATACCGCACTGGGTGTGGAGGTACCACACCGAGTGTGGAGGTGCACTTAATCCCCATGAAACAAGTACAAGGAAAACAGAGGGGGGTGGGGAAGATAGGCTCTTTCCAAACAATGGAGAAGACGTATGATTTTGAATAAAAAGTAATGTTTATTACGACAAGTTGACTTAACACAGCCGTTTTGGACGTGTAACTACGCCTACGTTCGTTATATGTTGCACTGCTATTGTCTTTGAAGAGAAGGAATTGTGTACTCCTCAGTACATTGCCTTTTGGTGTGTTAACTATCCAAGCACCTGATAAACCTTTGGAAGACTCCTGAAGAAGGTGCCACGGCGCCGAAACACGGCTGTGTTGAGTCAACTTGTCGTAATAAACATTACTTTTTATTCAAAATCATACGTCTTCTCCATTGTTTGGAAAGAGCCTATCTTCCCCACCCCCCTCTGTTTTCCGTTGAGCTTGTGAAACCAATTAAGTTACGCACGTTGTTATAGAATACGCATGGATTTTGATGCGGATCTCTAGGCGCTCTATATAGAATGCGGCAGATAATGGGCATCTTATCATTTGGGTGCACCTTAGTGAAAGAGCCCCTTTGTAATTTTGGGGAGACATTTTAAGATTTAAAAATACTTTTTTTTTTTGCTGGATTTGTACCTTCCATCCTCCCAGGTCTACAAAGTACAAACTCAGAATGGAAAACCATCCTGCTTATTTTCGACGGAGAAGGGCGCCCATCTTTCGACACAAATCGGGAGATAGGCGTCCTTCTCCTAAGGTCGCCAAATCGGCATAATTGAAAAATGATTTTGGGTGTCCTCAACTATTTTCCATCGCGGGGACGACCAAAGTTCAAGGGGGCGTGTCGGCAGTGTACTGAAGGCGGGACAGGGGCGTGCTTAACAGATGGGCGTCCTCAGCCAATAATGGAAAAAAGAAGGGCGTCCCTGACGAGCACTTGGCTGACTTGGTCCATGTTTTCTTGCGACCAAGCCTCAAAAAGGTGCCCGAACTGACCAGATGACCACCGGAGAGAATCGGGGATGACCTCCCCTTACTCCCCCAGTCGTCACTAACCCCCTCCCACCATAAAAAACAAGTTTAAAATACTTTTTTGCCAGCCTCAAATACCATACTCAGGTCCATCGCAGCAGTATATAGGTCCCTGGAGCAGTTGTAGTGGGTGCAGTGTACTTCAGGCAGGCAGACCTGGGGGGGGGGGGGGGGGTTGGGGTGCTCAGCACCCAAGGTAAGGGAGCTATGCACCTGGGAGCAATTTGTGAAGTCCACTGCAGTGCCCCCTAGGGTGCCCGGTTAGTGTCCTGGCATGTCAGAGGGACCAGTGCACTACGAATGCTGGCTCCTCTCACGACCAAATGGCTTGGATTTGGTCGTTTCTGAGATGGGCGTCCTCGGTTTCCATTATCGCTGAAAATCGGGGACGACCATCTCTAAGGACAACCATCTCTAAGGTCCACCTAAATGTTGAGATTTGGGCGTCCTCGACCGTATTATCCAAACGAAAGATGGTCGCCCATCTTGTTTCGATAATACGGGTTTCCCCGCCCCTTCACGGGGACGTCCTGCGAGGACGTCCTCAGGAAAGCTTGGGCGCCCCGTTCGATTATGCCTCTCTATGCCATACTTTGTACTGTTGTTTGAATATTTTTACTGCTGTAATTGTCTATTGCTTATGTTTGACTTATTCTTGCTGTACACCGCCTTGAGTCAATTCCTTCAAAAATGCGGTAAATAAATCCTAATAATGCCAGGTATTTGTGATCCAGAGTTGCCAACATTGCAAACGGGATAGAACTGGTCTCGGTCAGATTGGCTTTTCTTTTTATGTTCACATGCTTTATTACACAGAGGATGAGGGTCTGTTTACTAAACTGTGTTACATATTCCAGGTACTGCTGCGTCATGGAAAAAAAAAGGATGGTTCGGTAGTTGCAAATCTAGGGCTTCTTTTACAAAGCCATGCTAGCGATTCCCGTGCGGCAATTGAGAGAAAGGAATTATCGATTACCGCCGGAAACGATGAGCGAGAGAGGAAATAAATAAATAATTCATCCAGGTGTTATGGGCGCATGCCAAATCTGAAATTACCCCCCAGGGGAGTGTGCTGGCCCGGCAGTAGTCTCGTTTGGGCGTGCGCCAAATCTGCACTTACCGCCAGGGGAGCGTTCCCGGCGGTAGTCTCGTTTGGGTGTCCGCCAAATCTGAAATTACCCCTAGAGGAGCGTGAAGGCCCGGCGGTAGTCTCATTTGGGCGTGTGCCAAATCTGAAATTACCGCTAGGGGAGCGTGCTGGCCTGATGGTAGTCTCGTTTGGGCGTGCGCCAAATCTGCACTTATCGCCAGGGGAGCGTGCTGGCCAGCATTCGTAGTGCACCGGTCCCCCTCACATGCCAGGACACCAACTGGGCACCCTAGGGAGCACTGCAGTGGACTTCAGAAAAAGCTCCCAGGTGCATAGCTCCCTTACCTTGTGTGCTGAGCCCCCCAATCCCACTCCCCACAACAGTACACCACTACCATAGCCCTTGGGGATGAAGGGGGGCACCTAGATGTGGGTACAGTGGGTTTGTGGTGGGTTTTAGAGGGCTCACATTTACCACCACTAGTGTAACAGGTAGGGGGGGATGGGCCTGGGTCCGCCTGCCTGAAGTGCACTGCAGTACCCACTAAAACTGCTCCAGAGACCTGCATACAGCTGTCATGGAGCTGGGTATGATATTTGAGGCTGGCATAGAGGCTGGAAAAATATATATATTTATATTTTTTTTAGGATGGGAGGGGGTTGGTGATCACTGGGGGAGTAAGGGAAGGTCATCCCGATTCCCTCCGGTGATCATCTGGTCATTTAGAACATCTTTTTCTGGCTTGGTCATAAAAACAAAAAGGACCAAGTAAAGTCAGCCAAGTGTTCGTCAGGGACGCCCTTCTTTTTTCCATTATCAGCCGAGGACGCTCATGTGTGGGGGGGGGCATGTTAAGCATGCCCCAGTCCCTCCTTCGCTATGCTTCCGACACGCCCCCGTGAACTTTGGTCGTCCCCGCGACGGAAAGCAGTCGAGGACGCCCAAAATCGGCTTTCGATTATGCCGATTTGGGTGACTCTGGGAGAAGGACGCCCATCTTGCGATTTGTGTCGAAAGACGGGCGCCCTTCTCTTTCGAAAATAAGCCTGATAGTATGCTACATTATAATGTCAACACAATACACAATAAAACATTTTAATAGACAGCACAGGGTGTAAGCAAAGATGGAACATAGATAGGCAAGATAGAGTAACAGGAGTAAGAAAATAAGGAACTAGTTAAATCAGGGGCGTAGCTACGGGTGGGCCTGGGTGGGCCCAGGCTCACCCAATTTCAGTCCAGGCCCGCCCAGCGCCAGCGCCAGCTCCCATTGCCGGCCACTGCTGCTTTTCCTGATGAGCAGCAGGGCCGGCGCTACAAAAAGAAGAAGCGCTCAGCTGACTGAGCTGAGCGCCAACGCGTCGCTAAGGACGAGAAAAAAATGTTTTTAAAAAAATGCGGCACCGCAGGCAGCCTCGAAGCATTGGCTGCTGGCTCTGCAGGCTCCTCCCGTCTTTTACATCACTGCCCCTGAAGCAGGGGCAGTGACGTAAGAGACGGAAGGAGCCTGCAGAGCCAGCAGCCAATGCTTCGAGGCTGCGTGCAGTGCCGCGTTTTTTTTAAAACATTTTTTCTCGGGTTAGCGTTGGCGCTCAGCTCAGTCAGCACCGGCCCTGCTGCTCATCAGGAAAAGCAGCAGTGGCCGGCAATGGGAGCTGGGGCTGGTGGGCCTGAATGTGGGAGAGGGAAAATGGATGGCAGGATGGGTAGAAAGAGGGAAAATGGAAGGATGGGGAGAGAAAGAGGGAAAACAGATGGGAGGATGGCAGAGAAAGAGGGAAAACAGAAGGATGGGGAGAGAAAGAGGGAAAACAGATGGCAGGATGGGGAGAAAGAGGGAAAATGGAAGGATGGGGAGAGAAAGAGGGAAAACAGATGGGAGGATGGCAGAGAAAGAGGGAAAACAGAAGGATGGGGAGAGAAAGAGGGAAAACAGATGGGAGGATGGCAGAGAAAGAGGGAAAAGAGAAGGATGGGGAGAGAAAGAGGGAATACAGATGGGAGGATGGCAGAGAAAGAGGGAAAACGGAAGGATGGGGAGAGAAGAGGGAAAACAGATGGCAGGATGCAGAGAAAGAGGGAAAACGGAAGGATGGGGAGAGAAAGAGGGAAAACAGATGGGAGGATGGCAGAGAAAGAGGGAAAACGGAAGGATGGGGAGAGAAAGAGGGAAAACAGATGGGAGGATGGCAGAGAAAGAGGGAAAACGGAAGGATGGGGAGAGAAAGAGGGAAAACAGATGGGAGGATGGCAGAGAAAGAGGGAAAACGGAAGGATGGGGAGAGAAAGAGGGAAAACAGATGGCGAGGATGGCAGAGAAGAGGGAAAACGGACGGCTGGGAGAGAAACGAGGGAGAAAACAGAATGGCAGGATGGGGAGAAAGAGGGAAACGAAGGATGGGGAGAGAAGAGGAAACAGATGGCAGGATGGGGAGAAAGAGGGAAAACGGAAGGATGGGGAGAGGAAAGAGGGAAAACAGATGGGAGGATGGCAGAGAAAGAGGGAACACGGAAGGATGGGGAGAGAAAGAGGAAACAGATGGCAGGAGGGGAGAAAGAGGGAAACGGAAGGATGGGGAGAGGAAAGAGGGAAAACAGATGGGAGGATGGCAGAGAAAGAGGGGAAACGGAAGGATGGGGAGAGAAAGAGGAAAAACAGATGCAGGATGGGGAGAGAAGAGGGAAAACAGATGGTAGGGATGGCAGAGAAAGAGGGAAAATGGAAGGATGGGGAGAGAAAGAGGGAAGACGCTGGATGGAAGGGTAGGGAGAAAGAGGTGACACTGGATGGAAGGATGCAGAAAGAAAGAGGGGAGACTATTGGAAGGATGGGGAGAGGGGAGACACTGGAAGGATGGGGAGAGAAAGAGGAGAGCTGCTGCATCGAAAGGGGGAGTAGTGAAAGATTGGAGAATAAGAGGAAGGGGCATGGGGAGAACAAGGGTGAGAAAAAGATGAAAAGCCATAAGTAGATGAAGGAAATTAAAGAATGGATAGTAAGAATGAATTAAATCTGGACACAGAGAGAGGCAGAAAAATATTGAAGAAAGCAAAGAAAAAGGAGAGAAAAATGACAAATGGCCAGGAAACCCTGGCAGAAGAGTTAAGCAAAAACGAAGGAAAGCAGAATCTAGAGACTGGGAGCAACACAATGAGAAAAAGTAAATGGCCATACAACAAAGGTAAAGAAAATAATTTTATTTTTAATTTAGGATAAAGTAATATGGTACCTGTGTTAATAAAGTTTCAGAGGCCAAAACCTCCTGCCTCAGGTCAGTATAATGCTGTTACGGTATCCTCTCCTGACCTAAGGAAGGAAGTATTGGTCTCTGAAAGCTCACTGAAAAGGATTAGGCTATTAAATAAATTGTCTGAAATCTGATGCACTGAAAAGCAGCACTTTACCCTGTGTGACAAATGCATCTGAGTGTGACTACACTTTGCTGGGGGGGGGGGGGGGGGGGGTAGAGAGAAAATTTTGTGCCCACCCACTTTCGGTTCAGGCCCACCCAAAATTGGCAGTCTGGCTACGCCACTGAGTTAAATAGACTTGCAAATAAGGTTGTAAAGGTGCTTGAATGTTAGGGCAGGAGTGGATGAACATGTCCTGCTATAATATGTGCAGTCGATGTCATTTACTTCTTCCATTGGTTGAAGAGCCAAGCTTTCACCTGCTTCCTGAAGTAGAGATAGTCTTGTGTTAAGCAAAGCCTTTCAGGGAATGCATTACAGACTGTTGGGGCTACTCCAGAGAAGGCTCACTTGCGGGTATCATATCGCGTGATGTCCTTTGGAGAGGGTGTGGTTAGAGAAACTCCATGGGAGGACCTTAGTGACCTTGAAGGTGTGTAGAGGGAGATCCTGTTCTTCAAGTACTCTGGGCAATGGCTCTTCCCAGTCTACCTAGGTATTTGACCTGCCCCTTTTCTTGTGCTTTGAAGTAATTGTGAAGTCTGGTGATAATTTTCCCATATGTTGCTCTTAGTATCTGCCTGCTCAAGGAAATGTGTATAAAATATAATTATAGCCCTGTCTATTAAAGGTATGTGCTGCTTTTATTTATTTATTTGTTACATTTGTATCCCACATTTTCCCACCTATTTGCAGGCTCAATGTGGCTTACATAGTGCAGTAGAGGCGATCACCAATACTGGTAGGGACAACACAAAGTGAGGTTACGGTAGAGTAATGATCAGTGTTGGAACAGAGCCCCCTACTCACCAGTCTGCTGTCTGGTTTTCTGTGAGTTAGGGAGTTTGCTGAATGGGAGGCAACACTCAAAAAAAGATCTAGGTGTCATTGTGGACAATACGCTGAAATCTTCTGCCCAGTATGTGGCGGCAGCCAAACAAGCAAAGAGGATGCTAGGAATTATTAGGAGAGGGATGCAAAATAAGACCAGGAATATTATAATGCCTCTGTATTGCTCCATGGTGCGACCTCACCTTGAGTATCGTGTTAAATTCTGGTCGCCATATCTCAAAAAACATATAGTGGAATTAGAAAAGGTTCAAAGAAGAGTGACCAAAATGATAGAGGGGATGGAACTGCTCTCATATGAGGAAAGGCTAAAGAGGTTAGGGCTCTTTAGCTTGGAAAAGAGCGGACTGAGGGGGGGGATCTGATTGAGGTCTACAAAATCCTGAGTGGTGTGGAGCGGGTAAAAGAGAATCGATTTTTCAAGAGAGTAATCCAGGTACAGGCAGAGTCAGTAGGCAGGCAGCAGACACGAGAGTAATCCAGGTACAGGCAAGGTCAGTAGGCAGGCAGCAGACACAAGAGTAATCCAGGTACAGGCAGAGTCAGTAGGCAGGCAGCAGACGCAAAAGTAACCTAGGTACGGGCAGAGTCAGGAAGCAGGAAGCAGACACGAGAGTAATCCAGGTACAGGCAGAGTCAGCAACAAAGAACAAAGTAGAGGAGAAGCACACTAATGAGCAAGTAACACCTACCAAAGTAGAAGCCGAAGCAAGGAGTCTAGGGAGAGCTCAGCTGATAAAGTGCTGGCGTCTGACATCAGCAGGGAGAAGGGGCATAGCCATAGGACAAGAGCAGGGGAAGGAGGAACCGGAATACCAATAGGAGAGAAGCAAGGGAAGCCAGGCAGAGGAAGAGCAGACCCAGGTGGGTGGAAGCAAAGCAATCAAGGAGCCTGGAAGCCAGGCAGAGAGAGAGCAGAGCCAAGTGTACACAATGTAAACAAGACGCTGCCCCAGTTAATGTCACATTTCCAGTAAATGTCAAATTTCCTTTCGGAAGGACTTTGAGTTGTATCTCCCCTATAACAGTAGCATCAATATCTGGAGGATTCTTGATGTCACACAAGTAGGTCCCGTTGTCTTGCAACTGAATATTTTTCACGAAAATAGATGCATCGTTCTCCTGGAGGTCTCCAGCCCATGAGACTCTATCCTTGAAGGGTTCGACCTTCCGCTTGTAATCTTTCCAAGCAGCATAATAGCAGCATCCTAACAGTAACCCAAATTGATAGCTAAGCCCCTTAACCAGCAAAATTAAAGTAGGATATAATGAGGGGGCATTTTGATATGATGTCTAAATCCAATTTTGGATATTTTAGGGAAAACGCCCCAAAATCCAGTAGCAAACACAGCTATTTTCAAACCAGAAAAACGTCCAACTTTTTGGTTTCATAAATGGCTATTTGCTAGATGTTTCTGTGCTCAGTACATCTATGTTTTAGGACTATTTTCAGAAAAAAATGTCTAAGGGAAAAACGCACAAAAACAAGCCATTGGGATGTATGGGGGGGGGGGGGGGGGGGGGTCAGCATTCTTAGTAGACTGGCCACATAGACATCCCAGTGGAGCAGCCTAGGGGGCACCGCAGTGGATTTCACATAAAAGGTCCCAGGTACATATCTCACTGCCACCCCTTATATTATATGGGGAGCCCTCCAAAACCCATCAAACACCTACAGTACCCAACTGTACACCACTACAATAGCCCTTATGCCTGCAGGTATCACCTATATGTAGGTACAGTAGGTGTTTGGTGGGTTCACACGTTCCACCTCAAGTGTACCAGTTAGAGTGGGGTATGGGCTCGGGTCCCTTTCTCTACAGTCCACTGCACCGACCTCTAGGCTACTCCAGGGGCCTGCTTGCTGATCTAATAGGACTGGCCATAATATCTGAAGCTGTCATAGAGCCTGGTATATGCTATTTCTTTCACATCTTTGGGGGGGGGGAGGAGTCAGTTACCACTGGGGGAATAAGAGGGGTCATGCCTTAATCCTTCCAGTGGTCATCTGGTCATTTAGGGCAACTTTTTATGATCCAGTTGTAATTGAAACAGGTCTAGATCAAAATGTCTAACTTTTAGCCCTGGACATTTTTGCTTTGTTCCATTACAGAAGAAAAGTATCCAAGTTTTGGGAACGCCCAAATCCAACTCCCAACATACTCCCTTATGATTTGCATGCACTGAAGAGAAAAATGTCTCAAATCTGAGTTTTGAAAATCATGATTTTTGGATATTGTTTTAGAGAAAAACGTTCAAATGCCACTTTATGCTGTTTTTGAAATGTTTTTCTCTTTTGAAAATGAGCCCCAAAGTCACTTAAGTAGAAAATAATATCAGTTATAAAGCATTCTAAGCCATGGAACGTAACTTAAATCAACCCATTCTTACAAGTCTACCTCTTATCAATTGTGAAAAAAACAACAATAAACAGTGATAAACAAGTGGAGTGGAGGCGTGGCCTAGTGGTTAGAGCACCAGTCTTGGCATCCCAACGTGGCCGGGTCAAATCCCACTGCTGTTCCTTGTGATCTTGGGCAAGTCACTTAACCTTCCATTACCTCAGGTACAAACTTAGATTGCGAGCCCTCCAGGGACAGGGAAATGCCCAGTGTACCTGAATGCAACTCAGCTTGAGCTACTACTGAAAAACACATGAGCAAATTCTAAATAAATAAAGCAAATATGATTCTAAGTCATCAGTGGTGTAGCCAAGGGTGGGCCCAGGCCCACCCACTTTGGGCTCAGGCCCACCCAGTAGCAGCACACCTATGATGTGGTTGGCAGGGATCTCCAAGCCCCACCAGCTGAAAATTCCCAACAACTGTTCCTCCTGCATACCTTGTAAATAGCAGATCTTCGCCTGCAGTGAGGGACCTACTTGTGTGACATCAAGAATTCCTCCAGATATTGATGCTACTCACTGCAGGCGAAGATCTGCTATTTACAAGGTATGCAGGAGGAACAGTTGTGCGCCCTTCAAGGATAGAGTCTCATGGGCTGGAGACCTCCAGGAGAACGATGCATCTATTTTCGTGAAAAATATTCAGTTGCAAGACAACGGGACCTACTTGAAAGGGCGCACTGCTCGCACCAGCCTCACAGCCTTTCCTCTGATGTATTCCCGCCTATGCAGAAACAGGCAGTTGCATCAGAGGGAAGGCTGTGGGGCCAACATGAGCAGTGTATATTAGTTGCTGCTTGCTGCCGGTGAAAATCTGATATTTAAAAGGTATGCAGGGGAGGGGGGATGTTTGAGAGACAATATGGCATGCAGGTGAGAGAGGGAGAGACCAAATCACTTGTGGGACAAGGCGGAGTTCTTCTGCCCACCCATCTTGGACCCAGGCCCACCCAAAATTGTGTGTCTGGCTACACCCCTGATCATAAGTACTGTATATTGTACTAAGGGGCATAGTTATCAATGTGAGCTACCATTAAGACAGGCTATTTTAGCACAGGCCCCATTTTATGCAATGAGACCTCATAACTGGCAGATGAAGTTCAGTGTTGACAAGTGCAAAGTGATGCATGTGGGTAAGAGGAACCTGAATTACAGCTATGTCATGCAAGGTTCCGCGTTAGGAATCACAGACCTAGAAAGGGATCTGGGAGTCATCGTGGACAAGACGTTAAAAACTTCTGCTCAGTGTGCTGCTGCGGCGGCTAAGAAAGCGCACAGAATGTTGAGTATTATTAGGAAAGGGATGGAAAACAAACTCGAGGATGTTATAATGCCGTTGTATCGCTCCATGGTGCGACGGCACCTCGAATATTGTGTTCAATTCTGGTCGCCGCATCTCAAAAAAGATATAAAAGGAATTGGAGAAGGTGCAGAGAAGGGCGACGAAAATGATAAAAGGCATGGAACGACTTCCCTATGAGGAAAGGCTGAGAAGGGCTCTTCAGCTTGGAGAAAAGGCGGCTGAGGGGAGATATGATAGAAGTCTACAAGATAATGAGCGGAGTAGAGCGGACAGATGTGAAGCATTTGTTTACACTTTCAAACAACAATAGAACCAGGGGACACAAGATGAAGCTAGAATATGGTAAACAAACAGGAGAAAGATTTTCTTTACTCAGCGTGTAGTTGGACTCTGGAACTCGTTGCTGGAAAATGTAGTGACAGCAGCTGGCCTTATAGAGTTTAAAGGAGGTTTGGACAGATTCCTGAGGGAAAAGTCTATTGAACATTATTAAAAATTAATTTGGGGGGGGGTTGCCGGGTTCTTGAAGCCTGGATTGGCCGCTGTCGGAGACAGGATGCTGGGCTTGATGGACCATTGGTCTTTTCCCAGTATGGCAGTGCTTATGCTCTTAACACATCTTAATGGTTAGCCCACATTGATAACTTCCCCCCCCCCCCCAACAGTAAACAAATATCAAAAAAATAATGCCCTCTGCATTCTGCTCCTTTGTATATCCACGATTAAAGCTAGTCTGTGAATTATAAAATTAAGTAAATGAGGTTTCACCATACAATCAAACTGCATATAAGAGTCCCAGGCCTTCATCTCTTGGAGGGAGGGAGAGTGTTTCAAAGACAAAGTGCAGTTTCCAAGAACATCCAGTTGAATTAATTTCACTGAAAGGACCCAGAGATTTGCTAATTGACTTGACTGCAAGGGTCATCTGAAACTTGAAGATAAACAGGACCACGAAAGCTGAAAATGCTAAAGTGCGTAATTTTCTACACTTATCGACAGCAACCCAGTGTGAAAAGCAAAGGAGTGGAAAGATCCTGTTCTACCTGCAAAATCCTTGCTGCTTTATTATGCACAGGCTGTAATCTAGACATTGCTTTGGTTTTGGAAGATAGTATAAATAGAGGCATATTTTCAAAGCACTTTGGGAGGCTAAGTTCCATAGGTTTCTATGGAACTTTGGGAGGCTAAGTGCTTTGAAAATAAGCCTAATTGTCTATGTGGCTCAAAACAACTTCATGCATTATAAGATGGAAATCACTGCAATTAGGTGTCAGAAAAGGCCGTAATTGCCTTTCAAGTCTTAAATTTTTTTTCCCTTAGACCATGCGTATTTACATCAAATCAGCATAGTAGTGGCTGGTTTTTGCAAGCCTATTGAATAATTTTATAGTCTGCAATGGTTGCGTAGTCTGAGCGAACTGTTGAAAAAAAGAGAAGCATACCGACCCGGCAAGGATTAATAGCAAAGCAGTAAAAACAACTGCAAGAGCCTTCAGCCTCAGCTTTATCCTCCTGAGT
The DNA here is from genome assembly GCF_901765095.1 of Microcaecilia unicolor. Lineage (NCBI taxonomy): Eukaryota > Metazoa > Chordata > Amphibia > Gymnophiona > Siphonopidae > Microcaecilia > Microcaecilia unicolor. The sequence goes on from NW_021963861.1 coordinate 170,582, forward strand.
GAAAGTCCAGCAACACTGCATCACGGTTCGAGGAAAGTGAACCCTTGGGCCATAGCGAAGTTGGCTGTACCTGGGCAACGCAAGCGCAGCACAGATCTTCATTAACAAAGTCCAGGACCCAGCAGCGACTCCAAGCTGGGGGTGATGAAGGCTGGGGCCGGCCACAGGCAGACAAAGACTGGAGCAGACCCAAGATCTAGGCAGACAGCAAAAGAGGTCAGGAACCTGGCAGAGGTCTAGGCAGATAGTGAATGAGAACAGGAACCAGGCAGAGGTCTAGGCAAACAGCAAGTGAGGTCAGGAACCAGGCAGAGGTCTAGTCAGGCAGTGAGCGAGGTCAGGAACCAGGAAGAGGTCTAGGTAAACAGCAAGTGAGGTCGGGAACCAGGCAGAGGTCTAGGCAGACAACGAGTGAGGTCAGGAACCAGGCAGAGGTCTAGTCAGGCAGTGAGTGAGGTCAGAAACCAGGCAGAGGTCTAGGCAGAGAGCAAGGTCAGGAATCAGGCAGAGGTCTAGGCAGACAGCGAGTGAAGTCAGGAACCAGACAAAGGTATAGTCAGGCAGCAAGTGAAGTCAGGAATCAGGCAGAGGTCTAGGCAGATAGCGAGTGAGGTCAGGAACCAGGCAGAGGTCTAGGCATTGAGCAAGGTCATGAACCAGGCAGAGGTCTAAGCAGACAGCAAGCGAGGTCAGGAACCAGGCAGAGGTCTAGTCAGGCAGCAAGTGAGGTCAGGAATCAGGCAGAGGTCTAGGCAGATAGACAGCGAAGTCAGGAACAAGGCAGAGATCTAGTCAGGCAGCAAGTGAGATCAGGAACCAGGCAGAGGTCTAGGCAGACAACAAGCGAGGTCAGGAGGCAGAGGTCTAGGCAGACAGCGAGTGAGGTCAGGAACCAGGCAGAGGTCTAGTCAGGCAGTGAGCGAGGTCAGGAAACAGGCAGAGGTCTAGTCAGACAGTGAGTGAGGTCCGGAACCAGGCAGAGGTCTAGGTAAACAGCAAGTGAGGTCAGGAGGCAGAGGTCTAGGCAGACAGCGAGTGAGGTCAGGAACCAGGCAGAGGTCTAGTCAGGCAGTGAGCGAGGTCAGGAAACAGGCAGAGGTCTAGTCAGACAGTGAGTGAGATCCGGAACCAGGCAGAGGTCTAGGTAAACAGCAAGTGAGGTCAGGAGGCAGAGGTCTAGGCAGACAGCGAGTGAGGTCAGGAACCAGGCAGAGGTCTAGGCAGACAGCGAGGGAGGTCAGGAACCAAGCAGAGGTCTAGTCAGGCAGTGAGCGAGGTCAGGAAACAGGCAGAGGTCTAGGCAGTGAGTGAGGTCAGGAATCAGGCAGAGGTCTAGGCAGACAGCAAGTGAGATCAGGAACCAGGCAGAGCTGAAGGCAGGCAGCGAGGAGGCAAAGTCAGGCCTGGGTGGCACATTGTGGGGTTGATATTCAGGCAGCGATGGTGAGCATTGTTTTAGCTCCTGCTACCATTATTCCCACCAGCACTGCATATCTGGGTTTACATGGTTAAGTGCAATATTCATTTAACTACCTAAGCGACTCTGTATAAAGACAGGACTGTGTATTATGTGGGCTGATATGGTCACTTAACTTAGGCAGTTAATTGCTGAATATCGGCACAACAGCATAAGTGCAGACTCTGCCCCTGGACCACCCACAAGAAGCTGGCTTTCACTTGAGTGGTCTGTGGTGATTATTAAGTGGCACTAACCGGTTAAGTTCCACTGAATATCAGCAGATAGTCCTGCACAAGTGATTTATTGTTATGAGTAAAACCATTCCTCCCACAGAAAACTTTCCGCAACCTAGTACAATCCACAGTACTCACCCATGCCGACTACTGCAACAGCATCTTCATTGGTTGCAAAGCCCAAATCATTAAAAAAACTCCAAACCACCCAAAACACAGCAGCCAGACTCATTTTTGGCAAATCACGATTCGAAAGTGCAACACCACTTCGTGAAAAACTTCACTGGCTCCCTATCAAGGAACGCATAAACTTCAAAACCCACACAATGATCCACAAGATCCTCCATGGCGAATCTCCAAGCTACATGACCAACTTGATCGATCTTCCAGCCAGGAACGGGTCCAAATCTTCTCATACATATCTCAATCTTCATCTCCCCAATTGCAAAGGCCTCAAATACAAAACCTACTATGCATCCAACTTCTCCGTTATAGGCAGCCAACTCTGGAAAGCAATACCTCGACACATCCGAACAACCAATGAACACCTACCCTTCCGAAAGCTGCTGAAAACTTACCTCTTCAAACAAGCTTACCCAAACAACCCAACTTAATTCTCGAACTTAATCCACGCCACTAGCACTACCCATACTCCAATCCTCTCCCCCACATCTCTCCCTACTGTCCTACTCTTTATAACTGGATCATCTCTTGATACTCTGTACCATACTTTGTGCTACCTCTGTGATTCTTCGTACCATACCTGTACCATACTTGTGTCATCTCTGTGATACTTGTACCATACCTTGTAAGCCGCACTGAACCTGCTATCGAGCGGGAAAGAGCGGGGTATAAATGCTATAATTTAAAAAAAATGATGTTCCAGAGCTTAACTATTAGTTTAGTGAAAAAATATTTCCTCCTATTATTTTAAAGGTATTTCCATGTAACTTCCTTGAGTGTCCCCCAGTCTTTGTACTTTTGGAATGAGTAAAAAAAATCAATTTACTTCTACTCTTTCTACACCACTCAGGATTTTGTAGACCTCAATCATATCTCCCCTCATCCATCTCTTTTCTAAGTTGAGGAGCCCTAACCTCTTTAGCCTTTCTTCATACGAGAGGCGTTCCATCCCCTTTATCATTTTAGTCGCTCTTCTTTGAACCTTTTCTAATTCCACTCTATCCTTTTTGAGATACGGTGACCAGAACTGAACACAATACTCAAGGTGCGGACGCACCATGAAGTGATACAAGGGCATTATAGTATTTTTGCTCTTATTCACAATCCCTTTCCTAATAATTCCTAGCATACATTTTGCTTTTTTGGCTGCCGGCGCCACACACTGAGCAGAACATTTCAGCGTATTATTTACAATGGCACCAAGATCTTTTTCTTGAGCGCTGACCCCCAAGGTGGACCTTAACATCAGATAACTGTGATTCAGATTATTTTTTCCAATGTGCATCACCTTGCATTTGTCCACATTAAATTTCATCTGCCATTTGGATGCCCAGTCTTCCCGCAATATTTCACAGTTCGCACATGTTTTAACAATCTTGAATAGTTTTCTATCATCTGCAAATTTGATCACCTCACTCGTCGTTCCAATTTCCAGAAGAAAGAAGGTGTTGATGCCCCTCTATAAGTCGTTGGTGAGACCCCACTTGAAGTATTGTGTTCAGTTTTGGAGGCTGTATCTTGCTAAAGATGTAAAAAGACTGGAAACGGTGCAAAGAAAACCTACACAAATGATATGGGATTTGCCGACCTCAACATGTATACCTTGGAGGAAAAGAGAAACAGGGGTGGCATGATACAGACGTTCAAATATTTGAAAGGCATTAATCTGCAAATGGACCTTTTCCGGAGACGGGAAGGCATAGAACTAGAGGACATGAATTGAAATTGAAGGGAAGCAGACTCAGGAGCAATGTCAGGAAGTATTTTTTCACAGAAAGGTTGGTGGATACATGGAATGCTCTCCTGAGGGAGGTGGTGAAGATGAAAGCAGTAATGGAATTCAAACATGCGTGGGATAAACACAAAGGAATCCTGTTTAGAAGGAATGGATCCACGGAATCTTAATGGAGATTGGGTGGCAACACCGGTAACTGGGAAGCAAAACCAGTGCTGGGCAGACTTCTACGGTCTATGCCCTGATCTTGACTGAATAGATATGGATGGGCTTAGAGTGTAAATTTTAAGGGGCTTTGACGTTAGCTTCAGAACATTTAGTACAAGAACAGTGCTGGGCAGACTTCTACGGTCTGTACCCTGAGAATGGCAAGGACAAATCAAATTCAGGTATACATATAAAGTATCGCATACCATGCGAAATGAGTTTATCTTGTTGGGCAAACTGGATAGACCGTACAGGTCTTTATCTGTCGTCATTTACTATGTTACTATGCTGTGCTACTATGATATACCTGAAAAAGTTATTAGTATGAGTTTTTTCCTCTGAGGCAAGTTTCTCTTTGTATTCTCTTTCGGCCTTCTTGATCAATGCTTTGCATCTAACTTGCCAGTTCTTATGTTGCTTCTTGTTTTCTTCATTCAGATCTTTTTTTCCAAATTCTAAAATTTATTCTTTTAACTCTGATAGCCTCTTTCACTTCTCCCTGTAACTATGCTGGCTATTGTTTTTCTCTTCTTTCCACTTTTTCCCCCTTCCTCCCTATTATATCAACCATACATGAACCCTATTCTAATGCAATAACACCTTGTATTTGTCCATACCGGAACTGGCGAATGCCATTACGGTACTCTGTAAGCCACATTGAGCCTGCAAATACGTGGGAAATGTGGGATACAAATTTAACAAATAAATAAATACATTTAACCAGCCACGAGCCATTAATGTCCAGTTAAATCACTTTCAGTATTGAACCCTATAGATTCAGAACATCAGTGCATCAAGAGTCAAAATTTATGAAGGACTTTTTCCCTACAGACTTCTGCAGATCTGTCCAGACAGGCTTTAAAAACATGCACAAAAAGTATGAGCTGAACATCCCCCCCCCCCCCTTCTTCCCCTCCTCCGCTAATTGCAATATGTCTCCCCTCTGAGCTCTGTCATACAGGATCCCCCAGTCAGATCTGCCTCAGCCTCCAGCAAGCTCTGACGGTTCCTCTTGCAAAGCAGTAAACATAATAATTACATGTGGCAGCCTGACTAACCGCACAGAAGAGCAACTCTGAACAAAAGGCCCCATACTGCCTGCGCACCGAGAGCAGACGCACATCTCTGGAGCGCTGTGCTTCACTTTGCTGGTCTCCGTGAGATGCTGTAACCATGGTGATGCAGGCCACTCTCTCAAAGATGCAGTGAGCCCTGCTGTTTGGAAGCTCGGGCGACATCATTCGTGCTAGTAATGAGGAGGCCAGTAAATAATTTAAGAACATAGTCTTGAGAACTCCAAGGAACAAAACTGCGGTTCTGTACAATTAATGAAATGATCAATTATGGTTATTCAATTCTTATGGTTACATAGAGCAATAACATTATGACTTGACCTGACAGGGTTCCTCTTCAGATGTGAAAACCCACAAAGTTAAGGGCCCGATGTTTAAAACAATTTTAAAGGCCAGGAGAGGTTCCTGGCCATTTAAATTGCCTATCTGATCAGTATCCAAGCCCTTGGGCAGGGCCGATATTCAGCAGTTAATCAGCCAAGACAACCACAGACCAGGGGCTGAATATTGGCACAACAGCATAAGTGCAGAGTCCGCCCCTGGACCACCCAGCCAGACCTCGCGGTGGGATCAGAACTAAAAGATCTTGTCATACTGGAGTTTGCAAAATCACGTAGGACTTTCTTTGGACTAATGATGTGCTTAGGCAGTGAACAATGTTGTTGAAAACAAAGTTACAGGAAAATTGGTGGGATTTAATTACTTCCACACTTACGGGCGGAATTATATATATGGCACCAAACGATAGGTGCTAATTCGATGTGGAAAAGCGCTCTAACAGATGCGAGGCGCCAAGATGGGGCAGAAATGGCAGATCCGCACAATAACACACTTATGCACCCAAGTGTTTTCTTACGGATTTGCAAAGGGGGTGTGGCTGTGGGAGGAGCATGGGCAGATCAGGGCATTCCCTGAATATTTCGCACAGTGGTATAGAATTTGGGTGATCTGCGATCAACTTGTGCACCTAGATTTGCATCTGTTTCAGTTGGTGTAACTCCTCGCTCCCAAAGTTGAGCATAGATCCTGGTGCTATGCACTATTTTATATAGGGCACTGATCCCGGAGCACCTGTTATAGAATACCATTCAATGCCAATTTTTTCGACATTGAATCTTGATTACTGAATCTGGTCTTTAGGGGACAGTTCTATAATGACGTTATGGAACACCTAACCTGTTATACAATACAATAGAGTCTTACTTATTCGACTTCACTTATCGGACATTCTGGATTATTTGACATATCTAGATGACGTCAAAATGTCGTTAATGAGATGTGTACGTATTTCTTTCTCTTTGTTGGCATTGCGTTTATTTAAAAGGCAGTAGTGCTAGGCAAGATTCTTGGGCACAATGGGCCCAATATTCAGACTGTGGGAGTTAGCCCGGCTAACTCCAATGGTCGGTGCTCAGCCTGGATATTCAATGCCAGGCCGTTTCCAGTGACCAGCATTGAATATCTGGGGGGGGGTTTTGACTGTTCAAACTTAACCAGCCAAGCTGATATTCAGCACTAACCAGTTAAGTTTGAACTGGCCAAAGATAGGCCTGGTATTCACGCAGCCAATTATGGCCACCAAACTTGCACTGAAAATCGACTGATAGCTATCCGTGAATTTTCAGCAGGACATGGCTCACCCTCTTTCTGAATCTGCTGTTCATTGTATTTCGTCTTCTCTCTCCACTTTAATTCAGCCTTCCATGGACTCACCCCAGATTTATGCTGATACATTAGATCTTTATCTGCTTGATTGCCATGTTCTGCCTCACCCCCCCTCCACTTATTCTTCCACCCCATGGTTTACAGCCGCTCTTCAGCTCTTGTGGACCCAGTTACATCATGCAGAATGTCTGTGGTGCAGATCACAGTCGCCTTCTCTTCTCACTATCATGTTCAGCTCCATGAATATCACATGGCTATCAAGTTAGCCATACGTAAGTATTTTCACAAGCACATAGCTCTTACGGTTAATCGTCCCCAGGTGCTCTTTCACATCTTTAATCACCTCTCTCCTCCAAACTCCCTGCCCTCTTCCTATGATCCCTCTATGCTGTCCCTTTCTACTCTTGAAGATGGGTGGCATTCTATGATCTCTACTTTGCGCTCCTCTTTTCCTCTCCTTCCCCTCTCTTCCTCTCCATCTCACTTAAGTCAATCATCTACCACTCAACCAGCAGCTCCCTGCACTGTTTCCACAGCTGTTGTACTCAAGATCATTCAGTATCTTAATCCTATCTCTTCTTCGTAGGACCCGTGGCCAGCCTGCCTTGTTAAACATCTAGCTCAGCCTCTCCTTCCCCATCTTATTCCTTTTCTTCTTTCCTGCTTTTCTATATGATATATCCCCTCTTATTGGAAGCATATTCTGATCACCCTCTTATTGAAGAAGCCCTATCTTGACTCCTCCTTGCCTTCAAATTTTTGACCTGTTTTCAACCTTCCTTTCGTTGGTAAAGTATTGGACAAACTAGTTTTCTGTCGGTTAGAAACTTTTCTTGATCAATCTAATGTTCTGCATTCGAACCAGGCTAGCCTCCTCACCAACCACAGCACATAAACCCTTCTGGTCTCACTATAAGACACTATTCGGATGGCTCTCAATCAACGTTTTGCTGTTATCATTGTTTCTCTAGACTTATCCTCTGCCTTTGACTTAGTGGATCACTCGATTCTTCTTAATCGTCTTTGCAGTATCATGATTTTGAGCTCTGTTCTCTCCTGGTTCACTAGCTATCTCACTTGTCATTCCTATCAGCTGACCCATTCTGATTCTCACTCTACCTCTTTCCCAGTTCTCTCTGGTGTCCCCCAAGGTTCAATTCTCTCTCCCACCCTATTTAACGTATTTCTTGCCCCACTTTTAACCATTATCCAGGAATAAGACTGCCTGACCTTTTCTTACACAGATGATATTCAAATTCTTTTACGCACCACTGACCTTACTTCTGCTTCTACCTCTTTGAACTTGTCTGGCTGCTGTCTCTACCTGGCTGAAAGAAAATGGTCTCTTTCTTAATTTGACTAAATTGGTTGAATCAGTTGGTTTCACTGGTCCATATTCTACTCTGCCTCCTGTTCCAGTGTTGGATGGCGTTTAGTTTACTTTCAAAGATTCCATCCGTATCTTGGGGGTCATTTTTTCACTCTAAACTCACTTTTCAGAAGTAAATTGATAATGTGCTTAAGTCTTCATTTTTTCCATTACATCATATCCATTCAGTTTGCCCGTTTCTCTCTCCCCAGTCTACTCGCTCTCTCTCATCTTAGCTCTAGACATCACCCAGATAGACTACTGCAATTCTCTATATGCCGGTCTTCCATTATCCTCTCTAAACAGACTTCAATTAATCCAGTCCACAGCAGTAAAGCTCATTCATTGGGTTCATCGTTTTGACCATATGACCCCTCTTCTCCAGCACAAACATTGGCTCCCTGCCAATTATTGTATCCATTATAAACTCCTTTTGCTCGTTTCCAAAGGTCGTGCATCCAATGCTCCGGCATATCTGCAAAAGCTTTTGATCCCCTACTCTCCTTCAAGGGTTCTCTGATCATCCTCTGTGTAACGTCTCCTATGGCTCTTCATCTCTCACTCTCTCTGGAAACTGCATTTAGCTACCTAGGTCCCCAAATGTAGACTGCTCTCCCCTCATCTCTTGGAGTAGCTATGCCTACTCAGGCCCTTTTAAAAACCTCTCTGATCTCCTCCGCCTTCTCTCCTACCAGCTAGTTGTTCTTTTTCCTTCTCTCCTTCTTTTTTTCCTTCTCTGTTATCTTGCCCTTCCCACCCCTTTCCCTTACCTTCTCCCCATTCCCCCTCTTCTCCCCCTTCAGTGCAGTGTTTTAATACTAGATTGTTGTGAACAATACAAAATGAATACACATATTAACGTTTTCTGTTCAAAACATGAAATGACCATAGTTCTGTGTTTAAAAGGGGGTTTATGTTTGTTAGGGACTTATTTTACTGCCTTTCTTGCTAGACAAATCAACCAATTTACAGAGTAAAAAAAAAATGTGGTTAGGGCTGTTCCAGAGCTGGCCATGAAATTATCCATTTAAGTTGCAATATCCAGAGTCTCTAGATGCACAGCTTTATCCATTTGAGAGATGTCAGACAAATCAGCAGGGATCAACTTAAATGGAGATCTTATCCGTGGATATGCAGCAGTTTCACCCAGATGGATAGCACTGCTGAGAACTCATATAAAGATAAATGGAGCTCCTCAGTTAACCCTATGCTTTGGCCATTAAGCTGGAAATTGATATCTTAGTTTTTAGTGTTGGCACACTCTTGGTCTCATTGTTTACCCGAATGGAATTAGATCATAATATTGTCCTTCTGCCCTGCTCAGTTTTGAAGCTGCCACACAGGGCTCAGACAACGAAACCCATTGCAGAGTTATCAGTTCCGGAGGTCACTGTGTGCATGCTTGAACATGGTTCTACAGGGCTAAGATTATAAATGGTCTTTTGTTTGGATGACAAGTGCTTTTTATCTGCTAATTATTATTTTTGTTTCATGACTCATGGAGAAACACTACGACAAAAGTTACGCACCAGTGGAAAAAGACTAACACTTATTTGATGCTTACTGCACTAATTATAGTAGGTAGTAGGCATCAAATGAGTCCACAATAAGGCTAGTTAAATTGGCTTATAAATAAAATGTCACAACATCTACATTTTGTTTTTCTTCTCATCCTGTGGGCTATTTTGATAGGAAATGAGGAAGTCCTTGCCAGCATTCTGAATTAGTCTCATAAAGATAGAGAAAATGACGACTTACCAAGATCATACAGCCTATCCAGCCTAACCATCCACACCAACTACTAGGCTCTAGTTTACAGTCCCTCTCCTCCCTCAGGGTTCCTCTGTGCTTGTCCCATATTTTCTTGTGTTCAAATATAATCCTTGTCTCCATCATTTCTGCTGGGAGACTGTTCCAAGCATTCACCTCCCTTTCTGTACAGAAATATTTCCTCATATTACTCCTGAGCCTGTCCCCTTCCACCTTCATCCTATGACCCTTCATCCCAAAGCTTCCTTTCAATTGAAAGAGGCTTCCTTCCTATGCATTGATGCCACAGGGGTAATTAAATATATCTATCATATCACCCCTCTCCTGCCTTTCTTCCAAATTATTTAGATAGATCTTAATTCTGTCCCCATATGCTTTATGACCAATATCATTGACCATTTCAATAGCTGCCCTCGACCTACTTCATCCAGTTTATATTGCTTAGAAGATGCCAGTAGCAAAGTCATGGGGGAGCCTAGAAAAATTGCAGCACTGTCTGCTGCTATGGCTGGCAGGGCCTCTAAGCCCTGCCAGTGGAAGAGATCACACTCTACCTAGAAAGACACACAAGGAAGCAGAACAGCTCCTTCTAAAGGAGGGGAGGCAGCTGCTTTATATAGCACAGGTCTAACCCTATGCTGGGCCTTACAAAAGCTCTCTATACCATGCTACACCCTTGGAATTTGCTGCAAAAGCTCTAGATCAGGAGTGGGCAACCATGGTCCTCAAGGGCCACAACTCAGTTGGATTTTCAAGATTTCCACAATGAATATGATGGGATTGATTTGCACGAACTGCTTCCATTGTATGCAAATACTAGAACTGGATGAAAACTCGACACACAACTATGAGTAAAGGCCCACGGCACAGTAGCCCAATAGAGGCTTGAGCTGACTGAGCTGCAAGCCAAATGAGCAGATGGAAACTGCCAAGTCAGAACAAAATAAAAAAATGACAGGTATAAATACTCCTGCAAAGGAAAACAGGGTAGGGTTGCCAACTAGATTCAGATTTGGCCGACAGGGTTGATCTAGTCCTAGGCTTACCCCAATGCATGCAGGGACTTGTAGTCTTGCTTTTCTTAGGAAAGCCAATGGGGAAATCAGAACCACAAGTTCCTGCATGCAATGGGGTAAGCGCAGGACTGCATCAACCCTGTCGGGCAAATCTGGATCTAGTTGGCAACCCAAAAACAGGGCAATCCCTGCAAAATCAATGAGATTTTGGACTACGTCTTAAAGATGAAGCTAAAGTCAACTGGAAGAAAGGAACCAGTTGAATGTTGAAAATGTTCAGAAGATGACCGAGATCCTTCAGAAATGAATTTATCTTGCTTGAGATGAAGGAGCAGATGTCCATTCACCATAATGGTCCCGGATAAAACGACAAATTCCACAAACCTTTGGTAGACCTGTGTAAGATTTCTCAGGAGGTGTTGCAGTATTTGTGTTGTTGAGGCCGCTCAGGTATTTCCTTCAGGGCTTCTATGTAGACTGGAGGCAGTTAGATTCTCAAAGCTACTTCCACATTGAGATCTTGATATCAAAATGTGCAAACATTGACATTGCTTATGTAATATCTGTTAGTTTGCAGAAAACCACTCCACAAATATTGACGAAGCTGGAGCTGTGATTTCAGACATTTGAACACAGTGTCGCTGGCATGCATTTTCTGGAAATTAAAACCTGCTGTTGGTAAATGAATTGGATTCTGCAGAGTTTTCAGTTCATGGAACACTACTGCATATTTACGTGGAGATAACCACACATTTCCAGGAGACTCTAGTTCCAGAGCACTGAAGTACTTAGTTGGCGCTCAGTGGCCAAACATCATAGGCCATTTTATTGGCCTAGCGGTTCTTCCTCTCCTCTTCTGTTCCCTCTTCATTTGGAACTGGTGCTGGGATACTGGAACCAGGGCCGTGCCAAGGGTCTGTGGTGCCCCCCTGCAGAAGATCAGTTGGCGCCCCCAGCGCCCCCCGCAGACGAACAGTTGGCGCACGCGTGCCCCCTCCCCCCCCCCCCCGTGAAAATGAGCGCTGCCCTCCCATCCACGCTCCTCTCTCCCCTGCCCTCCCGCTCCCATGTCCCAACTGCCCGCCCTCTTCTTCCCCCACAAGATCCCTTTTAAATTTACCTCCGTCCGGCAGCGAAGGCGCAGCGTCAGTGAAGGAAGCGGCGCTCCCAATGTCTCTACTAGTCTTCCCTTCGCTCAATATCCCGATTTCTTCTGACGTCATTTCCTTGACATCAGAAGAAGGCAGAACACTGAGCGAAGGGAAGACTAGAAGAGACGTCGGGAGCGCTGCCTCCTTCACTGACGCTGCGCCTTCGCTGCCGGATGGAGGTAAATTTAAAAGGGATCTTGTTGGGGGGAGAAGAGGGCGGGCAGTAGGGACATGGGAGCGGGAGGGCGAGGTAAGCATGGTGCGGCGGGGCGCCCCCCCAGAGGACGGCGCCCTCCTGCCATGCTTACCACGCTTACCGTGTTGGCACGGCCCTGACTGGAACTAGTGTTGGGCTTACCGCTGCTTTGTAAAAGGGCCACTAAGTTTAAATAAGTTAAACCAAACTATTATTACATTTAGCAAATAGAAAAGGTTCCAGTCATCCCAGAATTGCACAAGGAGCTGGCAGCAGCCTTTGATGTTATCCCCATAGGACCTTCTTATCTCCATATAGACAAAAACAGCTCACAAAATCATTCAGGAAACAACAGCAACAGCCCCGACAAATCTGTCGTCCTTTACTGTAAACAGCAAAATTCACCAGACATGGCGCCACATTTTGGTCTGCATCTGCTTCAGGGGTACAAGCACAAGATGTGCTTGGGCTAATCAAGTCAAATTTCTCACACAGGGGATCTTTTACAAAGGCATGGTAGCGTTTTTAGTGCGTACTAATGATTAGCATGCGCTAAACGCTAGAGGCGCCCATAGAAATACCTGGGCATCTCTAACGTTTAGTGTGGGCTTATTTTTAGCATGCGCTAAAAACGTTACCATGCATTTCTAAAAGGACCCCACAGTTTCTTCCTCAAACCATAGGAGGCATATTTTCAAAGCACTTACAAAGTTCCATAGGTTACTATGGGGCTCATTTTCAAAGCACTTAGACTTATAAAGTTCCATAGGTTACTATCCAGCTCATTTTCGAAGGAGAAGGGCACCCATCTTCCGACACAAATCGGGAGACGAGCGTCCTTCTCCTAAGGTCGCCCAAATCGGCATAATGGAAAGCCGATTTTGGGCGTCCTCAACTGCTTTCTGTCGCAGGGACGACCAAAGTTCAAGGGGGCGTGTCGGCAGTGTACCGAAGGTGGAACGGGGGCGTGGTTAAGAGATGGGCGTCCTCGGCTGATAATGGAAAAAAGAAGGGCGTCCCTCACGAACATTTGGCCGACTTTATTTGGTCCCTTTTTTTTCAAGACCAAGCCTCGAAAAGGTGCCTGAACTGACCAGATGACCACCAGAGGAAATCAGGGATGACCTCCACTTACTCCCCTAGTGGTCACCAACCCCCTCCCACCCAACCCCCCCCCCAAAAAAAACCACATTTTTTCCAGCCTCTATGCCAGCCTCAAATGTCGTACCCAGCTCCATGAGAGCAGTATGCAGGTCCCTGGAGCAGTTTTTAGTGGGTGCAGTGCACTTCACACAGGCGGACCCAGGCCCATCCCCCCCTACCTGTTACACTTGTGGTGGTAAATGGGAGCCCTCCAAAACCCACCACAAACCCACTGTACCCACATCTAGATGCCCCCCTTCATTCCTAAGGGCTATGGTAGTGGTGTACAGTTGTGGGGAGTGCGTTTTGGGGGCTCAGCACCCACCCAAGGTAAAGGAGCTATGCACCTGGGAGCAATTTGTGAAGTCCACTGCAGTGCCCCTAGGTTGCCCAGTTGGTGTCCTGGCATGTGAGGGGGACCAGTGCATTAGGAATGCTGGCTCCTCCCACGACCAAATGGCTTGGATTCGGTCGTTTTTGAGATGGGTGTCCTCGGTTTCCATTATCGGCGAAAACCGAGGTCGCCCATCTCTAAAGTCGGCGATCTCAACATTTAGGTTTAGATTTGGGCGTCCCCGACCATATTATTGAAACGAAAGATGGGCACCCATCTTGTTTCGATAATACGGGTTTCCCTGCCCCTTCGCCGAAACGTCCTTGGAGATGGACGCCCTTAGAGATGGTCGTCCTCGTTCGATTCTGCCCCTCTATGGGGCTCATTTTCAAAGCACTTAGACTTACAAAGTTCCATGGGTTACTATCCAGCTCATTTTCGAAAGTGATCACCGGCCATCTTCCGACACAAATCGGGAGGTGGCTGGCGATCTCACAAAAGCGGCCAAATCGGTATAATCGAAAGCTGCTATTTTGACACCATCGCCGTTTTCCCGTCGCAGAGCCGGCGAAAGTTCAAGGGGGCGTGTTGGCAGCGACGCGAAGGCGGGACATGGGTGGGGTTACGAAATGGCTGGCTTTAGCCCATAATGGAAAAAAAAACCCGGCGATGAAGAGCATTTGCCGCTTTTATTTGGTCCCTTTTTTTTCAGGTCCAAGCTTCAAAAAGGTGGCCGAACTGACCACATGACCATCAGAAGGAATCGGGGATGACTTCCCCTTACTCCCCCAGTGGTCACCAACCCCCTCCCAGCATAAAAAAACAGGTTACAAATACTTTTTTGCCAGCCTCGTTGCCAGCCTCAAATGCCGTACCCATGACAGCAGAATGTGTTCTGTCATCCGACAGCCTTTGCCTGCTTGTGATGTGGCTCTGGGGTGAGTGTGGCACCTTTTCTGTTATTTGCACTGCAGAGTCACATCAGCAACGTATTGTGGTAGGTATAGGTATTGGTAGTTGGTAGGCTCTGCTTTTCCCCCTGCTTACTGGGTCAGAGTGTGCCCTGTTTTGTTTCCTATTGTAGTCCATGCGGTAGTGGCCATTTTTGTAAGACAGTTTTAGATCCCTTTCCTGTGTTACCCACGTCAGAGAACGTAGTTCTACCCTTGAATGGTGCTGAAAGAGGGCATTGTACACCATTGTGCCAGCTCTGACCTACTGCTAATCTTAGTACCAGGGGACTCTTTGCCAGTGGGGCACAACCTCTGATCTGCAGTTAACTGTGAGTAAACGTGGTTATTTCAAGAAAGGACTTTTTCAGAGAGATTAGTCTTCAGGTGTGAACTGGTGTGCCAAAGTTATACAGCAGCAATAAGTCCTAGAGGCTGTATGCAGGTCCCTGGAGCAGTTTTAGTGGGTGCAGTACATTTGTGGGTAGTGGGTTTTGGGGGGGGGGGGTGGTGGTTGGGGGGCTCAGCTCCCAAAGTAAGGGAGCTATGCACGTGGTGGGAGCTTTTCTGAAGTCCACCGCAGTGACCCCTAGGGTGGCTGGTTGGTGTCCTGGCATGTCAGGGGGGCCAGTGCACTAAAAATGCTGGCTCCTCCCACGGCCAAATGCCTTGAATTTGGCCGGGGTTTGAGATGGCCGATATAACTTTCCATTATCGCTAAAAAACGAAGCCGGCCATCTCAAACCCCAGCCAAATCCAATGCATTTGGCTGGCCGGAACCGTATTATCGAAACAAAAGATGGCCGGCCATCTTGTTTCAATAATACGGTCGGGATGCCGCTTATGCACCTCCATGTAACTCTGTAAGTCTAAGTGCTTTGAAAACGAGCCCCATACTAATTGTGCAGTTAAACTGCCAACATTCGGGGGACTCTTGCTGTTTATAATAAATGATATTGCATTTGTTGTGCAGCTTGCTGTTTTATTTCCTTCTAGTAGGCCTGTAACTCCCTCCAGAGGCCTGTAACTGTCTTAGATTGTTTATTTAGCAAATTTATTATGATCCATATTGTAAATTCCTTCTAATGTGAAGTTATCTTACTCCCTTCCTCCTGTTTACTAAGCCGCATAACAGTGCCGACACAGCCTATTCAAAGTGAATGGGCTGTGTTGGCATTAGCGCACGGCAGCCACTAACGCAGCTTAGTAAACAGGGGTTGGGGGGGGATGGGTTATTATGTTATCTGCCTTGTAGCATTTTTGGTTAAAAGCAGAATCGATATTCATTAATACAATATAATTCCTTTTACCAGTCCCTGGTTGAGCTGCCTCTGTCTTTCCAGCTGGTAGTATATAATTTCTCGGTGAATGTGCGCCACCTGCTGGCCCTGTTCAGTGTAGGCAACATGCTGTACACTAAATAAACTTTGTGCAAGAGCAGAGACAAAAAGGGTCACAGACAGATAGATGGAAGGGGAAAGGAAAGGATTTTGGATTTACAGTAGCTCCACACTTTTCAATTATAGCTCTAGGCAAGTTAAATTCAGGTACCCTAGATATCTCCCCGTCCCCGCAGGGCTCACTCTCTAAGGGGTCCTTTTACTAAGCTACAGTAACAAGAGGCCTTAACAAGCCCGTACATGGGCCTTTCCTGTGTCCTAAGGCCATTGCTATTGCTTTCAGGCGAAACTCACCTGAAACTGACAAAAGGCTAATGTTCACTGCAGTAGATTTCACCAAATCAATAAACTGGAACACACATGGGGCTAGATTGTGTATATGGTGCCAAAAACATTGGTGCCGAAAAAAGAGCTATTCTATAAGCTGAGCTTAAAGTTAGGCGTGGTTTATAGAATACAGCTGATGCCTGGGAATCACACTTAACTTTAGGCATGGCCATTCGCACCAACTGAAACGTGATGCAAATGTATGCGCCTGTATGAGTACATAAGTACATAAATATTGCCATACTGGGAAAGACCAAAGGTCCATCAAGCCCAGCATCCTGTTTCCAACAGTGGCCAATCCAGGTCGCAAATACCCGGCAAGATCCCCAAAAAAGTACAAAACATTTTATACTGCTTATCCCAGACATAGTGGATTTTCCCCAAGTCCATTCAATAATGGGCTACGGACTTTTCCTTTAGGAAGCCGTCCAAACCTTTTTTAAACTCCGCTAAGCTAACCGCCTTTACCACATTCTCTGGCAACGAATTCCAGAGTTGAATTACACGTTGAGTGAAGAAATATTTTCTCCAATTCATTTTAAATTTACTACATTGTAGTTTCATCACATGCCCTCTAGTCCTAGTATTTTTGGAAAGCGTAAACAAACGCTTCACATCTACCCTTCAACTCCACTCATTATTTTATAGACCTCTATCATATCTCCCCTCAGCCACCTTTTCTCCAAGCTGAAGAGCCCTAGCCACTTTAGCCTTTCCTCATAGGGAAGTCATTCAATTCCCTTTATCATTTTTGTCGCCCTTCTCTGTACCTTTTCTAATTCCATTGTCAGGCTCATTTTCGAAAGAGAAGGATGCCCATCTTTCGACACAAATCGGAAGATGGGCATCCTTCTCATAGGGTCACCCAAATCGGTATAATCTAAAGCCAATTTTGGGCGTCCCCAACTGCTTTCCGTCGCGGGGACGACTAAAGTTCACAGAGGCATGTTGGAAGCGTAGCGAAGGCAGGACTTGGGCATGCCTAACACATAGACGTCCTCAACCCATAATGGAAAAAAAAAAGGGTGTCCTTGACAAGCACTTGGACGACTTTACCTGGTCCTGTTTTTCTTACGACCAAGGCACAAAAATGTGCCCGAACTGACCAGATGACCACCGGAGAGAATTGGGGATGACCTCCCCTTACTTCCCTAGTGGTCACTAACCCCCTCCCACCCTCAAAAAAATCTTTAAAAATATTTTGTGCCAGCCTCTATGCCAGCCTCAAATGTCATACTCAGGTTCATCACAGCAGTATGCAGGTCCCTGGAGCAGTTTTTAGTGGGTACTGCAGTGCACTTCAGGCAGGCAGACCTAGGCCCATCCTTCCCCCTACCTGTTACACTTGTGGTGGTAAATGTGAGCCCTCCAAAACACACCAGAAACCCACTGTACCCACATCTAGGTGCCCCCCCTTCACCCATAAGGGCTATGGTAGTGGTGTACAGTTGTGGGTAGTAGGTTTTGGGGGCTCAGCTCACAAGGTAAGGGAGCTATGGACCTAGGAGCAATTTATGAAGTCCACTGCAGTGCCCCCTAGGGTGCCCGGTTGGTGTCCTGGTATGTGGGGGGAGGACCAGTGCACTAAGAATGCTGGCTTCTCCCACGACCAAAGGGCTTGCATTTGGTCGTTTCTAAGATGGGTGTCCTTGGTTTCCATTATCGCCAAAAAACAGAAATGACCAAGTCTAGTGACGACCATCTCTAAGGATGACCTAAATTTCAAGATTTGGGCATCCCTGACCGTATTATCAAAACAAAAGATGGACGTCCATCTTGTTTCGATAATACGGGTTTCCATGCCCTTCCATCAGGACATTTTGCGAGGACATCCTCAGCAAAACTTGAGCGTCCCTTTCGATTATGCCCCTCCACATCTTTTTTGAGATGCGGCGACCAGAATTTAACACAATATTCGAGGTGTGGTCACACCATGGAGCGATACAAAGGCATTATAACATCTTCATTTTTGTTTTCCATTCCTTTCCTAATAATACCTAACATTCTATTTGCTTTCTGAGCTGCAGCAGCACACTGAGCAGAAGGTTTCAACGTATCATCAGTGACAACACCTAGATCCCTTTCTTGGTCTTTGACTCCTAACATGGAACCTTGCATGACATAGCTATAATTCAGGTTCCTCTTTCTCACATGCATCACTTTGCATTCGCTCACATTAAACGTGTATCCCAGTTATTCTATAACAAAGCGCGTTAATCTCAGAAACGCCCCGTTATGTTATGCAATATAGAATCCAGGGGTAAGCTATTATTCTACGACAGCACATTTTTGCACCTAGAGGCCTTTTTACTCATTAAGCCTACTGTGGTCATACCGCGCGCCAATCTGGAACTAGTCTGGCGGTAATTCCCACCCCTTGCTGCGCCATTTCCTGCGCTACTAAAACATGTCCTATTTTTGTAGTGCTAGAATTTAACCAGCGGTAATCAGTGCTGCCCGGTTACCACTGAATTACCGCGGCACCCTTATCGCCATCTCAATGGGTGGCAGTAAGGGCTCCCCACTGAAATGGCTGTGTGGTTCGTGGTTCACTTACCACACGGCCATTTCTTGTTCCCAAAAATGGACAGCCTTTTAACCCGCTGCGGAGAAGGGGGCCTTAGCGCATGTCACAAACACACGCTGACGCTAGCGCAGGCCCCCTTTTACCACAGTTTAGTAAAAGGATCCCTAATGCATTACAAAATGATAGTTTAAGTCAGCAATTATGCTCCCAAATTTAGGCACCGTCACTTTATGTTCAGTGCATTGGCGGCTAAGTTTTGCGGGCAAATTAGGCCACCAAAAAGCAGGAATATCTTTGGCCAGTTTAAACTTAACTGAATTATCGGCATGTCCAGTTATGTTTAAAGTGGCCAATTATAAACCAGATATGGAGGAGTAGCCTAATGGTTAGTGCAGTGGAACATGGAATGTTGCTACTATTTGAGATTCTACATGGAATGTTGCTACTAATTGAGATTCTGTTGCTATTATTTGAGATTCTACTTGGAATGTTGCTACTATTTGAGATTCTGCATGGAATGTTGCTACTAATTGAGATTCTGTTGCTACTATTTGAGATTCTACGTGGAATGTTGCTACTATTTGAGATTCTACATGGAATGTTGCTAGTGGAGGAGTAGCCTAGTGTTTAGTGCAGTGGAACAAGGAATGTTGCTACTATTTGCGATTCTACATAGAATGTTGCTAGTGGAGGATGAGATTCTACATGGATTGTTGCTACTATCTGAGATTCTACATGGAATGTTGCTACTAGTTGAGATTCTACATGGAATGTTGCTACTATTTGAGATTCTACATGGAATGTTGCTAGTGGAGGAGTAGCCTAGTGTTTAGTGCAGTGGAACAAGGAATGTTGCTACTATTTGAGATCCTACATAGAATGTTGCTAGTGGAGGATGAGATTCTACATGGATTGTTGCTACTATCTGAGATTCTACATGGAATGTTGCTACTATTTGAGACTCTACATGGAATGGAGGAGTAGCCTAGTGGTTAGTGCAGTGGACTTTGATCCTGGGGAACTGGCTGGGTTCAATTCCCACTGCAGCTCCTTGTGACTCTGGGCAAGTCACTTAATCCTCCATTGCCCCTGGTACAAAATAAGTACCTAAATATATGTAAACCACTTTGAATGTAGTTGCAAAAACCTCAGAAAGGCAGTATATCAAGTCCCATTTCCCTTTCCCCTTATGATAGATGCAGTGGTTAGGCACCTAACTGACAGTTTCAATAGTGCGCACTTAAATGGTCAGAGCATCCATGCCCCTCCCATGTGAAAGCCCCCTCCCCCTTTGCAGTTACCCACTAGAACACTTAAGTGCCAAGTTATAGAATACAGCCTAAGTGCGCATAAGCAACCAATTGCCATTTTACCCTCCCCTCACATTTTGGTCCTTACTAGAGAATGACACGGGGACCCACAGTAACCACAGGGACAGAGCCCAAGGAGACGGGGCGGGGAAGGGGACAAAGCCCGTGGGGATGGGGCGGGGATGGGGACAGAGCCCGTGGGGACAGGGACGAACTTTGTCCCCGTGTCATTCTGGCAAAATTTGCAGTGGGGGATCCTGTACATTCCTGCTACCAGCACATCATCTGAGAAGACATATTGCAGGAAGGACTGTAGAAGACAGGAGAGCTAGACTGAATCCTGACATTGCTGATGACTTATTCATTCACAGATTCAAAAATTATAACGGTGCTTCATAGGGCATATTTCTCCCCCGCTAGGGCATACAGAACAGGTTGTATTTTGTACCCCTGGACATTTTAACAGGGCAGATTAGGGTTCCTTGGGGTAGTAAAAGTCAGCTATTGTTGGGGTTGGAAGAGTATAGGGATGTGGTGGGGGGGCTTATTAGTCGCTCCTTATTATTGTTTTATATTTATGATTTATAAACAACAGTTGCACAGCATATTGTTTATTTATTTATTTGTAACATTTGTATCCCGCATTTTCCCACATATTAGCAGGCTCAATGTGGCTTACAAAATACCGTCATGGTGGGCGCCAAGTACAGTAGGTTTTAAACAAATACAATTAGAAAAAGGGTCAGGTAAGGTAGGGGTAAATGGATACAATAAGGGACAAGGAAATAAGAAATAAAATATCCACTGCAATGTATGTACAGATGCATTGTAGAGTTGAGGCATTTAAGTAGAATCAATAGGGTAGGCCTTGCAAAACAGATAGGTCTTTAAAGTTCGCTTGAAGTTTTGATGGTCGTGCGTCGTTTTCACACTCGTTGGTAATGCATTCCACATTTGCATACTTAAGTAAGAAAAACTGGATGCATAGGTTGACTTCTATCTGAGTCCAATGCAGCTTGGATATTGAAGGTTCAGATAAGTACGTGATGAACTGATTCTGTTTCTGGCAGGAAGATCTATTAAATCAATCATATGTCCTGGGGCTTCACCGTAGATTATCTTGTGGACCAGAGAGCAAATTTTGAAAGTAATGCGGTAATGTTCCTTTTTATACTTTAATAAGAAGATTTAAATATAAAATCATGTGTTCAAGGCTTTTGCAGATGAGGACAGAGAGCGCGGGGATGGAGTGGGGACGGGGCGGGGACAGAACCTACGGGGATGGGGCGGGGACAGAGACGGGGCCCGTGGGGACGGGATGAGGATGGAAACAGAACCTGTGGGGATGGGGTGGGGACGGAGACAAACTTTGTCCCCGTGTCATTCTCTAGTCCTTAACTACCATTAATTTCTATTTGTGTGCATACGTTTGGCACACTATATAGAATTAGGGGGATAATTTCTTGGTGGAGGGAATGGGGGTGGGGGGGGGGGAAGAGCCCTCAGTCCTTTTCCTACTAGAAAGAAAAGGCCACTGACTGGTTAAATCACTTGGTCGGGGCAATCTGCTAATTTTTGGCGGCATTTAACCGGTTATCATGCTGAAAATTAGCGGTTAGCGCTTCAGTGAAAGCTGGATATTTTGGGCGGGCATTACAGGGCAGAGTCAGCACTTAACTGGTCAAGGTAACCACATAAATGGGAATTAATATAGCACAGTCCGTCTTTTTGCAGCAGGCCACGGATGGTTAAGTTCTGCATATTGACTTAACTGCTATGTGTTAGCAAGTGCAGTATAAACTAGATATTGAACATGTATACCTTGGAGGAAAGGAGAAACAGGGGTGACATGATACAGACGTTCAAATATTTGAAAGGTATTAATCCGCAAATGAACCTTCTCCGGAGACAGGAAGGCAGTAGAACTAGAGGACATGAATTGAGGTTGAAGGGGGGGAAGACTCAGGAGTAATGTCAGGAAGTATTTTTTCATGGAGAGGGTGGTGGATATATGGAATGCTCTCCTGCGGGAGGTGGTGGAGATGAAAATGGTAATGGAATTAAAACGGGATAAACATAAAGGAATCCTGTTTAGAAGGAATGGATGCACGGAATCTTAGTGGAGATTGGGGTGGCGATGCTGGTAATTGGGAAGCAAAACCAGTGCTGGGCAGACTTCTACAGTCTATGCCCTGATAGTGACTGAATAGATATGGTGACTGGAGAGTAAATTTTAAGGGGCTTCGATGTTAACTTCAGAAAGTTTAGTACAAGAACAGTGCTGGGCTGTCACGGTCATGCCCTGGTTTCAGGCTTTCAGTCATCTCGCCCCCTGGTGGCCAGGCCTGGTGGCTGCATTGAATTGTCTGTGTGCTGTTTCCCGTTCCAGACTTCAGCCCAGTCTAGTCCAGATCTTCCGGCCTGCCAGACTTGCTTGTCTTGTTTGAGCCTGCACAGCACCCGTAGCTGCCTGGTGATTGCTGCAGTGAATCTCAGCTGCTGCTGGGCTTATTAGCTATTTGGAAACTCTCTGCTCTGCCTTTGCATCACCTAAGGCCCTAGTTTGTTGGTGCTTGTTGCACTTCTGCCTAGTTTTGTTTTTATTCTAGTTCCTTGTCTGATTCTAGCTAGTCTGTGTGTAGTTTAGCTTAGGGTTATTGTTTGCTTCCTAGTCTTGTTCCTTGTTTGTCTTTTGTGTTTAGTTTCTGTTTGTCTGTGTTTCTTGTTCAGTGGCTGCCTGGCAGCTTTCAGTTCTGTCTCGTGTTTGTCAGTGTTTGTTTCCTGTTTTAGTGGCTGCTTGCAGCTTCCCGTTCCTGCCCTGTCCTGTAAGTCCTGTCGGCCGCCTGCAGCCAGGGGCTCAACTCCTGGGGAAGGGCGGCTAGTGTAGGTGAAATCTTGCTGTTCCTATCTGAGTTCTGTCTGGTTCCTGGTGTGTGGTGGTTTTGCCTGCCACTGCCGCTCCTCGGCAGTGGTCCAAGGGCTCACAAACCTAGTTCCTGCTTTTGAAAACAAGACATGGGTAGACATCTACGATCTGTGCCCTAAGAATGACAAGGACAAATCAAACTCGGGTATACATATAAAGTATCACATACCATGTAAAATGAGTTTATCTTGTTGGGCAGACTGGATGGACTGTACAGGTTTTTATCTGCCGTCATTTACTATGTTACTATAATCAATGCCGAAGCCCAGACATGGTTGGGTATTGGATTTCCAGGAATAACACCACTGGTGGTCAACAAAACGTTCACCACCGTCAGTTAAATATTGCCCTGATATTGTTGATTTATAGTCTGCCTCTCCTAATCGCCTATATCTTATTTGTACCCTTTTCTTTTGATGTGTAACAGTGTAGGCTTCTTTTGTTCTCCCAAAAGGAGGACATAACTTGAAAGAAGTCTCACTGTCAGCTTTCCAGTCTCCCAAGGTCATCTCTCAGGATCCCTGGCTGGCTGGCTCAGGCCTGGGCTGTAGCATGTAGTGGAAAAGTAGCACAATGAACCCCCGCAATGCACCGGCAGTTTGTCTTCCGTCTATGACTCAGCTCACTTCTGTAATTGTGCAGGTCAGTACTATAAATTCAGGCCGGTTTCTCAGGCCTGTAAACTGTGAGCTGAATCACCATGTCAGGCCTCTAAATTCACATTTTAATTAAACCCCAACTCTCCTCGTAAAGCCTTATATATTACTGTTATTGTGCTCCACCTTGGCGTTTCTAAGTGCCAGTTCAGTACTGAATTGAATTTTAAACAGCTGCAGTCACATTCATTTCTACATGGCTTTAATGTGAAAAATTATATCTTAAGCTCATTTTTTTTGTTATGGAGGTTTAAGCTAGATTTGTGCCGGAGCAGCTGGAAAGTGAAAACAGCAGAGATGGATTTCCATACTGATTTTCAAGTGACTTATAGCAATAATTTATACCAGACAAGGGGATGGTAAGCAGAAGCTGATTAGATTGAAATCCCATAACAAACAAATACTTCTTTAGCATTTAATGTTTTTATGATTAGTTTTATGTGTTATTGTAATAAACCCTGATTGCTTGCACTGCACAGCTGGGAGTACAGAGTGGTGAACAGGATGTCATGCAGCAATGGGCATCAGGCAACACTCTTTCCCCCAATTCCCTCCTTCCTTTATTCTTTCCCTCACGTCTCAACCCTTCTCATCCTCCCTGGCTTTACGGGTCACTATGGGTTACCCATACTTGATCCCCCTTCCAATGCCCAAATCTACAGGCTGGCGGTACATAAGTAATGCCATACTGGGAAAAGACCAAGGGTCCATCGAGCCCAGCATCTTGTCCACGACAGCGGCCAATCCAGGCCAAGGGCACCTGGCAAGCTTCCCAAACGTACAAACATTCTATACATGTTATTCCTGGGATTTTGGATTTTTCCAAGTCCGTTTAGTAGCGGTTTATGGACTTGTCCTTTAGGAAACCGTCCAACCTCTTTTTAAACTCTGCTAAGCTAACCGCCTTCACCACATTTTCCGGCAATGAATTCCAGAGTTTAATTAACGTCGAACCTTGCATGACGTAGCTATAATTCGGGTTCTTTTTTCCCACATGCATCACCTTGCACTTGCTCACATTAAACGTCATCTGCCATTTAGCCGCCCAGTCTCCCAGTCTCGTAAGGTCCTCTTGTAATTTTTCACAATCCTGTCGCGAGTTAACGACTTTGAATAACTTTGTGTCATCAGCAAATTTAATTACCTCCCTAGTTACTCCCATCTCTAAATCATTTATAAATATATTAAAAAGCAGCGGTCCTAGCACAGACCCCTGAGGAACCCCACTAACTACCGTTCTCCATTGTGAATACTGCCCATTTAACCCCACTCTCTGTTTCCTATCCTTCAACCAGTTTTTAATCCACAATAGGACATTTCCTCCTATCCCATGACCCTCCAATTTCCTCTGTAGCCTTTCATGAGGTACCTTGTCAAACGCCTTTTGAAAATCCAGATACACAATATCCACCGACTCCCCTTTGTCCACATGTTTGTTCACTCCTTCAAAGAATTGAAGTAAATTGGTCAGGCAAGATTTCCCCACACAAAAGCCGTGCTGACTTGGTCTCAGTAATCCATGTCCTCGGATGTGCTCTGTAATTTTGTTTTTAATAATAGCCTCTACCATTTTCCCCCAGCACCGATGTCAGACTCACCGGTCTATAATTTCCCGGATCTCCCCTGGAGCCTTTTTTAAAAATGGGCTTTACATTGGTCACCCTCCAATCTTCCGGTACCAAGCTCGATTTTAAGGATAAGTTGCATATCACTAGCAGTAGCTCCGCAAGCTCATTTTTCAGTTCTATCAGGAGATGTTTAATCTAGGGTTACCATATTTGTGGAGACAAAAAAGAGAACACATAACATTTAAATGGTTGCAATCATTGCTAAAGAAATATTTAATCCTAGCCACTGGCGTACTGAGGCGGGGCGGTCTGTCCCGGGTGCATGCTGCAAGAGGGTGTAGGGAGATACCGTGCAGCTGTCGGCTCTGCCGGGTCCCTGCTCCCTCTGACGTTACTTCCTGTTCTGGGTCAAGGAACTGGTGGAGCTGACAGCTGCGCGACTGTTCCCAGCACCCCCAGGAGGTAAGAGCAATGCGCCGGGGAGGAGGGGGGGGGGGGTGCAGCTCTTAAGCTTGTAGATGTCACTTATATGTATGTACAATAGGTATTTAGTGGTTTTGGAAGTCTCACACATTTCACCATAAGTGTACCAGTTAGAGTGAGATATGGATCTAGGTTCCCTTCTCTACAGTCCACTGCACTGACCACTAGTCTACTCTTGGGACCCGCTTGCTGCTCTAAGAGGAATGGCCATCATAGAGCCTGGAATGTACTGTCACTGTCCAAACCGAGAGGGTTAAACAGCCTACATAGAAAGTCTACAAACAAAGAAAGCAACACTGGGCCTTCAAGAGTGAGACAACAGGAGTATTTTACTGATGAATGACCCGACACGGGCCGTGTTTCGGCGTTACAAAACGCCTTCCTCAGGGGTCAGAGATTGATTGTGAATATTGTAAATGGTATGTGTACCCAATGCCTCCGAAATTTCGTAGAAAAAAATCTTTATTGTCGAGCGTGCCTGACAGTCAGAGCAAACCGCCACAATGTTGATAGAAAGACTCCTGTATTAGACGTATCTCCTGCAAATGAAGAAATTTCGGAGGCATTGGATACACACATACCATTTACAATATTCACAATCAATCTCTGACCCCTGAAGAAGGCGTTTTGTAATGCCGAAACACGGCAGGGAGTCGGATCATTCATCAATAAAATACTCCCGTTGTCTCATTCTTGAAGGCCCAGTGTTGCTTTTTTTGTTTGTGTACTGTCACTGTCACATCTTAGGGGGCTGGGAGGGGGCGTCAGTGAGCACTGGTGGAATAAGGGGGGAGGGTTATGCCTTAATCCCACCAGTACTCATTTGGTCATTAAGGGAACCTTTTGGTCACTTAGTTGTGATTGATACAGGTCTAGCCAAAAATGTCTTAATTTTGGCCCTACACATTTTCATTTTGTTCCATTATTGCAGAAAAATGTTCGTCTTTTGGTGCCACCCATGTCCCGCTTAAAACATGCCCCCTTGAAATTTGGATGAACTGTGGCTGCCACCTTGTGACGGTTTTCTTGTTTTGAAAAGAAGCCCCACAGTGGTATAGAACGAGGAGATGCATGTCTACAAATTTGTTTCATAAAATATGCATCTGCTTTGTAACTCTGCACAAATTCTGCCTCCTTTCTGCTCTGGAAATGACGCAGACTTCTACACTCTACCCTAACTCTTCAAACCAGTCCTGTAACACCAGATGATTTATCAAACCAAAAACAATTGTATAAGAGCCATTTTCTACATCCTGAGAGAACCTGGTTCAAACCCTCAGGTACAAAACTATTTTTTTTTCAGAGCCTATGATTCATCAACAACATCAGGAAATCAAAACTTCAGCCATCGAACAAGATTTCATCCATACAAGTTGTTGTAAACACAGTTCAAGCAAGGGCTTTTCTGCTGCTGGACAGATGAAAAACCCTAGTATGTGATCAGAATGTTCATAAATCATTCCTCTACCACCATCACAGCCAAGGCCTACTGGCAGGTATTGGGTTACTCTATACTATAATGTATGCTGTTATCTGAATATTTTACTGTTGTAGTTGTTTATTGCTTATGTCTGGGATATACTTGCTGTACACCACTTTGGGTAAATTTCTTCAAAAGGATAATAAATCCTAATTAAAAAATGCTTTACATGAATGAAATTATTAAGTTTGGACGGGCTGTCACTTATTTTCATTGAAACTAAAAAGATGAGAGCATTACAAGGGTAAGTAATAAAGAACGAAGGTACTCCCAGGGCCTTTTGTGAAGGGGTACTTAGGGGCACTGAGTACCAGCACCTTTTCCATTGTCTGCTAAAATTGACCCATGGTCTCCAAGTTTTAATGAAAGAGCTCAAGCTCTACACACCAAGTCTGCCTTGTCGTAGATTCTGTGACTGGTTGCAGGGGGCCTGGCTATTATGGGGTGGGTCCCTCCATGATCACCCCACCCCTGAAGGGTGGCCTAGCATTTGAGTACCGGCACCTTTTTTGCTAGAAAAAGCACACTGGGTACTCCAGGATACTCCATTTCATGAAATGAAATACATGTTTTATTGGGTCAGATTCAGGTAATTTTATAAGGGAACTGAGAGGGTAGAAGTGTGGTACAAAACTGCCCGAGGGTATAACACAAGTGAAAAGTAGGTGCACTGAAATGTAGCACTAATTTAATGTGATCTGTATTTTGCATTTCTGGGTGTGGAGAATAGGTACTTCTCTGCACCTTTTATAAACTATTTGCATATGTAGCTATTCTTACTGGCACATATATGCACATAATATCACCTGCCCTACAGTGAGTGTAAAAGTGTGCCTCTGCTTTCCCTGGTGCAATTTTACAAAGCACATAAGAACATATCTTGTGTGTTGCAAAATAACTCTCCTCTCGTGTGTCTGGGCAAAAAACTCTTTATTTGGGAGTCAATCCCCTTCTTATATACTCTATGAATATTCATGGATATTACATGTATTATCATTACTATTGGTTACATTTTGCTTACACAACCATGATCATGCATTGCTTACAAGAACAACTCTACATGAACAGCTCGTGAACCTGCTCAGGAATGTACAAACATCACCTGCTATTCTGCTACTTTCTCAGGAAAGAACAAAAACATCACATGCTAGATTCTCAGGAATATACAAAACATCATCTGCTGCCTGTATCCAAATACATTCTATCTACATCTCCACCTTTTTTTTTTTTTTTTTAATGAAATCTCCGTGGTGTGCCAGCTGGAGATGGAGGTGGAGATGTTTGTAATAGCTTATAAACATATTGAGCAGAGTGACGTGTTGGAGCGAATGGACGAGGAAAACATAAAGAAAAAAGGTTAGGAATGCATTGTATACAACAGCAAAAAATAGTGAAAACAAAAATACCAATGACTAAATACTGGATAATAGGGCGGAGCCAGGTCCAAGGGATCCATTGCCACAATTGATCCCATACATCAGAGAGTAGGTTATTATGAATAGTAATATGAGTAGTTAAATTCCGTAGGAAAGCTAATTGTTTGTCAATGGCCTTTGAATTGTCAGATAAATTAAAACAGCACATGTCCTGAAACTCTTCGCAACCATGATGGTTAAGTAATAAAAGATAATCAATGGCTGCTCGATTTTGTAAAACTCCATGACGTAATTGCTGTTGCTCAGCATTAAGTAAACTAATAGCAGTGGAGGTTGCATTGATTGATTTAATTGCCCAACAGGCTAATTCACGAATATTTTTTGCATTTGCCGCTGCCAATGCAGGGACACCTATTAATGAAAATGCAAGTGCCAGATATTCAGTTTGACTCAGAAATTTAACATTATCATTGCAATTGGCAGCAAGGGTCATACGCTTGGATCGCATATGTGAGGAGTTAGAAAATAAAATATGTTTACTGGGAAGTACCATAGTGAGTCGACTTAGACAGCATGTAGTACCATCAGATATATTAGCTGGAATATAATTAAAGGTATACATTCCACATGACCAAAACCAGCCAGGGGGTAAATGAGTAAATTTATAAATATATGAAACATTTTCGTAGGAGCTACAATTTAACAAAGTTGGTCCAAAATTAACACAATTTGATCGGGTACAATTAACCATACGAGCACATGTCATATTGATACTAGCTATTTGATTGGTTCTCACATGCATTGCCAAAGTAGGCGGCAACAGGGTTTGTGTTCCCCAATTATGGTATTCATAAGAAGCATTTCGATAGGATGAATTAACAGGAAGCTGTGAATAAAACCAAGTATCATTTTGCATATCTTTAGGATCATGACATACTGGAATCAGGCAAGTTGCCAAAACTTCTCCAACTGCCTTTTGATGAGAAAGACAGAAATCAGTTTGGTTCAGTGAAATTGCAAACGCTTCCCAAATATTTTTTGTGGGAAGTAATTGTGACTGTCCACAAGGTATGTACAAACAACAACACAGTAGAAGCAATGTAATGGAATTAGCATTAAGCGCTGCAATAATAGCCACTACGAAGTTATCATCAGTCTTTTCAATATGAGCTTTTTCTAAAGTCTCTGTAGCTTGTTGACTCAAGGCTTTAATTTGTCCCCAAGTAACAGGAGCATTAGGTTGACGAGTCACTGACCGTTTGCGTGTTTGCATCTGCGGTCCTTGAAGGGTGAGTGTGAAATTGGGAATTGGGTTGTGAAGACCTTGATGCCACGACATGAGGTTTCACCCACTTTGCTGGAATCCACACCGGGCCAGAATCTGTTTGAACAGCAGCGTAACCACGACCCCAGGTAAGGAGAGGCACAGGGGAACTCCACTGATCAGAAGGTAGTTGTCGGTATATGACCAAAGGACGAGATAAAGGTGGGGCAGGAGTACGAAAATGTTGTTCAAATCTGGAAGAAAAAGTTTTTGTAGCAGGATTATTGATGAGATTGAGATGATTCAGTGTGTAAAGGATTTGTGCTAAGCATTCATCAATGCTTACTCTATGACGGAGAATACCGTCTTTTTTTTGTAGTCAGATTACTTAAAGCAGTTTTCAGTGTGCGATTAGCACGTTCAACAATAGCTTGACCAGTGGAGTTATAGGGGATACCAAAAAGGTGCTCAATATGCCAGAGGGTCAGGAACTCCTGTAAGGAGGTGGAAGTATAAGCAGGGGCATTGTCTGTCTTGAGAGTTTTAGGAACACCCATGACCGCAAAAGCTTGGAGAAGATGAGAGCGGACATGAGATGTAGTTTCCCCTTTTTGTGCAGTGACCCACAAAAATCCAGAATGAGTATCAACAACCACATGAAGCTTAGACCATTGACCAAAAGGGGGAAAGTGAGTAACGTCCATTTGCCAGAGGCTATTAACTTCCAGACCACGAGGATTAACTCCAGGAAAAAAGGTAGTAGGAGCTGAAAAGGAACATTGTGGACAATTTTTGATAATAGCTCTAGCTTCTTCTAAAGAAATTTGAAACTGGCGAGCTAGGCTAGGTGCATTTTGATGATGAAGTTCATGACTGCAGTGTGCTGTGGAGAAAAAATGAAGATGGCGATCCGCTCGAGCATTCCCTTCAGACAGACCACCAGGAAAAGGTTGATGACTGCGGATATGACCTATAAAGAGAGAAGAAAGGCGATTCTCCAAGTAACCTTGGAGGGTTAACAGTAAAGCATAAAAAGAGGCATCCATTTTGAATGATACATAACTGTCGGGCATGCGACGGACAAGATTAGCACAATATTGACTGTCAACAATAAGATTCAGTGGTTGATCTGAAAATAAAGAAAGAGCCAGGATGATGGCAGCAAGCTCTGAACGTTGAGCAGAGGTTTGTGGAGAGGTAAATTTGACGTGCCATTTGTTCAGATTGTACCAAGTAACCACCCCACGAGTGGGACTACCATCTGTAAAGACGGTGAGAGCAGTAGGGAGTGGACGTAAAGAAATGGGATCATGAAGAGTGATTGGCAAAATGGATGTGCCCTGTATGCGAGGGTCTTTAGGATAGTGGCAATCTATAATACCAACATAAGTGGCTAAAATAAATTGCAAGTCGTCGGAGAACTGAATCATTTTTTCCCACTGCCACAAAGAATGAGGAATGATGAGTTTAAGAATGTCGAAACCAGTCATGAATGTTGCTCGCTCTCGAGCTTTAGTAATCAGCAAGGCTAGTTGCTGGGGCCATTGTGTAATAGTAGAATGGAGAGTATTCTGTAAATAGACCCATTCTATCAATTTCGGAGGAGTTGTATCTTGATATAAGACACCAAACGGTTGTCGGTGGGTGGGGTCTTTGAGAACGCAAAAACAAAAAAGGGCAAATGCATCTCGTCTATCTGTCCATTTTGTTTGTAAGATTTGATCCAATTGTGACAGAATTGTTTGTTGCGATGCAGTGAGTGTAATTAATTCAGCAGGTGTTTTATGACCTTTTAATGCGAGAAACAGGGGTTGTAAAAATTCTGTAGGAAGTTTCAAGTAGGGACGTAACCAATTGAGATTTCCTAAAATCTCTTGTAATTGATGTAATGTCGTGGGAGACTGTAAATTGAGATGAGGAGCGACAGGTTGGGCTGCAGCTTTAGTCATACGGAAACCTAGATATAAATAGGGTTCCTTTTCTTGAACCTTCTCTGAGGCAATTGTTAATCCTGAGGAGGCCAAGATAGAAATTAAAGTAGATTTCCAAGAAGGGGGAAGAGTTATCCCTGCAATTAGTATATCATCCATATAATGATATACCAAAAGTTGAGGGAAATAGGCACGAAATGGTTGCAAGGCTTGATGAACATAGTATTGACAAATAGTGGGTGAATTTAACATTCCCTGGGGCAAAACTTTCCAACAATACCTAGTAGTAGGGTGTGCATTATTGTAAACAGGTACAGTAAAAGCAAAGTATTTATAATCTTTTTCCTGGAGAGGAATTGAAAAAAAACAATCCTTCAGATCTATAATAGCTAATTGATAATCATAAGGAATCAAATTAGGATTTGGAATACCACATTGTAACGGGCTCATTGGTTCTAAAATCGCATTAATAGCTCGTAGGTCATGTAAAAATCTCCATTTTCCGGATTTTTTCTTGATCACAAATACCGGAGTATTATATGGAGAATTGGTAGGCTCAATGTGATTTAATTGTAATTGTTCTTCCACCAATTGATGTAAAATCAACAGTTTTTTTCTGGTAATCGGCCACTGCTCTACCCAAACAGGTTTGTCAGTTTTCCATTCCAAAGGAAGAGAAAAAGACATATTTATGAACTGTTAATCAGGTAGGATCAATGATGCATCTAATTGTTCCAAAAGGTCACGACCCCATAAATTAAAGGGTACTTGTAAAATACAGGGCTTAATATGTCCTAGAACCTTGGTATCGTTAGGATATGTAATAGATAACCATTGAGAACTTTGGGAGGCTGACTGAGTTCCCCCTATTCCTGTCACATGTGAAGTATCTTCAATGGGCCATTCCACAGGCCATTGTTTATAAGCTATGACAGAAACATCCGCCCCGGTATCTAATATACCAACAAAGGGCTTTTGTTGCAATAAAAATTGAGCAGTGGGTCGTGCATTAGAAACCGGTTTTAAAACTGCACTTACCTGTTGCGTAGATCCAAAGCCCCCTGTACGAGAGACAGTAGAAGGAATAGGTGCTGTAAAATATGGTAAAATAATTAATTGTGCCCACGAGTCCCCGGGAGAAATTGTTAAAGGTGATGAGGACCATACTTGAATTTTAACAATGCCTGTGTAATCAGCATCAATAACTCCAGGGATAACATGAATACCTGCCTTCGATGCAGAGGAGCGAGGTAATACTAAACCTACAGTAGCCGCTGGAATGGGTCCTTTAAAGGTAGTATTATATACCAAAACTTCATGAGGTAAGATGGCAGTTTTACATTCCGCTGCAATAAGGTCAATTCCTGCACTACCTTGTGTAGCAGTAGTACTATGAGCAAAAGACCCTTGCACTCCCTTTGGACCGAGGTTAGGAGTTAACCCGGAGCAAAGTTTTTTGGGGGTGGCGGTGTGGAATTAATTGGATTAGAGCGACATTGATTGGCCCAATGATATCCTTTTTGACATCGAGGACATTTTCGAGAAGGTCGAGAAGGTCCTTTTGCAAAGTTGGCACCCCCTCCTGGGGCTCTACACTGAGCTCGAAAATGTCCTGGTTTCTTACAATTAAAACACGTCCCCTGTGGCTTATTACCTTTTTGTATAGCTCCTGCTAACAAATTCATAGAATAACCATGAGTCCCCACATCTGCACATGCGCTCAATAAATCTGCTAAAGTAATTCCTGGGCGATGAGCTACAGTCTGCAATGCCTTTTTGCAATCTGAATTTGCATTTTCTTGGGCTAATTTAATCAATAACTCTGTTTGCGCATCAAGATTATCAATTTGCCTAGTTACAGCTTCCTGCAATCGATTAACAAATTGAAGGTAAGATTCGGTTGCACCCTGTTTAATTGATGCAAAAGATTTTGTTGGTTTATTCCCTTCTGGTGTTCTTTTAAATGCTCGCAAGATACAAGTGCCTATGGCTTGAAAACAGGTATCGTTTTGTTGAATTTGCATATCAAGGGTTGAAAATGGTCCCGATCCATAAATTTGATCAGGCACCAAATTAGTCCCAGTGATAAGTTGTGCTGCTTGCTTATATTCATTATCCCACACTACATATTGCGCAGGAGTTAACAGCATACGGAAAAGGTCTTTCCAATCTTTTGGAGTCATTAAGTAACCGTTACTAATCCCTTCTATCATGCCTTGAACAAATGAACTTTTTAAACCTGATTCTACGATAGCTCTACGTAATTCTCTCAAAACTTGATAAGGTAGAGCAGTCCATTCTGCATGATGTGTTTCGTTCCCTGCCTCTATTGTTGTAGTTCTAGTAACTGGGTATAAATTAGGATTAGGTTCCGAATTATCCCATAGATCATCGTTCCAAATGAATTCACCATTTTTTCGTGCTTGCTGTATACCTAATTGAATTAAACTAGGTCGTTCTACGCTCTTTGGTGTTTTGGTAATAATAACGCTATCATTAGCGTTGTTGTTTTGGATATTTTCAATTGGTTTATTAGGGGTAGTAGTAGTAAAGTCAGGAGTTTTGTTTTGCTCTTCCCTTCCCATATCGGTGGCCAGCCGACAAGAAGGAGGAGAAGGTGTAGGTCCAAGAGTCGCGGGAGGTAAAAGAGACCAGGTCTTGCCTGGCAATTTGTTGGATATATTTTCGTTAGTAATGCCTGTCAATCCAGAAGAGAGAATTACTATAGTAGAATATATCTCTCTCCAAGTCAATAATATAGGAGTCGAAACTCTAGGCTCTAAACGAAACTGCTGCCCTATCTTTTCCCATGTTTGAGGATCGAATGATCCCTTCTCTGGATACCAGGGACATTGACAAACTATTTCCTCAATTAAACGCTCTATATCTTTAAGAGTTATTGGATTTCGGGAGGAACCATATCTTTGCGTTATAGTATATAGCTCCTGTGCATGTTGTTTATGTGATGATGTTAAATTTCCCCCCATACTTACAGTGTTCCGTAGAAGGAATGGCGCGCTGACTGTTCCAGTCGTAGTAAGTACGTCACGTTTTCACCGATCACGTCGGGGATCACCAGATGTTGCAAAATAACTCTCCTCTCGTGTGTCTGGGCAAAAAACTCTTTATTTGGGAGTCAATCCCCTTCTTATATACTCTATGAATATTCATGGATATTACATGTATTATCATTACTATTGGTTACATTTTGCTTACACAACCATGATCATGCATTGCTTACAAGAACAACTCTACATGAACAGCTCGTGAACCTGCTCAGGAATGTACAAACATCACCTGCTATTCTGCTACTTTCTCAGGAAAGAACAAAAACATCACATGCTAGATTCTCAGGAATATACAAAACATCATCTGCTGCCTGTATCCAAATACATTCTATCTACACTTGTGTTTATAAAACGATCTAAAACAGGCTCATCCCCGATTTTTTACAAATATTTTCAGATCATTGACAAACAATGTAAATATTTAAGTGCAGAGGGAGGATATCAGTCATAGGAACCACAAAACGGTTCACCGAACCTACTGCTTTCAACAGAGCTGGCAAGTTACCCATTCCAGGAGGGAGACTTTTCGACCAGTCCTGGATTTCCGCCAACCTCATCCTGGTGCAATACGAGACCCGCAGCACTGATTTCAACAGATAAAATAATTTACTACAAATACCACACTGCTCTGGGATGTAAGTTTTAAATCAGAACCAACCAAAAGGTCTCCCTCCTCCTGGAATGGGTAATTGGGCAGCTCTGGTTCTGGTCATATTTTCATCATACATCCTCCCTCAACGTGCTGGTCCTGGATTTCTGCCCACCCTCATCCTGTCCTGGTGCATTATGGGACTTGTAGTACTGGTTTCAATGGCTCATCATCAACTACATGCTTTGAGATGTAAGTTTTAAAGTAGAACCGGCCAAAAAGTCTCCCTCCTGGAATGAGTAACTTGACAGCTCTCTGATCCAGCTGTTGCCCCCCCCCCCCCTCCCCCTTCCATCCACTTCCTCCCGGCGGCGCTTTAATTAATCGCACACTCTCGGGCGACATCTTCTGGCCCAGCTTGCAGTACCTTGTGCGACCGAGCCCGCCATCGGTGGCGCTGCTCCGGCGGCCAGTGGGAAGCAGTCTCCGCCGGGGGAACTCCTTTTTTCCTCAGCGGTTGCCGTGGCAACGCCGGACGCCCGAGCACGGCCGTTCCCGGAAGTCGGAAGTGCGTCACTCTGTCAAAAGCCAGAGAGAGGGTGGAAGAAGTTTAAACGGTTTGCAGGCGGGGCTGGACGAAGCTGCAGCTGGGGTCGGTCACTCACTTCTTTCTTTTTTTTCCTTGGCTGGTGTCTCCTCTGCAGAGTGGGGAAGTCGCGCAGGTCAGAGGAAGGGACGAGCCTGAGTTTAGCTGCTTTTAATTATTCTAAACGCAACATGATGACAATCCCTTGAATGAGACCGACTGAATGTGTTACGGGGTTGCAAATGGAGAGATGTGGACTACAGAGAGGAAAAGATCGGGCCTGAGTGTCTTCTTCTGAGCCTGCATTTCCAACTGCCCCGAAATCTGAGTTGCCCTGCTGAGAGCTCTTCCCGCGCGCTTGGAGAAACCTGCACGCAACAAGGTTTGACTTCTTCTGCTTTACTCTAATCCTCGGTGCTGCCCAAAGCAAAGATGAAATCCACAATTCCGGGAATAACATGTATAGAATGTTTGTACGTTTGGGAAGCTTGCCAGGTGCCCTTGGCCTGGATTGGCCGCTGTCGTGGACAGGATGCTGGGCTCGATGGACCCTTGGTCTTTTCCCAGTAATGGCATTACTTATGTACTTATGTCCTCTACTTGGCTCACTTTTATTACATAGAGCAGTGATTTAACCTATTGTGATGTCATAGTGGCTCATTCCACCAATAAGAGCCAACCTCATTAGTGATGTCACAATGGCTTGATTGTATAGAATGTATGTTTGGGAAGCTCGCCAGGTGCCCTTGGCCTGGATTGGCCACTGTCGTGGACAGGATGCTGGGCTCGATGGACCCTTGGTCTTTTCCCAGTGTGGCATTACTTATGTACTTATGTCCTGTACTTGGCTCACTTTTATTACATAGAGCAGTGATTTAACCTATTGTGATGTCATAGTGGCTCATTCCACCAATAAGAGCCAACCTCATTAGTGATGTCACAATGGCTTGATTGTATAGAATGTATGTTTGGGAAGCTCGCCAGGTGCCCTTGGCCTGGATTGGCCACTGTCGTGGACAGGATGCTGGGCTCGATGGACCCTTGGTCTTTTCCCAGTGTGGCATTACTTATGTACTTATGTCCTGTACTTGGCTCACTTTTATTACATAGAGCAGTGATTTAACCTATTGTGATGTCATAGTGGCTCATTCCACCAATAAGAGCCAACCTCATTAGTGATGTCACAATGGCTTGATTGTATAGAATGTATGTTTGGGAAGCTCGCCAGGTGCCCTTGGCCTGGATTGGCCACTGTCGTGGACAGGATGCTGGGCTCGATGGACCCTTGGTCTTTTCCCAGTGTGGCATTACTTATGTACTTATGTCCTGTACTTGGCTCACTTTTATTACATAGAGCAGTGATTTAACCTATTGTGATGTCATAGTGGCTCATTCCACCAATAAGAGCCAACCTCATTAGTGATGTCACAATGGCTTGATTGTATAGAATGTATGTTTGGGAAGCTCGCCAGGTGCCCTTGGCCTGGATTGGCCACTGTCGTGGACAGGATGCTGGGCTCGATGGACCCTTGGTCTTTTCCCAGTGTGGCATTACTTATGTACTTATGTCCTGTACTTGGCTCACTTTTATTACATAGAGCAGTGATTTAACCTATTGTGATGTCATAGTGGCTCATTCCACCAATAAGAGCCAACCTCATTAGTGATGTCACAATGGCTTGATTGTATAGAATGTTTGTATGTTTGGGAAGCTCGCCAGGTGCCCTTGGCCTGGATTGGCCGCTGTCGTGGACAGGATGCTGGGCTCGATGGACCCTTGGTCTTTTCCCAGTGTGGCATTACTTATGTACTTATGTCCTGTACTTGGCTCACTTTTATTACATAGAGCAGTGATTTAACCTATTGTGATGTCATAGTGGCTCATTCCACCAATAAGAGCCAACCTCATTAGTGATGTCACAATGGCTTGATTGTATAGAATGTTTGTATGTTTGGGAAGCTCGCCAGGTGCCCTTGGCCTGGATTGGCCGCTGTCGTGGACAGGATGCTGGGCTCGATGGACCCTTGGTCTTTTCCCAGTGTGGCATTACTTATGTATTTATGTCCTCTACTTGGCTCACTTTTATTACATAGAGCAGTGATTTAACCTATTGTGATGTCATAGTGGCTCATTCCACCAATAAGAGCCAACCTCATTAGTGATGTCACAATGGCTTGATTGTATAGAATGTTTGTATGTTTGGGAAGCTCGCCAGGTGCCCTTGGCCTGGATTGGCCGCTGTCGTGGACAGGATGCTGGGCTCGATGGACCCTTGGTCTTTTCCCAGTGTGGCATTACTTATGTACTTATGTCCTCTACTTGGCTCACTTTTATTACATAGAGCAGTGATTTAACCTATTGTGATGTCATAGTGGCTCATTCCACCAATAAGAGCCAACCTCATTAGTGATGTCACAATGGCTTGTTTGGGAAGCTTGCCAGGTGCCCTTGGCCTGGATTGGCCGCTGTCGTGGACAGGATGCTGGGCTCGACGGACCCTTGGTCTTTTCCCAGTGTGGCATTACTTATGTCCTCTACTTGGCTCACTTTTATTACATAGAGCAGTGATTTAACCTATTGTGATGTCATAGTGGCTCATTCCACCAATAAGAGCCAACCTCATTAGTGATGTCACAATGGCTTGATTGTATAGAATGTTTGTATGTTTGGGAAGCTTGCCAGGTGCCCTTGGCCTGGATTGGCCGCTGTCATGGACAGGATGCTGGGCTCGATGGACCCTTGGCCTTTTCCCAGTGTGGCATTACTTATGTACTTATGTCCCCTACTTGGCTCACTTTTATTACATAGAGCAGTGATTTAACCTATTGTGATGTCATAGTGGCTCATTCCACCAATAAGAGCCAACCTCATTAGTGATGTCACAATGGCTTGATTGTATAGAATGTTTGTATGTTTGGGAAGCTCGCCAGGTGCCCTTGGCCTGGATTGGCCGCTGTCGTGGACAGGATGCTGGGCTCGATGGACCCTTGGCCTTTTCCCAGTGTGGCATTACTTATGTACTTATGTCCCCTACTTGGCTCACTTTTATTACATAGAGCAGTGATTTAACCTATTGTGATGTCATAGTGGCTCATTCCACCAATAAGAGCCAACCTCATTAGTGATGTCACAATGGCTTGATTGTATAGAATGTTTGTATGTTTGGGAAGCTCGCCAGGTGCCCTTGGCCTGGATTGGCCGCTGTCGTGGACAGGATGCTGGGCTCGATGGACCCTTGGTCTTTTCCCAGTGTGGCATTACTTATGTACTTATGTCCTTTACTTGGCTCACTTTTATTACATAGAGCAGTGATTTAACCTATTGTGATGTCATAGTGGCTCATTCCACCAATAAGAGCCAACCTCATTAGTGATGTCACAATGGCTTGATTGTATAGAATGTTTGTATGTTTGGGAAGCTTGCCAGGTGCCCTTGGCCTGGATTGGCCGCTGTCGTGGACAGGATGCTGGGCTCGATGGACCCTTGGTCTTTTCCCAATGTGGCATTACTTATGTACTTATGTCCTCTACTTGGCTCACTTTTATTACATAGAGCAGTGATTTAACCTATTGTGATGTCATAGTGGCTCATTCCACCAATAAGAGCCAACCTCATTAGTGATGTCACAATGGCTTGATTGTATAGAATGTTTGTACGTTTGGGAAGCTTGCCAGGTGCCCTTGGCCTGGATTGGCCGCTGTCGTGGACAGGATGCTGGGCACGTTGGACCCTTCTTGGTCTTTTCCCAGTGTGGCATTACTTATGAAAGGTTTGCTTGGCATGCAGAATTAATTCGGGAGTTGTGTCCGTTGGCTTTGCACAGCTTTGAGAGATTAACAGTTCATACCAGCTAAGCTCTTTTTTTTTTTTTTTACAGTTACGAGACAAAGCCAGTGTGTGCTGAACAATGTAAAGCACAATGTCAAGGTCCCTACGTTAGAGAGCTTACCATTTGAAGTTTCAGTACATGATGTATATATCCAGATAAGTGGCTAATTTTAGGGCCATGCAGGAAGGTGGTGGGATTGAACGTAAGTCTATAAGTTTCATATCCTGGTGCTCTGTAGCCTCTATTGCAGTAAGCATGGGAAGGACGGTTTTCAAAGCCAGGGGTAAGTTTATCTATCTGGAAGTTACCCTACTACTACTACTTAACACTTCTAAAGAGTGGAGGAGTGGCCTAGTGGTTAGGGTGGTGGACTTTGGTCCTGAGGAACTGGGTTCAATTCCCACTTCAGGCACAGGCAACTCCTTGTGACTCTGGGCAAGTCATTTAACCCTCCATTGCCCCATGTAAGCCGCATTGAGCCTGCCATGAGTGGGAAAGCGCGGGGTACAAATGTAACAAAAAAACCCACTTATAAAGCGCTACTAGGGTTACGCAGTGCTATACAGTTTAACAAAGAAGGACAGTCCCTGCTCAAAGGAGCTTACAATCTAATGGACAAAATGTGCGGTCAATCAAATTGGGGCAGTCTAAATTGCCTGAATAGAGGTAAAATGGTTAGGTGCCGAAGGCGACATTGAAGAGGTGGGCTTTGAGCAAGGATTTGAAGATGGGCAGGGAGGGGGCTTGGCGTATGGGCTGAGGGAGTTTATTCCAAGCATAGGGAGAGGCAAGGCAGAAAGGGCAGAGCCTGGAGTTGGCGATGGTGGAGAAGGGAGCAGAGAGGAGGGATTTGTCCTGTGAGCGGAGGTTTCGGATAGGAGCGTACGGGGAGATAAGGGTAGAGAGGTAGTGAGGGGCTGCAGATTGAGTGCATTTGTAGGTTAGTAGGAGAAGCTTGAACTGTATGCGGTACCTGATCGGAAGCCAGTGAAGTGGTTAAAAGTACATACGTTGTTCTGCAACTTATGTACTCTTTGCTGCATTTAGGTGAAGCATTCTTGGGGTGGAAAATAAGACACAAATTTCAGTTTCAGATCTGCATGTTATTTTCAATGAAAAAAAGTACCTGCTTTGCCTTTGAAAATTAGTGCAAGGCTTGTGGTAAAAAAAAAAAAAACAGCTACCAGTGGACTTTGTCCCACTGTGAGCAGTTTAAAAATTGCTTCCAAAGTGGTTGACAGCCCTAGGAGATGGATTTCAATCTATATCCAAAATATGCAGTTATTAACTTTATCACTAGACATGTGAGTAGCTGAAATATTGTTATCTAAAACCGTTTCCATTACTTGAGTATTTTCTGTAGAGTTTAGGGAGTTTTAATTCAAGAATAGGAAAAAATTGTGTCCCCAATAATATTTGTTTCTGGTGGTTTTATGTAATTCATGGTATATATGTATTTCTGTGGACAAAGGAGAATTATATGCCAATTTTCTATTCACAGGTACATCATTTTCTTGATGAATTTTTTTTATTTTAAAATATGAGTAGCTCAGAGGAAACATGGGAAAGGTTGGATGCAGAGTTTGATCATTATCTGGTGGACATGAAACCATATGTCCTCAAACTGTCAAATAAACCAGGTAAGATTGTAATCTTTCAAAGCCACCTTGTACAGATTGTTTTTTTTTTTTTTAAGTTGCTATATTTTTGAGCTGTGTAAAAATGTTGTTGAAAAGTTTTTGACACCTTTTAAGTTTTTTTGCAATTGTTATATATGTATAAAGGATGTGATATGGAATCCAAGAGGGCTGAAAGAGGGAATACAGGATGAGTGTTTTGCTTCCTCCTTCTATCCAAGTGCCCTCACTCTATTCCTTTTCTTTAGAAAATCAAATATTTTAATTAATTTACTTAACTGTTATGAATAGATATCCCACTCATGACCTGCCAAACAATGCCCAGTTTTGTGGTAGCTGTGATAGAAACAAAAGGGTATTTCCAGATGACTTTATAAATGAAGAAAGAAGTTGAATTAATGGGCATGATGAGAGAAGAGTGGAATAATTGCATGAATTGTCTCTTTGACCTCAAAAAATGTAAAAAAAACAAAAACAACAAACTTTTTGCTAAATCGGGTCTGGGCTTTCTTTAGCTGTTAGCTTCATCAGGTTCACCTTTCCCTGGCGCTCCACTCTACTTAAACTCATTTCTATACTCCACCAAGATCTTTAAAAGCCAACTTTCT
Organism: Microcaecilia unicolor; assembly: GCF_901765095.1. Taxonomy (NCBI): domain Eukaryota; kingdom Metazoa; phylum Chordata; class Amphibia; order Gymnophiona; family Siphonopidae; genus Microcaecilia; species Microcaecilia unicolor. Next base: position 212,632 of record NW_021963861.1, read on the forward strand.
GGTTATACCATTATCTAGGGTGTTGAGGTTTGCATCCTTTCGTGGCTACTGTTTTTGTTATCTTGCCTTTGCATTCTGGAACTCCATACCAGCTTTTGTGATCTGAGAGTTGTCTAGGTTTAAAGCTGGTATTAAGATCTGGGGGTCATTCCATGCCAAGTGGTCTAAAATTAAAAAAAAGTTCCCACCATCATGTTCTCCAATTTTGTTCAAATTTTATCTGTTGCGCGAGTCAGGTGTTAAACGAAGTTTCCCAAAATTTGAGGTCTCTAACTGCAATAGTTTCAGATCTAGACCCCCTTTTCTGAAAGGTTGTCAGTCCATGAGTAAATGGCTACTTATGGTGGCATTGCAAAACAAAAACATATCAGTGTTGTAGAGCACAATTTTCTCTTTCAGGTGATAGTGTTCACAAGCTGATTCAGGCAGACTCTTTTAGAATAATTGGCTTTGAACTTTGGTACATTTTACCATTTGCGCTGACAGTGCCAACTTTGAAGAGATCCTGCAGGGCGGTTATAGATGCTGGTTAGTTGCAAATCTGGCAGTATTATGTCCAGCACAAGCATAATGCTTGTTCAAAATTTCAAGTCTGTATCTTTGTTTGCATGGAAGTTGTTGCGGTCTGAATATTGGTCCAAATATGTTCCGATGAGTCGCGACCAGTTTTGATGCACACTTTGAGTCAACTTGTTTGACTGGCTTTTGTATCCATAATGTTAAATGTATTTCATCGGAATTAGCATCAAAAACTGTACAGGATTTGAATTTTTTAGCCATTCTTATAAATGTGTTTGGATTTTATTAGACCCCCAAAATGGCATTTTGGTAAATGTCGCATGCTCATGGACTGACACCCTTTCAGAAAAGGGGGTCTAGATCTGCAACTATTGCAGTTAGAGACCTCAAATTTTGGGAAACTTCGTTTAACACCTGACTCGCGCAACAGATAAAATTTGAACAAAATTGGAGACATGATGGTGGGAAGGTTTAGACCACTTGGCATGGAATGACTCCTGGGTATTTGAACAAAATTAGAGACATGATGGTGGGAAGGTTTAGACCACTTGGCATGGAATGACTCCTGGGTATTTGAGCAAGGGGTATTTTTGGATACGACATCTAAGTCTGAATTTGGACGTTTTTTGTAAAAAGTCCAAAATCAGAACAGGAAAGGTCATTTTCTACAAAAAAAAGTCTGTCTTTTCCTTTTGAAAGTCCTGTTTGGAAAAATGTTTTGTTATTTGGGGGAGGAAGGGGAGGTGATCCCCCAGTCCCTCCAGTGATCATCTGGTCATTTGGGGCACCCCTTATGTGGAGTAACCTAGTGGTTAGTGCAGCAGACTTTGATCCTGGGGAAGTGGGTTCAATTCCCACTGCAGCTATTCGCTATAAAAACAGGTCTAGCTCAAAACGTCTAAGTTTTAGTCTTGGACGTCTTTGTTTTGTTCCATTATTGCTGAAAGACGTCCATGTCTTAGGAATGCCCAAGTCCCGTCTTGAACATGCCCCTAGCACGCCCCCTTGAGATTTGGACATCCTTCTGGCGGACTTCAGAGAAAGACATCCAGAAAGAGGTTTTGAATACTGATTGATTTTATTTATTTATTTTGGTGCATTTGTACCCCACACTTTCCCACATAAGCAGGCGCAATGTGGCTTACATAAATCAACAGTATACAATTCAATATGGAGATGGCACAGAAACAGGATGTGGCAAGAGGAGAAGGTACACGGGACAGCACGGGTATATGACAGGGGTGAAGAGCCAACAAGTGGAAGAGGGTAAACAGAGGGTTAGCCAGGAGGATAAGCCTTGGCCATGTAAGTTTCTATATGGACACAGTTATTCTTTTTAAATTGAGGGATTCACGGTACTCTGGAAACAGATCTTTGTTATATAGAGAGTGGCAGAATTCAGCTGGTGTTTGCCTGAATTCAGAAGTAGTAGGAACAGCTTTAAACAGATAATTTTATCCATTTAAAAGTCATGTGTTGGTTAAGCTGCTGAATATTGACTTCCGTGTTAACATGCCTGTAGTTACTGCTACAATTTCATAACAAATGTTTAGAGAATGATGTGGTATTTTGTTCCCTCAGAACGCCAGAAATGTGCACTTTGGATTAAAAAGCTGTGTGATCCTTCTGGAGCAGGCGCAGGAATCATGGGGAGGAAAAATCGGAACATGCATGCCAAACTGCTGCTGCACATGCTGAAACGAGGGGTCTTAGAAGGCCCTTTTACACAGCGACCTGAAGCTGGGCTTCTTAAAACATTACCTTCATACATGGTATGTATTAAGTTCATTATGAGGTTGGTATTCAGCGCATAAAGATAAATGGATGGCTTCTTCACTTGGTTTTTGTATCCGCTGTTCATGAAGGTTTCAAACTGAAATGGATGCTGTCCGTATGTGTTAAACAGCTGTTGGTATGACCTTATTTAAAGGGATAAAATTATTAAATTAGCACAGAATATTGGCATTATTTGTATGACTTGGTTTCAACGTCTGGACTACCTCCCTGCCTTCCTCCTCCTAAGTACATAATGCTGGTCATCCCTGAGTTTTGGAAAAAAGAAGGGTTTTCAAACTCTGAAGTAGAGGTTTGAAAACAATTGAGAGTTACATATTTTATAAAGAGTTTATCAGAATGTTGCTCCATTGCTCCTCAGCTGGTTAAAAGCCTTCACCTTTTGCTTTGGAACAGCTTGCTTCTTTATTTATGACATTTTATTGACTTTTGCTTATTCTTTTACTGTGGTCTCCTGGTTTTCATTTCATTTATTTTGTTGCTTGCCTTCTGTATGCGTGACTCACTCAGAGTGCTTCTAGAAATGGGCACGCGACCAGTTTTTATAGGTATGTGGCTCTGAGGTTTCAGAGTGCTTTCTACATTATGACTAGACGGTTGAGTATTCCCCACTAAGAACGTAAAGCTAATATCTGGCAGCTAAAAACCCTTCATGGACCCCGGCTGAGTGTCACTTTCAGTTCTGGCTTGTCCCGGCTCCAACTATGATGTGGTAGCTTTCTCTTCGATCGGATGCCAGTAAGATTTTGTTTATGTGTAGACAAAAGTGTATTTTGGAATTTTGCGTAAGAAAACTGTTTACTGCTCTGTAGTAGGGATCTGTGGGGCAGGAGATACAGTAGAGGCATGGTATTAATACTAATACATCATTCTATACCGTCTTTATCAAATAAGCTCTAGACAGTTCACAAATCCATTATTCTAAAAAAATAATGTTAAAAAAAAGACTAGTTAAAATATCAGAAGTACATTAAGGAGATAATACGTATTTTTTGAATAACCAGGTTTTCAATTGCTTACGATAGCAAATATAACGGAATTCCAACCTAATTTCTAATGGAAGTGAATTCTGTAATTATGGATCAATTGTGTTGATGATAACCGGATCACAGAACAAAAGATTAAGTGGACCATTGGTCTGGCCCAGTATGGCTATTCTTATGCACTTACATTAGTTTATTTGCATGGAGCAGTCTGCCCGGTCTAGCAGTAGAGCGGAAACTTATACACTAAGGCCAGGTTCTATAAATGGCGCCAAACAAATGAGTGCTGATCGCTATTCTATAAACAGTGCTCTGAGTTGGGGCGCCGTTTATAGAATAGCGCATAGTGCCAAGATCCGCACTCTACTTTAGGCGCAAGGATTTAGACCAGCTGAAACCTGGTGTAAATCCTCGCAGCTAAATTAGACGTGGATCCCCGGAATTCTATAACGCTGTGCGCAAATTTAGTGAACACCCACTCATGCTCCTCCTGTGGCCACGCCCCTTTTTCAGTTGCATGCTAGGATTTACATGCGCATTTTTATAGAATAGCGCTTAGCAAGTGGCACATGTAAATCCAAACTATTGCCAAAATGTGAATAATTGTTAGCGCCCAATTGGCACTAAATTGATTCGTTACTGAATTAAATTGGGTGCGTGCAGTTTTGAGTGCCATATATAGAATCCAGGGGTTAGCCAAATAAATTGAGAGACTGTATAGAATTTTAAAAATAAAACATAATGCCTTAAATTCTGTATTGGTAACCAATACAAAGACTGTAACGAGGGAGTTACACTGAAGAAATCAAAATCTGAGAGGTTAAGTCTCAGTACAGTGTTTTGAATTAGTTGTAATTATGCCTCTGGGAAGGAGAGTGACGCAGCTGTTTGGCAAAGGCAACGATTATTGTTTAGCTCAAGAACTCACTAGTCTCTGTCAGGTCAGAAGATTGCCTGTGCAATATTTGCTGGGCACCTCTGGTAACTGAGTGATTGCTTCTAGTGCAGTAGCCCAGTTTATCTGAGCTGGAAGCCTAAAACAGCAGGAGGAGACTGCTAGGTAAAAAAATAAAATAAGTTTGAGAGAAAAGAAATCCTGCTTTTTTAGTGATATGTTTCAGTCGGTTCCGATTGCTGTTACCAGATAGGACGGTATATCAAATCCAATAAATTGGAGCTGCCTTGTTCAGAATACCTGGACTGGTAAAAACGATCATTTCAATGTCTGACATATAAACAAGCTGTGGGAACAGGATCAGGCTCTTAGAATAGACCAAGGACTCTCGATATATAGTTAAAAATTTTTATTTGATAACTCGACGCTGTACCATGTTTTGGTACATATGTACCTGTCTCAGGAGTCTTGGTAAATATGTTTGCTAATCGCAAATAGTTTTGGTGATGTATCTTTAGAGGGTGAACATAACTGGTCTTTAAAAAGACTGTTGATAAGTTTAAGGAGTTGTATTGCTTTGTAGATGCCACTGGTAATTCTTTCCACTTTTGTGGTTCCCTGACATATGAATAAGACACTTATAAGTGTTAACAAATATCCAATAAAAATGATTTTTTTTTGTTAAGCTGGATTTCATTTCTTTATAATTATTTTAGTTTGTCTGTGGTGCGTTGACTAAGGTTGTTCCACGACAAAGCTGTATTGAGATAAGAAAGCCATGCAAGACAAATGGGGCCATTCTCTAAGAATACAGATGGCTACGTTTCAAGGAAGATGAGTTGGAAGGACTGCACGCTTGGTTTGGTAATGAATTTGGGAGAAGAGATGGTTTTCCTGGACAGAAGACGGAACTTTGTTCCGGAGCATAGGTACTAGTAGTGGGAAGGCGCAAAGGGATACATGGTAGACTAGGTAAATGCGAGCAAAGAGAAAGAGCCGAAAGATGTTCAGGGTAAGCTTGTGAATGCATTTGTACATAAGACTCAATGATTTAAACATGGTGTCATGGTTGATAACGAGTTGATGTAGGAGTGCAGCACAGGCGTACATGAGAACATTGGAAAAGGAGCAAAAAAGGTGTGGGGCAAAGTTCTGTAGAAATTGAAGTAGACTGGAGACCATGAAAACTCTTACAATTGTCAAGGCAAAAGAAAGTCACGTAGGAAGAGGTGAGAAGTGTCAAAAGTGAGGGAGGCAGGACTTTGCAGATGCAGCAAAATGGAGATAAGAATGCAGGATGGAAATGGAGAGATGGTGAGAAGGAGCTTAATCTGCCAGGTTCTCTTGAGGAACTGCTGGGTTCGCCTTGGAATTCTTGAATTTATTCTTGAGATTTTCTTTGGTGGTGACTGCTTTTCAAGTTGATCCTTCAGGTTTTCTTTTCTTTTTCATTTTTTTTTTTAACACTGGTTCAAAAGTTTATTTTATTTTAATTACATTTGTACCCTGCGCTTTCCCACTCATGGCAGGCTCAATGCGGCTTACATGGGGCAATGGAGGGTTAAGTGACTTGCCCAGAGTCAGAAAGAGCTGCCTGTGCCTGAAGTGGGAATTGAACTCAGTTCCTCAGTTCCCCAGGACCAAAGTCCACCACCCTAACCACTAGGCCACTCCTCCATTGTTCCTACTATTTGAGATTCTACATGGAATGTTGCTATTCCACTAGCAACATTCCATGTAGAAGTCGGCCCTTGCAGGTCACCAATGTGGCCGCGCAGGCTTCTGCTTCTGTGAGTCTGACGTCCTGCACGTACGTGCAGGACGTCAGACTCGCAGAAACAGAAGCCTGCGCAGCCTTCTACATGGAATGTTGTTAGTGGAATAGCAATGGTGAGCTGAAATTCCAATCAAGGCATTCAATGGTATCCTTTACTATCTATAGTGTATTATAAGCAGAGAAAATGACCTCATCAGTCCAAGCTAGGCGTTACTACGCTTCATGTGCTCGAACGCCAGCAAACTTTGGACTCCGTTATAATCCTCGGTCATGAAAAAACTCTGCTCACTATCTTTATTTAATATCAAACATTGGAAAAAGTATTTAATGTTTACGGGGCTCTCCGTTTCGCTGTATATAATAAGCTTCTTCAGGGGGCCAAGCAACTTTTTGGCTAATCACGATATCTCATAACATGGCGTTTCTGCTCCTATGACTCCGGTAGTCATAGGAGCAGAAACGCCATGTTATGAGATATCGTGATTAGCCAAAAAGTTGCTTGGCCCCCTGAAGAAGCTTATTATATATAACGAAACGGAGAGCCCCGTAAACATTAAATACTTTTTCCAATGTTTGATATTAAATAAAGATAGTGAGCAGAGTTTTTTCATGACCGAGGATTATAACGGAGTCCAAAGTTTGCTGGCGTTCGAGCACATGAAGCGTAGTAACGCCTAGCTTGGACTGATGAGGTCATTTTCTCTGCTTATAATACACTATAGATAGTAAAGGATACCATTGAATGCCTTGATTGGAATTTCAGCTCACCATTGCCATTATAGTGATATTTTCTTGCTGAAATTGTGTCCAATTAGACTTTTTTGTTAGTGGAATAGCAACATTCCATGTAGAATCTCCAATAGTAGCAACATTCCATGTAGAATATCCAATAGTATCTATTTTATTTTTGTTACATTTGTACCCTGCGCTTTCCCACTCATGGCAGGCTCAATGTGGCTTACATGGGGCAATGGAGGGTTAAGTGACTTGCCCAGAGTCACAAGGAGCTTCCTGTGCCTGAAGTGGGAATCAAACTCAGTTCCTCAGTTCCCCAGGACCAGAGTCCACCACCCTAACCACTAGACCACTCCTCCACTCCCAAATTTAGTTGAGGGTGAAGGAGACATAAAAAGTTTTAATGAAGGCAAAGGAGGAAGGTGGTTCCTCTGTACTGAAACACAACTTGGTGCCCATCAAATGGCTCAAGAGGCTGTTAACAGATAATTATTTGTATAACTTAAGCGATGTGTATACTTCTTACTGAGATTGGAAGTTTTTTTTTTTTTTTTTTTTTAATTGCAAAGAAACATAGTGCATCCAGGCATCCTTCTAGCTTTCACTGTTGACTTTTCTCCTGTTTGGCCACCAGAAGATCATCGCAAATGATCACACCCAAGTCCTGCTCTTTTGTGCACCAAAGTTCTTTACCTCCCAAAACTGTACCATTCCCTCAGGCTTTTTCAGCCCAAATGCATGGCCCTGCATTTTTTATGCATTAATTCTAAGCTGCCAAATTCCAGACCATTCCTCTAGCTTCACTAAGTCCTTCTTATGTTATCCATATTCAGCGCCACTATGTACACAAGAAGCAGGGGTGTCTACCCTATTGTAGATTTTGGTATCATCTGCAAAGAGGCAAACCTTACCAGACAGCCCTTCAGCAATATTGCTGACAAAAATGTTAAAAAGAACTGGCCTAAAAACCAAATCTTGCGGCACAATACTGGCAATGTTCCTTTCCTCGGAGTGAGCTCCATTTACCACTGCCCTCTGTCGTCTTCCACTCCAACCAGTTCCTAACCCAGTCAGTCATTTTAGGGCCCATACCGAGGGCACTCAGTTAATTTATTAGTCTATGCGAAAACATATCAAAAGCTTTGCTAAAATCTAAATACACAACAGTCAAAGAAATTAATCAGATTTGTCTGACAAGACCTGCCTCTAGTTGAAGCCATGTTGCCTTGGATCCTGTAATCCATTGGCTTCCAGAAACTTCACAGTTCTCCATTTTCAAAGGATTTCCATTAATTTACTTACCACAGAAGTCAGACTTACCAGCCTGTAAGTTCCCAAGCCTTTCCTTACTTCCGCTTTTGTCCAGACTGATGGAGATGCTTCTGGAAAGTGTGGGAACCTGTTTGGAACTCAGTGTCACACGGGACATGAAGTTAGATCCTGAACTGTTGAAGCTTGATTGGGAATGCCTGTTTTGAGAATGTTTTGGATTTGGGGAGGGAATGTGGCGGGGGAGGGGGGACTCTCTTATGGATTTGTCATGTTATTGTTTCATTGATGGTTGGATACCTGTTTGATATGTGTTTTCCTTTTCTGTGTATTTAAAATAAACAGAATTTAAAATAAAAATACTTCCAGTTTTTGGGAGAGTGACCACGTATGCTCTTCTTCAGTCCTCCGGGACCACTCCCAGCTCTAGAGAAGCATTGAATAGTTCAGCCAGCAGAGCCCCAAAACTTCCCTAAAATTTTTAATGGTACCCCGCACTTTTTCCCACTCATGGCAGGCTCAATGCGGCAGGCAATGGAGATTTAAGTGACTTGCCCAAAGTCACAAGGAGCTGCCTGGGCCGGGAATCGAACTCAGTTCCTCAGTTCCCCAGGACCAAAGTCCACCACCCTAACCACTAGGCCACTCCTCCACTCTTGTCCACCTTTAGCTAGCTCCTCATGAACACAGTCTTTTGAAAATCGTTCAGGGTCTACCACACCTCCATTTCTATTTGGGTTTGTCTTCTGTGGTCCTGCTCTCGACCCTTCAGCTGTGAACACAGAACAGAAATATTTTGTTAAGCATATGTGAAAAACGTTTAAACTGAAACTAGACACAGAGAAAACCACTATACCTAAATGTGAGTTATATCGAGTTTTATGATGTATGGATTTCTTAAAAGTTAATTGTATGTGGATGTTCTTTTAAATTTAGTCCATCTACTTTGATGAACCCCCTTCTCTGAAAGTGAGCAGCCCTAGTCCTGAGGGAATACCTGACTGGGTGTTGGGGGAATTGGGGTCAGGAGACCTGAAAGCAGAAGAATTGTGGAGACTGTGCGAAGCTCCTGCAGTTGAGACTCCAGTTCACGCTCACAGGTATATCTTTCACATGGTCTGTATTAAATGTCTTTAATTGTTGGGTTATGTTTATTTCTAAGAGTTGGATAACTACATTTGTGTGATCTTGTGTGCCTAGTACTGGGATTACTGTAAAGGCCGTGTTTTCAGTCTTGTGTGAGACTCACCAGTCTGCACCCGGTTTAGCCTGCTGAGAGAGGAATAAAACCTCAGAGGAGGCTTGTAGCACTTCTGACTATAAACGCTCCATATTCTAATCTAGATGCGGTACTTAAACATGAAGTTCTTCTGTCAGCTAATTAGTCTTGGTCCATTGTTTTTCTACTAGTGAGTAGTCCTATTTAGAAGCAATTGCGTGTCTTTAAAACAGCCTGATCAATGGCTCATTTGTCCCTTGTAGGGTATGAACATTCTCTCTGCCTGGGGAATGACGCACTGGGGGTGGGGGTGGGGGGAGGCAGTGTTGGGCCCATAGTAATTAGCTCAGAACAATGTGTTGGGTATTCAAAAAACACCTGCTGTTGTAGATAAGTGCCTTATTGAGGAACTAGTAAAAAAGGCCCGTTTCTGACACAAATGAAACGGGCGCTAGCAAGGTTTTCCTCGGCTCCCCTGCCCCCCCCCCCCCCCTCCAGCCACCCATGTCCAGTGACCCTCCTCTGGACATGGATCAGCTGTGAGGCATGTTTTTTTTTTCCCCCCCGGGTTCTGAAGTTGACATCATAATGGCTACGGTGATGTCAGCCTGATCTACGGAGCCGTCCTGACCAACTCGGAATGAGCCACGGTCCCAGGCAGCAAGTCAGAATGTTGGAGGTGAGAATTATTATGTAGGATGTTTAGTGCTGCTGAAAATTCTTCACCAATCGTATCGGTGCTATCCAGGTAGCAGGGTGGAGCATGGGCGTCCTACCTAACTCGTCAAGTAGTCGGCAGTATTCGGTCACTCTTCAGATAGCTATGCGAGGATAAAACTAGGACAGCTAAACGATTTATCCACATAGTTCTCTGGATAGCGACTGCAGATCATCACAATTTATATAGCTAGTGCTGGTAATCCCTGAACACATATATTTAGCACTGCTTCTTGTGTACATAGTGGCGCTAAATATGGACAATATAGACACCGCATCCGACGTTTAAAACAAACTCTGACCGCAGTGTTTTGAATATTTATTTAACACATTTATACCCCACATTTTCCCACACAGTTGCAGGCTCAATGTGGCTTACACAAGTACAATATAAAGTAGGAGCATAAAGTAACAGAAGTATAAAGCAACAGTGAAATAAGGAGGGGTGGTGATAAAAGGGTAATACAGTCGCGTATAGTAGGACGTTAATTTGGGTCCAAAAGATAGACTTTCATAAGTAAGATGGATTTCAATGACTTCCTGAAGATAAGATGGTTGTGAATAGATTTCAAAGTTTTAGGCAGGGCATTCCATAGTTGTGTACTGATCTAAGAAAAGCTGGAAGCGTAAGTAGATTTGTGTCTTAAGTCCGTTGCAGTCTGGATAGTGCAGGTTTAAGTAAGTTCGGGATTGACTGGTGCTGTTTCTGGGCGGTAAATTTATTACTGATACTGATATGAATGTTATTTTTACTACTAAAACCCCACATTTACATAACATTTAAAAAATTTACATCCTATTTTATAGTGCTTATATGTATGGAATCCAACGTTTCTTGAACAGGGGACAGTGATGTGAGAGAGAATAGGAGAGAAGGGTGCTGTAGGCACATCCCCAGTGGGGAGTAATGGTAATAAATCTCAGGATGGTGTAGGACAGAAGAAGAGAAGCAGAGGTTCAGGGGAAATTAAATGTTTTGGTTGGGCTGTGCTGTGCTTGGAGGAAGGGGCACTTGGCATCATTGGAGCCTTGTATTGTTGCTGTTTTCCAGCAATTCAGATTTGCCTCCTTGTCTGTGGAAGGAGGGTCACATATATACTTGCAGTTGGATAGATAACTTTTCACGTTATAGACTCCAAATGTCGACAAGGTTGACTCTGACAAACTTTCCGTGGTAGGTGAAATGGGAACTGATTTGTAGCGGACCTACTAATAGTTGTTAAAGGGCTATGCTAGAACGATATTGTAGTATCCAGGTAATGTACAGTACAGTCTTGATTATCCGATGTAAGTGGGACCGACCCATTGTTGGATATATGAAAAATCAGACAATATAGAAAACACTACATAAACCCCTCAATGTATAAACAAAGCAAACAGTTCCTGGTTTTCCAAAATTGTTCTAAAACAAAGATTTTTAATAGAAATAAATGTGATGACATCTCCGGGGGGGAGGGGAGGGGGCTGTTGGATATGCCAGAAGGTCGGACAATCGAGACTGTGCTTTCTCTATATATTTATATAGAAGATAGAGTAACATAGTAGATGACGGCAGAAAAAGACCTGCACGGTCCACCCAGTCTGCCCAACAAGATAAACTCATATGTGCCACATTTTGTGTATACCTTACCTTGATTTGTACCTGTCCTTTTCAGGGCACAGACCGTATAAGTCTGCCCAGCACTATCCCCACCTCCCAACCACCAGCCCTGCTTCCCACCACCGGCTGTTGCACAGACTGTATAAGTCTGCCCAGCACTATCCCCGCCTCCCACCACCGGCTCTGGCACAGACCGTATAAGTCTGCCCTGCCTCCCACCACCGGCTAAGCTTCTGGGGATCCCTTCCTTCTGAAGGGATCCCCAGAGTATGAGGTTATATGAGAACAGCAGTGTTCATTTGGTGCATTATCAAAGTTAATTTCTGGCTTTCCCTTGCTTCACCGCAACTAAGAATCCATGCAATTTTCACAAGCTTTCTTGAATACCATTACTATTTACACTGCCACCATCTCCCCTGGAAGACCGTTCCCATATATATGTATACATATACTGATTCTGCTAAAAATATTCAATTCCCTGTCATGGCCTAATCTGGTTTGTATGTCTTTTCAGACGACAGATACAGTGGCACCAAGAAAAAGATGGTATCAGGGAGCAAGGCAGAGCCGAGGAAGAGTTATTTCAATTCACAGGGAAAGCAGAGAGTAATCTGGAGAGGCAGAAAAGAAAAAGGTGAAAATAAACAACTAAGATATCATCCCCATTTATTTCATAACACGCATCTGCAAGTAAAGAGCTCCAATCGAGTTGCAACAAGTTAGAAACCACAATGAGGTATATTCATTCAGCAAAACAATAGGGTTAATATCTGAAAAAGGCATGAAAAGGCCTGGAGTATGCTAATGAAAATATCTGAGTAAAATACCAGAAAGGTACATAAGCACCGCCATACTGGGAAAAGACCAAGAGTGCATCAAGCCCAGCATCCTGTCTCCGACAGCGGCCAATCCAGGCTTCAAGAACCCGGCAACCTTCCCCCCCCCAAAAAAAAAAAAATTGAATAATGTTCAGTGGACTTTTCCGTCAGGAATCTGTCCAAACCCCCTTTAAATTCCGTAAGGCCAGCTGCTGTCACTACATTCTCCGGCAACGAGTTCCAGAGTCTAACTACACGCTGAGTAAAGAAAAACTTTCTCCTGTTTGTTTTAAATCTACCATATTCTAGCTTCATCTTGTGTCCCCTGGTTTTGTTGTTGTTTGAAAGTGTAAACAAATACTTCACATCTGTCCGCTCTACTCCGCTCATTATCTGGTAGACTTCTACAGGTTGCAGTGAGGATAGTTTGGCTATTTGTAAGGGCTGGGGAGCACGGCTTGAGAGCTCTGTTCTGTTCCTGTTTCTAGTCTGGACTTCTTCAGAGAGCCATCAAACATATAAACAGCAAATGACCGTACTCACTTGCAAATGCGCAGTACAGACTTCCCTCTCTGTCCCGCCCTCACGTCAAGCGATCTGCTGCTGCCTGTAGCGCTTTCACACGGAGGTGAGAGGCGCTGTCAGGTCAGTGCAGGGGGCCCGACATGGATGGGGGAGGGAGCAGCGGCGATGAGGGTAGCTGGGCAGGGGGGAGAGGCCATGGTTGCTGGACTTGGGGTGAGAGCAGAGCACAGAGGAGGGTTGCTGGACATGGGGGGAGGGGGGAGGCCAAGGGAAAGAGGAGGGTCGCTGGATATGGGGGGGAGGATTGGTGGACGGGGTGAGGCCAGGGGAGAGTGGAGGGCTGCAATACTCGCCCATTTTTACGGGCTTAACGGCTAGTGATTCTAATATTTTCCTGAAGACTAGCAGGCTTGGGATAGTCTGATGCTAAGTGGCGGTGAGCTCCTAGGGGCTAGAACTGATCCCGAGACACAGTTCCTTAGGTGTCGGCAATAAGGAATGGACTAAGTATATAAGGGTGAGATGGCAGCGACATCTTTTGAGAGCCTTATCGATCAGCACCGCGATGGGACTTGGCTCAAATGGGTATTGGAAGCCAGTGTAGGGATTTTAGGATAAGGGTGATCCTTTTGAATGCCCTTGCACAGCAGTATTTAAATTCTGGTGTACTGAATGAGTTGTAGGCCCTGGTTCGTTTTGGAGGTGGGGGGTGGGGGGGGGGATGTCGGTATACAGTGAGCTGCAGCAATTCAGGAGGAAGCTGCACTTGTCTGGATGACTGTGGCAAAGGTAGTGGTGTTAAAAAGAAAGGGATGGAGATGGCTCATGCGTTGTAAGTGGAAAAGCTCGGCCTTCAGCTTCCACAGTGAGCTTGGAATTTTACTGTAAGTCCCAAGCTAAAATCCTGATGGTTGGAAGACTTGGCTGTTCCTTTCAGCATAAACCTGATGGGGTTTCCCTCCCTCCCCCCCCCCCGCCCCATCCACAGTACTTCTGTTTTTAGTGTATTTAATTTCAATTTTGACATAGCTAGTTGGAATTCTTTTGTAGGCACTCCTTCTTTTAGCCATCGGTTTGTCTGGATCTGGACCCAAGATGGACTAGTAACTATAGATCTTCAGCATATGAGTAGTGGATGATCCGAGTTGTCTCAGGGAGACTATAAAAATGTTGAACAATGTTGGTGATAGAACTCCACAGTAGAGTCTGCTAATTAATAGGAACATGATGAACTGTATATAGCGGAGAAAATTTATTGTGCTTTATATAGTTACTAGTAAAAAGGGCCCGTTTCTGACACAAATGAAATGGGCGCTAGCAAGGTTTTCCTCGGAGTGTGTATGTTTGAGAGAGTGACTGTGTGTGTGTGAGAGAGAGAGAGCGTGTGTGTGTGAGAATGAGAGTGTGTGCAAGTGTGTATGTGAGACACAGTGTGTGAGAGAGAGAGAGCGTGTGTGTGTGAGAATGAGAGTGTGTGCAAGTGTGTATGTGAGACACAGTGTGAGAGAGAAGAGAGAGTGTGTTTCACACGGATACAGTGTGTGTGAGAGAGAGTGTGTGTGTGGGACACAGACTCTCTGTGAGACTGAGTGTATGAGACCAAGAGAGTGTGTGAGTGACTGTGTGACACATAGAGAGTGAATGTGATACAGTGTGAGACATAGAGAGGCATATTTTCAAAGCACTTAGCCTTCCAAAGTTCCAAGGAAACCTATGGAACTTTGGAAGGCTAAGTGCTTTGAAAATATGCCTCAGAGTGTGAGAGAGAGAAAGACATTGAATGTGAGAGAGAGAGAGAGAGAGTGTGTGTGTGACAGAGATACCTCCCCCCCCCCCCCTCTCTCTGGTGTCTGAGCGTTACTGTGCAGGACGCTGAGCTCTGGCTGTGCTTCAAGGAACTGACCAATCCTATTTAATAGAATGCACCTCCAACATTCCGAAGCCGAGAAACCTCGTGTGGTTGGTCACTTCTGCTTGTGACGAACCCGGAAGTACGTGATGTCAATTCAGGAGATGGATACAGAGAGCAGGAATGCCTCAGCCATGCAGTCAGCTTCAGAACGTTGGAGGTGTGTTTTATTATATAGGATGCTACGGTATTACTGGGCTTGGTGGGTCAGAGGATAAATGTGAGGGTGGCAGAGGGAATACACCATCACAGAGCTTTGCAGAGCTGCAACTGATTGGCAGAACAATGTAATACTTTATTCCATGGATTGGGTATTTTAGTTTTCAAGAAGGTATATGTGACAAATGTCCTTTGGAATGGGCACTGTTAACCAGAAGAAATCAGTGTGTAGGGTAGGACAGCATTAGTTGGCATGAGATGCTAAATACCAACATTAAGCATATTAACTGTATAATCTCATTTTTACTGTTGTTAAGGTAATGTACCTTTTTTTTTTTTTGATAGCTTACTGTGACCATGACGTGATGGTACATTTTCAGTGCTTGCATTCACTGGCAGGTTTAAAGGGAGAAGCTGCAGGCTTACAAGCACATCATGTTGTAAGAGGAAATTGAGAGTCCATGGGCTGTTATATAACAAATGAATATTTCTTGATAGGGACACATGTATCCTCTGTTTATAAAAGCAACACATACCTGTCTTAGCAATCAGTCACACTCTGTTCTCAGAAATGGTGCTGAGACCTTCGTGGAATACTTCAATGATGTAATCTTACATACAAAACTCACATAAGAAAAGTTTTTAATTAAAGTTTTTTTTTTTTAAATTCTTTGCATGCATAGTGTGTATATGTTTCCCAAGTCTGTCCTGGAGTACCCCCTTGCCAGTCAGGTTTTCAGGATATCCACAATGAATATGCAGGAGTTTGATTTACGTGCATTGCCTCCATTATATGCAAATATTTTTTTTATTTTATTTTAGTTACATTTGTACCCCGCGCTTTCCCACTCATGGCAGGCTCAATGCGGCTTACATATACAGGTACTTATTTGTACCTGGGGCAATGGAGGGTTAAGTGACTTGCCCAGAGTCACAAGGAGTTGTGCCTGAAGTGGGAATCGAACTCAGTTCCTCAATTCCCCAGGACCAGAGTCCACCACCCTAACCACTAGGCCACTCCTCCACTGTTGCTACTGTTTGAGATTCTACATGGAATGTTGCTATTCCACAAGCAACCTTCCATGTAGAAGTCGGCCCTTGCAGATCACCAATGTGGCCGCGCAGGCTTCTGCTTCTGTGAGTCTGACGTCCTGCACGTACGTACGTGCAGGACGTCAGACTCACAGAAACAGAAGCCTGCGCAGCTGTGTTGCTGATCTGCAAGGGCAAGCTTCTACATGGAATGTTGCTAGCAACATTCCATGTAGAATCTCCAATAGTAGCAACATTCCATGTAGAATCTCCAATAGTATCTATTTTATTTTTGTTACATTTGTACCCTGCGCTTTCCCACTCATGGCAGGCTCAATGCGGCTTACATGGGGCAATGGAGGGTTAAGTGATTTGTCCAGAGTCACAAGGAGCTGCCTGTGCCTGAAGTGGGAATCGAACTCAGTTCCTCAGTTCCCCAGGACCAAAGTCCACCACCCTAACCACTAGGCCACTCCTCCACTGTTGCTACTATTTGAGATTCTACATGGAATGTTGCTATTCCACTAGCAACATTCCATGTAGAAGTCGGCCCTTGCAGATCACCAATGTGGCCGCGCAGGCTTCTGCTTCTGTGAGTCTGACGTCCTGCACGTACGTGCAGGACGTCAGACTCACAGAAACAGAAGCCTGCGCAGCCTTCTACATGGAATGTTGCTAGTGGAATAGCAACATTCCATGTAGAATCTCCAATAGTAGCAACATTCCATGTAGAATCTCCAATAGTAGCAACATTCCATGTAGAATCTCTAATAGTATCTATTTTATTTTTGTTACATTTGTACCCTGCGCTTTCCCACTCATGGCAGGCTCAATGCGGCTTACATGGGGCAATGGAGGGTTAAGTGACTTGCCCAAAGTCACAAGGAGCTGCCTGTGCCTGAAGTGGGAGTCAAACTCAGTTCCTCAGTTCCCCAGGACCAGAGTCCACCACCCTAACCACTAGGCCACTCCTCCACTTTCATACATATTGATTGTGGCTATCCTGAAAGCCCGACTGGCAAGAGGGTACTCCAGGACTGACTTGGGAAACACTTGTATATAGCACCAAATGATGAAAGGTTATACTTTCTTCCAAGTCAGTCACTAAATTAAGAAAGGTTTGACATGGACTTTGTTTCGACATTATCTTCTTGTCGTGGAGATAAGTGACGAAAACTGCCTGGTCCAGTGTCACCTTACAATATGTGGGCTCTTTGGCTAGTCACTTGACTTCTTCAAGCGTTCTGGTAGCCTCCTGCTTGTTCTAGCAGTTGGCCTGCTCCACTTGTACCGCACTGTAAATTTGTACGCGTCGTTTCTAATATTTGACATATGTATGTTTTTATAGTGAATAAATTATTTTTGCTTAGATCTTGCATTTATTGCTGCCTCATAAATTTTACAATCACTTCAGCTTATCCTTTGGAAAAAACCTCTTTGATCTTGAAAGATTTTTTTCCCCATAGTGTTCTCTTTTTGATTACTTTGTAAAATCTTTCTGTACTTAATTCTATTTTAAGTTATGCCGTTTGTGCATTTTGTTTTTTTTATGCCCTGTTCTTTGCTTTTTATGAGGACTGTGCTAAGAAGCTTCATGCCTCACAGTCATCTTCTAGACTGATCGAAGACGATCCGACAGGGAAAGTCACCCTCAAAGTTCCTGAACTGACTTTATGGGCCAGAGTTGCTAAGGATTTTTCCATATCTCCAGAGGAGGAGCCGTTTACGTTTATCTCAGTTCTAGGGTTGTAACTTGCTGGACCATATCCAGCCATCTGCAATGACTATCTACATTGATGGCATACCTGGAAGTTAAAACTAATACTGAAGGCAATCTCCTTCCAATACTTCTATCTGAAAAACCATATATAATGAAGGAGATAGGTAGAGACTCAACTGGCTTCTCTGATCATAAATTCATTAAATAAAGAGGTGAAGCCTCAAGAAGCCCCCGGCTCAATGATTAAAGAGCTCTCGGGAGGCTGGACTGCTTCATCATCGGCAAACACCCCACTGCATTTAAATGATCTGCAAATATTTTTTCTCTATTTTTACTTAATTTTTCTTTTTAATCTTTTTTTTTCTTTACTCTTAGAAGTCAGATATGTAAATTACTTAGCTTGTATCCCATCCAGGCTCTCGAGACGCTAAATGCGACCATGACCAACGGTGGCCAACGTTTCGTCACCTGCCTCAGGGTCAAATGGTCTGCGTCAATCTTAGCCTAAAGAAGTTATGCAGGTTTGCCATGCCTGCATAACTAAACGGTCAAAGATTTATTTATTTTTTTGGTTGTTACATTTGTATCCCACATTTTCCCACCTATTTGCAGGCTCAATGTGGCTTACATAGCGCCGGAGAGGTGTTTACAGGCTCCGGGGTAAAACAGTTACAGAGTTATGTTGTGGTAGAAAAGGAACATGTGGTGTAAATCTCTCTTGCCTGTCCCCTTCTCCTCTACTGCTAATTCCAGACTCCGTTCCTTTTATCTCGCTGCACCTCACGCCTGGAATAGATTTCCCGAGCCTGTACGTCTAGCCCCGTCTTTGGCTGTTTTCAAATCCAGGCTAAAAGCCCACCTCTTTAACGCTGCTTTTGACTCCTAACCACTACTCACTTGCCCTGTACCCTTTTATCCCCACCTCTTTAACTCCCTTACCTCTTAGTTGTTCTGTCTGTTTGCCTGTCCTATTTAGATTGTGAGCTCTTTGAGCAGGGACTGTCTTTTTGTGTATGGTGTACAGCGCTGTGTATGCCTTGTAGCGCTATAGAAGTGATAGCTAGTAGTAGTAGTATAGCCACATAAAAGATTTGTTTGGCTGAGGAGTTATGATCTTTAGTCAAGTTGTGTCGCAGGAATCAGTCATTTATGTTGGGTCAGAAGGATATGCCTTTTTGAACAGGTGAGTGTTTTTTAGAGATTTTCTGAAGTGTTGTTGGTTGTTCGTGGTTTTCAAGGCCCTTGGCAGTTCGTTCCTCAGTTGTGCGCTGATGTAGGAGAAACTGGCTGCGTAGGTTGATTTATGTTTGAGTCCTTTGCAACTTGGGTAGTGTAGATTTAGGTACGTACGTGCTGATTCGGATATGTTTCTGGTTGTTAGGTCGATCAAGTTCGTCATATATCCCGGTGCTTCACGGTAGATAGAGCCCTCATTTAAGTGGTCCTACTGGCCAGGTTAGCTATTCAGGGACCAACACTGAATATTGCCAGTGCCTGCATAATAATGATACAGGTTCTTGTATACAGTTATTTCCCAGCGAATTTGGTTCGGCACAGCTCACAAAGAATAAAAAGAAACTAGTGTTAGTGATAAAGTAGTGATATATTCTTAATACGTTTAGAAACAAAGGACCCTGTTTAAGCTGCGCTGTAGGCGCGCTAGCGCTCACTAACGCCAGAGACACCCATGTATTCCTATGCATTAGTGTGTGCTAATTTTTGGTGCATGCTAAAAACTCTAGCGCACCTTACTAAACAGGGTCCAAAGTTTTTAATTTTCCCTTAAAACTCATATAGTTTCCAATCTTAGTTCCAATGGAAGGGAATCCCATACAATGTTACCTTATTCTGTTCTTCTGGAATGTATTATTTTTTCTCTTTTAATCCAGCCCTACCCTAGCTGAGATAATATTTAACTACTACTACTACTACTTAACATTTCTAGAGCGCTACTAGGGTTACGCAGCGCTGTACAATTTAACAAAGAGAGACAGTCCCTGCTCAAAGAGCTTACAATCTAATAGACAAGTGAACGGTCGGTCCGATAGGGGCAGTCAAATTGGGGCAGTCTGGATTCACTGAACGGTAAGGGTTAGGTGCCGAACGCAGCATTGAAGAGGTGGGCTTTAAGCAAAGACTTGAAGACGGGCAGGGAGGGGGCTTGGCGTAAGGGTTCAGGAAGGTTGTTCCAAGCATAGGGTGAGGCGAGGCAGAATGAGCGGAGCCTGGAGTTGGCGGTGGTGGAGAAGGGTACTGAGAGGAGGGATTTATCCTGTGAACGGAGGTTACGGGCGGGAACGTAAGGGGAGATGAGGGTAGAGAGGTAGTGAGGGGCAGCAGACTGAGTGCATTTGTAGGTAAATTACTCACCTTTCTAACTCTTCTTACTCTCTTACCTATCTATACGTTCCATCTTTGCTTTACCCTTCACTATCAATTAAAATGTTCTGTTTCATATTGTGTTGACATCAGAAGTAGTAACTATGCCATACTTTGTATTGCTATTTGAATATTAATTGCCTATTGCTCATGTTTGATCTGTTCTTACTGTACACTGCCTTGAGTGAATTCCTTCAAAAAGGCAGTAAATAAATCCTAATAAATCTTTTCCCTTTTCCCTGTGTCTTTCCCCATTGTTTTTTTTACTACTACTACTTAACATTTCTAGAGCGCTACTAGGGTTACGCAGCGGTGTACAATTTAACAAAAAGGACAGTCCCTGCTCAAAGGGGCTTACAATCTAAAGGACGAAATGTCAAGTTGGTGCAGTCTAGATTTCCTGAATAGTGGTATAGTGGTTAGGTGCTGAAGGTGACATTGAAGAGGTAGGCTTTGAGCAAGGATTTGAAGATGGGCAGGGAGGGGGCCTGGCGTATGGGCTTAGGGAGATTATTCCAAGCATGGGGTGAGGCGAGGCAGAAAGGGCGGAGCCTGGAGTTGGCGGTGGTGGAGAAGGGTACTGAGAGGAGGGATTTGTCTTGAGAGCGGAGGTTTGAACTTCGTGGGTGTGGCTTGGATCTCTTTCAGGGAGAGAAAACTAACAACTTATAGCAGCAGCTTCAGAGAGCATTTTCCATCTCACAGATAGGCTGCAGAGAATACCTTCTCCTGCTTTAGACTTAGTCCCACCCACCCCTAGAGTGACATGTCTTATATAACCTCCCTTTCAACCCAGTCATTACTTTTACATCACCCATTTCTATTCTTCTATCACCTTCTCCCACTACTCCAACCAGAGTTACACCTGATCACACTGACCACCCTTCAACATCTTCAGTCCTTCTGTGACTGTTCTCTTCTGCTTGACTGCTTAAATATTTTAAATTTAAATGCTTTACTTTTTGTCTATTAGATTGTAAGCTCTTTGAGCAGGGACTGTCTTTCTTCTGTGTTTGTACAGCGCTGCGTACACTTTGTAGCGCTCTAGAAATGTTAAATAGTAGTAGGTTACGTGTAGGAACGTAAGGGGAGATGAGGGTAGAGAGGTAAGGGGGGGGGGGGGGGGGCTGCAGATCGAGTGCATTTGTAGGTTAGTAGGAGAAGCTTGAACTGTATGCGGTACCTGATCGGAAGCCAGTGAAGTGATTTGAGGAGAGGGGCGATATGAGTATATCGGTCTAGGCGGAGGATAAGACCTGCAGCAGAGTTCTGAACGGACTGAAGGGGGGATAGATGGCTAAGTGGGAGGCCAGTGAGGAGTAGATTGCAGTAGTCAAGGCGAGAGGTAATGAGAGAGTGGATGAGAGGTCGGGTGGTGTGGTCAGAGAGGAAAGGGCGAATTTTGCTAATGTTATAGAGGAAGAATCGACAGGTCTTGGCTATCTGCTGGATATGCGCAGAGAAGGAGAGGGAGGAGTCAAAGAGGACTCCGAGGTTGCGGGCAGATGAGACGTATTGTTGTATTGGCTGGTGGTTGGGAGGCGGGGATAGTGCTGGGCAGACTTATACGGTCTGTGCCAGAGCCGGTGGTTGGGAGGTGGGGCTGGTGGTTGGGAGGCGGGGATAGTGCTGGGCAGACTTATACGGTCTGTGCCAGAGCCGGTGGTGGGAGGTGGGGATAGTGCTGGGCAGACTTATACGGTCTGTGCCAGAGCCGGTGGATGGGAGGCGGGGATAGTGCTGGGCAGACTTATACGGTCTGTGCCAGAGCCGGTGGTTGGGAGGTGGGGCTGGTGGTTGGGAGGCGGGGATAGTGCTGGGCAGACTTATACGGTCTGTGCCAGAGCCGGTGGTGGGAGGCGGGGTTGGTGGTTGGGAGGCGGGGATAGTGCTGGAAAGACTTATACGGTCTGTGCCAGAGCTGGTGGTTGGGAGGCGGGGATAGTGCTGGGCAGACTTATATGGTCTGTGCCAGAGCCGGTGGTTGGGAGGTGGGGCTGGTGGTTGGGAGGCGGGGATAGAGCTGGGCAGACTTATATGGTCTGTGCCAGAGCCGGTGGTTGGGAGGCGGGGCTGGTGGTTGGGAGGCGGGGATAGTGCTGGGCAGACTTATATGGTCTGTGCCAGAGCCGGTGGTTGGGAGGCGGGGATAGTGCTGGGCAGACTTATATGGTCTGTGCCAGAGCTGGTGGTTGGGAGGCGGGGGGTAGTGCTGGGCAGACTTATATGGTCTGTGCCAGAGCCGGTGGTGGGGAGACGGGACTGGTGGTTGGGAGGCGGGGATAGTGCTGGGTAGACTTATACGGTCTGTGCCCTGAAGAGCACAGGTACAAATCAAAGTAGGGTATACACAAAAAGTAGCACATATGAGTTGTCTTCTTGGGCAGACTGGATGGACCGTGCAGGTCTTTTTCTGCTGTCATCTACTATATGTTACTATGTATGGCAACTCTTATGTTCTTATTTTCTTTTTTGTTCTGTTTTAATTCTATTTATTACTTTAAATGTGGACTAACACAGCTACCACACCATTTTATCTAGGAAAAATCATGAAGATTCATTACGAATAGGTCTTTCTTCTTGCTAAATAGTAGTAACGTACTGTCAGTTTACTCACACCCAGTGTGTGTGCTACACTTGGCCAAACTTCTCAGATAACTTGTTCACTGAAACTGCCAGTAGATGGCGATCTTGTATTGCTGAACAGTGAATGGGCTGAAATGGGGTTCAGTGAGTACAAGTTTGCAGTCTGAGCAGTGGCTCAATTGTTTCTTTGCTTTAGAAAATATGAACAGGGGATGAAGTTTGAAAAATTCAGAGGTAGCACTACTAACTGTATCTGGTTTTTATTCTTCCAGTTCATTATTTCCTTCCGTTGCTGGACACGGTTAAATGTAATATTTCTGGTGGATCTATTATATATGGAAAGCTATGGGCCCTTTTTGCTAATGTGCATTAAGCACTTTGTGCGTGAATTAACATGTGCTAACTTTGCTATGTTGGCTTGACATTTAAAGGGCAGTTCTATATCTGGAAGCCCGTGTTATGCACCATTTGAGCAGATAAATGTACAGAATCTCCTCACATTCACGGATAAATGTGCACATACGTACATTAAGTAGCAGCAGGGCAGCTAAGGGCTATTCTGTAAGGATGCGAGTAAGTTGGGTTACCATACGTCCAGTTTACCCAGACATGTCCTCTTTATGAGGGCACAGCCGGGCATCCAGGCGGGTTTTTATTTATTAGGATTTATTTACCGCCTTTTTGAAGGAATTCACTCAAGGCGGTGTACAGTTAGAATAGATCAAACATGAGCAATAGACAATTACAGCAGTAAAAATATTCAAACAACAATACAATGTATGGCATGGTATACTATTTGCAATGACAACACAATATGTACTAGAACATTATAATTGGTAGTGAAGGGTAAGGCAAAGTTGTAACATATAGATGAGTAAGAAAGTAAGGAAGAATTAGAAAGTAAGGTGACTGATTTGAAGAAAGTTGCACATGGAGGAGTGGAGAAACATGTCCCGCTGCAGTATGTGCAGCCCGAGTCAATCATTGAGTGTGTGAGTGAGATTAACAAGTTAGTTACTTCTTCCGTTAAAGGCTTGGTTGAAGAGCCAAGCTTTCACCTGCTTCCTGAAGTACAGATAGTCTTTCAGGCAATGCATTCCAGAGTGTGGGGGCTACTCCGGAGAAGACTTGCTTCCTGTTTGATTGGATTTGCGGGTGAACGGGCAGGCTGGCAGCGGACGGACAGGTGGGCCTCAGAGCGTCCTATCCTCCCCTCCTTTACCTTAGTGTGGTGCCCTGGTAGTCTAGTGACCTCTTCAGGGCAGGAAAGAGGGCTTCGGGGCAGGAAAGAGCCCCCTCTTTCTTGCCCAGCGCGTCTACAAACTTTCTTGCTCCTGGTGCCGCTTCAAAATGACTGCCGAGAGTTCAAGCGGTGGCCTCGCGAGACTTCCGCAGAAGTCTTGCAAGGTCACTGCTTGAATGCTTGGCAGCCATTTTGAATCGGCGCCTGGCGCAAAAGAGGTCTACAGCCGCGCCACTAGACCACCAGGGCACTACAATAAAGTACAGGAGGAAAGGGGAGGGGTAGTGAATGGAGTCATGAGGCTGGAAAATTGGGGAGGAATATACATGGGGGGAGAGATAGGGAATCTGGCTTTCTTTGAGGGGGTCAAAGTGACAGGGGGCAGGACAGGAGGCGGGGCATGTGTCCTCTTTTTCCTTAGGGCAAATGTGATAACCCTAGGATTAAGTGACATTGCATAATACAAGGGGGCGAACATGGGCATGCCTGGAAGTTTGCATGCGCTTCCAGTTAACACCTGCAGGCACTTATTTATTTGGATTTTGCTCACACCTTTTTCAGTAGTAGCTCAAGTAGAGTTACATTCAGGTACACTGGGTATTTCTCTGTCCCAGGAGGGCTCACAATCTAAGTTTGTACCTAGGTTTTAGGTACGATGGTGCTGGGCTAGCTAGTATTCTATAATGCAATCTGGTTCCCCAGGTACCATTTATAGGAAAGGTTGACGCCATGCGACATCAGGGTGCTGGTTGCTCGCTTAGCAGTTGCCCCCTTAGCATGCACTGGTTCATGTGTTAAATGCATAGCATGGAATGAGTGTGGAGAGGTTACTTATTGAGCATTAACTGTTACTGTACCAGAAAGCGTAGATCTCGCATTCTATAAAGAATACCATTTAGCACCGATTCCTGCACCCGATTTTGGACGTGAGGACTTATGCCTGCTGAAACCGGGTGTGCAAGTTGGGCGTATAACCCCTGAATTCTATAACACCGCACCTAAAGTATCGGAATGGCCCCTCCCATGGCCACGCCCCTGTTTGGGTTGCACAGCGTTATAGAATAGCACATAGGCAGCTACACACGCCAGTCCAAATTAACATCAGTAATTACTAACAGCTCATTAATTAATTTGCACGCGCTTCTGCCCTACATACCCAAATTTGGGCGACCTATATAGAATCCAGGGTCTTCCGAGGTCACTGTAGGAGAAGATGTTTGGTAAACCCCTAATGGTTACTGCATATTAATTCATGCAATTAATATACGGTAGGTAACTGCGGTCTTTTTTTTAATTTTTTTTTTTACCACACTTTAGCAAAGACCCTTCAGAAATCCACTCAGCTGGCCTCATATTTAGGTCTGATGGAGCCAGCGGGATTTGCTCTTGGACTTTGGGAAATGGCTGGGGATAACAGCTGACTTTTGCTGATCTGAGAATAGTGCTTAGAAGCTCATTCTCAGCGGAGACTGTCCCTTACTTCCAGCTGGTCAAGGGACTTTTCCATTGTGTGGGAGTGAAAACAGAGAGGGGGGGAGAGAGAGGCAAATTGAAAAAGAACATAACTGTAACAGCAAACAAAGCCGTATTATAGATCCAATCGAAACTGCAGTCATGTTATAGAACTGTATTAGAATTTCTGTGTTAGATCGGTGACATTTCTTATTCTTATATACTGTTTCCAGTAAACTTTTTTTCTGGCTTCACTGAGCTTCCGATTTGGCAGCACTGGAAGCTGAAATCCCGCGTTTCATCCACAGCAATAGCAGAGCCGGCACTGCTTGCAAAAATGTCCGTCGACCTCAGCTTTGCTTTGGAGAGACCATGTATAAATTGAGAGAGTTGAGTTCTTTTGATGTGTGCCAGTATGGAATCACTTTATGCTGCCAACCGTGCAAATAATTAGAATCTCATACCAGCCCTGTTTAACTCTGCCTTTAGGTCAGAACCAAAAGTGTAAATGTAGTTCTTATCAAATGCCACCTTATTTATTTAATTGCATTTGTATCCCACATTTTCCCACCCATTTGCGGGCTCAGTGTGGCTTACAATACATTGTAAATGATGGAAATACAGTTTGTTACATTACGATTATGGGTTACATTGTGAATAGTTAAGGAAGACAGAGTCAGGTCAATCATCTTTGGGGGCGTAGAAACTATAGGATATGACGTTGGGGGATTACTAGGGTGATCGAATAATAGCAAGAGAGCGATGGGGTATAACAGTTTTTATCTGTGGGTAGATTATTGAATGGGACAGAGTACGGGGAAATGGAGTATGTGAGGTAATGTCTTGAGGCGTTATTATGGTGTATATAGGATTTATGTGTTTTGATCCTTGCAGTATGTTTTTTCAAAGAGAGAGGTCTTCAATCGTTTGCGGAAGTCGGTTAATTCATAGATCGTTTTCAGGTTGCGTGGTAGTGCGTTCCAGAGTTGCGTGCTCATGTAGGAGAAGGTTGATGCATGTAGTACTTTATACTTTATGCCTTTGCACTAAGGGAAGTGAAGGTTGAGGAAAGTTCTGGATGATTTTTTGGCATTTCTGGGTGGCAGGTCTATTAAGTCGGACATGTATGCAGGGGCTTCACCGTGAATGATTTTGTGAACTAACGTGCATAATTTAAAGGCGATACGTTCCTTGAGTGGGAGCCAGTGTAGTTTCTCACGTAAGGGTGCTGCGCTTTCGTATTTTGGTTTTCCGAAGATGAGTCTGGCTGCTGTATTCTGGGCCGTTTGAAGTTTTCTCATTATTTGTTCTTTGCAGCCTGCGTATAGTGAGTTGCAGTAATCCAGATGGCTTACCTTCAGTATGGAGGTTGGGAACTGTGCCCCAGTCCTCTCTGTTTGATAGTAGGATATATGATATTTTACCACAAGTAGGGTTACCATACGTCCGGATTTCCCCGGACATGTCCTCTTTTTGAGGGCATGTCCGGGGCGTCCGGCGGATTTTGCCCGCGCCCACGTTTGTCCGGATTTCTGGACAAACGTGGGCGCGGGTGCGAGCAGGCGCGTGCGTGCGGTGGGCGTGTGATCGGCGCCGTGGGTCTGGTGACCTGGTCTCCCGTCCCCTCCCCTTCCTTACCATGTTCCCTGGTGGTCTAGTGACGTCTTCGGGGCAGGAAAGAGCCCCCTCTTTCCTGCCCGGAGCGCTGCCTCCCCTGTCTATCATCTTTCTCGGTCTGGCTGGGGATTCAAAATGGCCGCCGAGAGTTGAACTCTCGCGAGGCCGCTTCAACTCTCGGTGGCCATTTTGAATCCCCAGCCATACCGAGGAAGATGCAGCAGGCAAGGGCAGGCAGCGCTCCGGGCAGGAAAGAGGGGGCTCTTTCCTGCCCCGAAGAGAAGACTCTACTAGACCACCAGTAAGTGAGGGGGGGGTATGTGATGGGGGGGGGGGGAATAGGGGCGGAACCCGGACCTGAAGGGGGCGTGGCGGGGGGGGCGGGACATGAGGCGTGGCGGGGGCGGGGTAGGGGGCGTGACATGTGTCCTCTTTTTCAGAGGACACAAAATGGTAACCCTAACCACAAGCCCACATTAAAATCGCATCCTGCAAAAAGAGTTTTTCAAAACCCAGTGGTCCAGGTGAGTGGTGAAAGGATAGCTCAGGTACTAGCAGAGAGTTAAACTACTACACAGCACATAAAAAAAAATAAAATAAAATTCTCTTTCTGGGTGCACCATAGGCCCATGTCTGCATATTTTTCTTTTCAAAGCAAAGAGGAGCTGTATCTAAGGCATGCCATGTTTTAGCCAAAAGAAATACAAAGCTAGCTCAAATCAGAGTCTTCTCGACTGAGCCTTACCCAAGTATTAAAAAAAAAAAATAACGTTGTTCTTTATGGTCCTGTAGGCCAAATTGCTTCAGAGACGTAAATGTAACACTTGGTTATTCTATAATTCTTTCTATTTACAATGTTCTCTTGTGTTTATTAAGTGCAGTTTCTCTCTTTCATTTGGTGGCAGGCAAAGATATGCATTCAGATCGCAGTCCTCGAGTCCTATTCGTCGCTCTGATGAAGAAAACCTCGCTACTCATCAGGTAAAATGGGGCTGAGCAGGGTCCTCAAATGTTTCAAGAGAATATCACTGAAAGGGCCAATGGGGTGTCCCACTTGGAATTTGAGCAAGATTGGGGGGAGGGGGGGAGGTCTCGGTCCATCCAGGACTTTGCTATCGTGCCATTATCTTCTTTGGCTGGTGGAACTTCATCAGCCTTGCTGCCTTGTTGCTAGCATGCATGATTTAAAAAAAAAAAAAAAAGGAAATTTCTTCATGGGTTGGATTCAGCCATAGCAAAAAAACCCCAGAAGAATGAAGTCCCATGCATTATACATGGTAACATAGTAGATGACGGCAGAAAAAGACCTGAATGGTCCGTCCAGTCTGCCCAACAAGACAAAGTCATATGTGCTACTTTTTGTGTATATCTTACCTTGATTTGTAACTCATTTTCAGGGCACAGACCGTACAAGTCTGCCCAGCACTATCCCCGCCTCCCAAAGCTAGATGATGTATAAATCATGCAGAAAGTTTATTCAAACATCCAAAGACTCATAAGTAACTTCATTCTAATGTACGCTACCAACATCACAAAGACGTGCATGTCTAAAAGATGTATGCAGAATCCGAGTGTCTAAAATGTGACACCTTCGCTGTGTTTGTCTGGATTCAGTCATAGACAAGGAAAGTGAATTCAGTGGGGCATAGTTTGGAGAACTAGAGATGCATGTAGGCAAGATTGGGTGGCAGAGCTGGTGGTGGGAGGCAGGGCAGACTTATACGGTCTGTGCCAGAGCCGGTGGTGGGAGGTGGAGCTGGTGGTTGGGAGGCGGGGATAGTGCTGGGCAGACTTGTACGGTTTGTGCCAGAGCCGGTGGTGGGAGGTGGAGCTGGTGGTTGGGAGGCGGGGATAGTGCTGGGCAGACTTGTACGGTCTGTGCCAGAGCCGGTGGTGGGAGGTGGAGCTGGTGGTTGGGAGGCGGAGATAGTGCTGGGCAGACTTGTACGGTCTGTGCCCTGAAAATGACAGTTACAAATCAAGGTAAGATATACACAAAAAGTAGCACATATGACTTTGTCTTGTTGGGCAGACTGGATGGACCGTTCAGGTCTTTTTCTGCCGTCATCTACTATGTTACTATGTATGCAACCTAGCTACACGCAGTAGCTCATCTGGGGGAGCTGTCGCTTTAAATCAGTGTTAAGAGTTCTGATTTGGAGCCGTAGGATTATCAGTTCACATCCATTGACACACATAGCATTTTATTTATTTACTGGCTTATTGAACCAGATGGTGAAATCCGACTTCAAATCTCTGAAAATGAGAAGAATTTAAATCTGACTGCATGGTTATGTTTGTATTTTGTAGCTAGACTGAAAGCTTGTTCTCCTTTTGAGAGATTTATAAATTACTTTTGCCTTGAGTGTGAACTGGTATTTCATAGTACATAAATTGCATTTGTTAAGCTGAACCAGTTCAAAGACCTTAGGCAGTGTTTATACAGTTTTCTTTCCAAACTCTGAAATATTGTTTAGGTTGCAGATGAAATCATGTCTCTGTAATAACTGGCCTTGGGAAACATTAGAGGTGTTCTGAGGCTGGCATTATTTTCATGGACTTATTTAGATAGATTTTTTTTTTTTTTTGCTCACTTAGTAAATCAGTTGATGTCAACAAAGTTAATAGCCTGACTTCATATTAGAGCAGCAGTTTCACAAACACACTTGAATTCCTCTGAATTTTATTGGCATGTAGAATGACTTACCGCTATGCTCAATAATCCATCAAATTGTGGCTCTTGGGATGGTTAAAAGATGAGTTCATAAAGGATCTAATCTATTACCACCAAGAACAATAGATTGTAAGCCACATTGAGCCTGCAAAGAGGTGGGATAATGTGGGATACAAATGCAATAATTAATAATAATAATCTGTTTTAATTGTGCTTAGAAGTCTATGCATCTAATTTTTTCCCCTCTGCTAGGGCCAGCGTTAAGTGTGCCATCCTTTGCGTATAGCTTGGCTTATGGGGTCGATACTCTTTTTTCCAAAAATACTAGGACTAGGGGGCATGTGACGAAGCTACAAAGTAGTAAATTTAGAATGAATCGGAGAAATAGTTTCTTCACTCAACGTGTGATTAAACTCTGGAATTCGTTGCCAGAGAATGTGGTAAAGGCGGTTAGCTTAACGGGGTTTAAAAAAGGTTTGGACAGCTTCCTAAAGGAAAAGTCCATAGACCGTTATTAAAATGACTTGGGGGAAAATCCACTGCTTATTTTTGGGATAAGCAGCATAAAAATGTATTGAACTTTTTTGGCATCTTACCAGATATTTGTGACCTGGATTGGCCACTGTTGGAAACAGGATGCTGGGCTTGATAGACCTTTGGTCTGTCCCAGTGTGGCAATACTTATGTACTTATGTATAAAGCGATTTCACCGGCCAGAAATGGTTCCTGACCAGTTTATATTGCTTGTGTGGTTCTATCATGAAACGACTATGCTTATCTTCTCTTACCAACATTCAAACTATAAGAACTGTAGCTGTTATCACGAAATGATTATATCATAACCACACTCTGTAAGCCACTTTGAGCCTACAAATAGGTGGGAAAAGGTGGAGTTGACACTTCTGCAGTAAATTGCTGATTTTCAGCACTTAGCCACCTAAGGACCCTGTTTACTAATCAACGCTAAGGGCGCGTTAGCGTTTTTAGCATGCACTAATGATGGACACGCACTAAACGCTAAGTTGCCCATAGGAATATATGGGCGACTCTAGCATTTAGCTTTGCCTACTTTTAGTTTAGTTAGCTCCTCACAAACAGTCCTCTGAGAATAGGTCTCGGGTCTACCATCCATCCATCCCCATTTGTTTTCTGCTGTCCAACCCCCAGCCTTTCAACCATGAACACAGAACAGAAATACTTGTTTGTAAATGAAAAATTGTGGCTCCAGATTCACATTCATCTAAGCTACAGGGGGGAAACTGCTGGATCTCACTCTACCCTCCCCAAGCCCACCAAAACACTGGTACTTGTATGCAGGCATAAAAAGCTTAGGGGGGTCAATATTCAGTGGGTGGATGCGGGCTCCTCACCAGATACTTCCACTGAATATCTGGTCAGACCACCTTGGTGATTTCCAGGGCTTTTTTTGAGGGGGTACTTGGGGGTACTGAGTACCGGCACCTTTTCCGTTGTCTGCTAAAATTGACCCATGGACCCCAAGTTTTAATGAAAGAGCTGAGGCTCTACACACCAATTCTGCCTTGTCATACATTCTGTGACCGGTTGCAGGGGGCTTGGCTATTGTGGGATGGGTCCCTCAGTGATTACCCCACCCCTGAAGAGTGGCCTAGCATTTGAGTACCGGCACCTTTTTTTTTACTAAGAAATATGCACCGGTGCTTTCTATGAGGGCAAAGCAAAGGCAGAGCCAGAAGGTTATCTGGGTACCATCGCTGCTTTCCACCGGTGCCCACATAGCTGTGTGTCCAAGTGAGGCCAGAGCAAAAGCTGTCAACTCATACCCAAATGAAGAACCAGTGGTGTGGGCTGGCACTGAATGTCCGGGCCTAGAAACACCTGTGGTGGCCAGTGTTTAACAAAAAAAAAAAAAAAAAGCTGACTGCCATGGACAGAATATCAGGCGATTTCCATGAATAAAACCTAATAAGAGAGAGAAATCTACATGTATTTTTTTTTTCTAGCTACCATGATGTACACCGCCTTGAGTGAATTCCTTCAAAAAGGCAGTAAATAAATCCTAATAAATAAATACTACAATTATACAGTGGTGGAAATAAGTATTTGATCCCTTGCTGATTTTGTAAGTTTGCCCACTGACAAAGACATGAGCAGCCCATAATTGAAGGGTAGGTTATTGGTAACAGTGAGAGATAGCACATCACAAATTAAATCCGGAAAATCACATTGTGGAAAGTATATGAATTTATTTGCATTCTGCAGAGGGAAATAAGTATTTGATCCCCCACCAACCAGTAAGAGATCTGGCCCCTACAGACCAGGTAGATGCTCCAAATCAACTCGTTACCTGCATGACAGACAGCTGTCGGCAATGGTCACCTGTATGAAAGACACCTGTCCACAGACTCAGTGAATCAGTCAGACTCTAACCTCTACAAAATGGCCAAGAGCAAGGAGCTGTCTAAGGATGTCAGGGACAAGATCATACACCTGCACAAGGCTGGAATGGGCTACAAAACCATCAGTAAGACGCTGGGCGAGAAGGAGACAACTGTTGGTGCCATAGTAAGAAAATGGAAGAAGTACAAAATGACTGTCAATCGACAAAGATCTGGGGCTCCACGCAAAATCTCACCTCGTGGGGTATCCTTGATCATGAGGAAGGTTAGAAATCAGCCTACAACTACAAGGGGGGAACTTGTCAATGATCTCAAGGCAGCTGGGACCACTGTCACCACGAAAACCATTGGTAACACATTACGACATAACGGATTGCAATCCTGCAGTGCCCGCAAGGTCCCCCTGCTCTGGAAGGCACATGTGACGGCCAGTCTGAAGTTTGCCAGTGAACACCTGGATGATGCCGAGAGTGATTGGGAGAAGGTGTTGTGGTCAGATGAGACAAAAATTGAGCTCTTTGGCATGAACTCAACTCGCCGTGTTTGGAGGAAGAGAAATGCTGCCTATGACCCAAAGAACACCGTCCCCACTGTCAAGCATGGAGGTGGAAATGTTATGTTTTGGGGGTGTTTCTCTGCTAAGGGCACAGGACTACTTCACCGCATCAATGGGAGAATGGATGGGGCCATGTACCGTACAATTCTGAGTGACAACCTCCTTCCCTCCGCCAGGGCCTTAAAAATGGGTCGTGGCTGGGTCTTCCAGCACGACAATGACCCAAAACATACAGCCAAGGCAACAAAGGAGTGGCTCAGGAAGAAGCACATTAGGGTCATGGAGTGGCCTAGCCAGTCACCAGACCTTAATCCCATTGAAAACTTATGGAGGGAGCTGAAGCTGCGAGTTGCCAAGCGACAGCCCAGAACTCTTAATGATTTAGAGATGATCTGCAAAGAGGAGTGGACCAAAATTCCTCCTGACATGTGTGCAAACCTCATCATCAACTACAGAAGACGTCTGACCGCTGTGCTTGCCAACAAGGGTTTTGCCACCAAGTATTAGGTCTTGTTTGCCAGAGGGATTAAATACTTATTTCCCTCTGCAGAATGCAAATAAATTCATATACTTTCCACAATGTGATTTTCCGGATTTAATTTGTGATGTGCTATCTCTCACTGTTACCAATAACCTACCCTTCAATTATGGGCTGCTCATGTCTTTGTCAGTGGGCAAACTTACAAAATCAGCAAGGGATCAAATACTTATTTCCACCACTGTATCTACCAGAAAGATCTTTATAGCCTAAAGGACAAGTCTAGAACAATTTAAATAACTTAAAATATATTAAAATTGCATTAGCTACTGTTGTTCAGCCCAGCTAAAGCTATTGTGAAAGTCTGCCATAGCCCTGAGCCAAGAGTACGAAGTAAAACGTATTACTTTTCTGTATGAAAAAAACCATCTTTCACTGGGCCAGCCTGAGTTCATTTTGCCCAATTACAGATAACATCAAAAATGCAAAGCATTGAACCTGAAGTGCAAAGCTGCCCCATTTATTTTACTTTTCAAATACAGTGCGGGTGCCAGAACAATCTTCATTTTCACACTTTTCTGTTACCCGAGTCTCCTTCCTGGATGTTAAGTGCAGTGTATATTTCTGGCTGTTTTGCAACTCAGTTCCTTTTGTTTTCTTGTGCCATCATGAAGATTTTCCTGTTACAGTGGTCATTTCTAAGAAAATGTATTTGGGGAAAAAATGCCTGAAAGAAGAGGATCTTTATAAAATGGTTTATGTGTTTTTTTTTTTTCCCCTGCTTTTATTTGGTCTCTAAGTCATGCCCCTAGACTAGAAGCTTCAGTCTTGGAAAAGGATTCATTGTAGTAGGCCCCGTTCACTCTAAATGAAAAGATGTCCCCTGCGGTGCGTCCCTGTAACCAGGAAACCGGAGAGTGATTTACAACCCCAGTGAACTTGTGGTACAGCACCACTCGGTGGATCTGCATTTAAAGCAGGTTTGAATCTCTGCTTCTTTTTTGTTATTTAAGCTTGGTAACTGTGGGACTGGGCCCCATACTTCAGCCATCCCACAGTGGTGCAGGAGCCTCCTGCCGGGCGAGAATGCAGTACGGAGACTGTGTTCTCAGGCTCCAGGAGGGGAGGCGGTTGTTGCCAATGACACGGCTCCCGCAAGTGATGTTAACGGGGGTTTAGTCTCGCAGGAGCAGTGCCCTTTAGCCCTTGACCACCTGGGTCAGTTGTCTAGAGAGGAGCAAATAATATATAAGAAAAATAAATGGAGGGGGAGGGGAAGGCCAGAAAGTAAGCCCTGGATATTGGTTTGCTGGGTATTTATTTTGAGGGTAATTTTATGTTAGAACTAGTAAAAAAAGGCCCGTTTCTGTCAGAAATGAAACGGGCGTTAGCAAGGTTTTCCTCGGAGTGTGTGTTTGAGAGAGTGTATGTGAGAGTGACTGTGTGTGAGAGAGAGTGAATGTGCGAGTGTGTGTGTGTGTGTGAGAATGAGTGTGTGGAAGTGCGTATGTGATCCTGGTTTCTGTAGTTGAGGGGGTGTTCCCGGGAGGGTGGCTGTGCCAGGCTGTTTGCCATCTGTGCCCTGAGGTCCCTGAGCTATGGTGATTGAGGCTGTCACACTTTCTATCCCTCTGTATGTTGAAGATACCTTCATGCTGTTTCCTTCTGTGTGACACAGAGGTGCCTGGGTTGTGTTTAGAAATGATTCTTCTGAGTTTCTGTGAGGCTCTGTGGCAATGGGCTGTTCCCTCTCTTCACAGTTCTTCCATGCTGTCTGGGAAGCTGCGTCCCTGTGGGCACTGTTGATGAGCGGCATGGCGATTGTTTGGGAGGTATGTGCTTGGGGGGGAGGTGGTTGGGTGATGCGCCTGGGAGGGGGGCAGAGGAGGAGTAGGGAAACACCGTCCGCGTGTTTCTGTACTCCTTGCCCTGCATGTGTCGCGGTTTTGTTTGTTTTGTATTCCTGCTCCTCCCCCTGCGTCCGTCGCGGTCCTTCCCCTGCGTCCGTCGCAGTTTTGTGTGCCTTCTGCCTTTCCTGCCCTGCCATCGACGTCTGTCCATGTGACTCGTGGCTTCTGCCTTCCTCGCCCCGCCGTCGACGTCATTGCGAGAGGCGGAGGGACGCGCCGTCAACGTAATCGCAGGCGGCAGAGGGATGCGAGGGCGGAGCTACAGGCCACAGGCCAAACCAGATATCTCGGCCGCCTGAAATGGCCGTTTCAGAAACTAATGAAAGGGGCGTTAGCAAGGTGAAGGCTGCAGTTGGGAGTAGCGTCGGTCCCAGCCTGCTGTTTGGGAGACGGCAACTGTCGTGGGCAGGGGGATCGGGTTGCGTCAGTGGGAGTTGGTGGTGGGAGGGGTGATAGAGGCTGGAGGCGTGTTTGGGGAGCGAGAAGCAACCTTGCCCTGGGGGTGGGGGGGGAGATCTAATTCTCATGTCATCACGGTCGACGCGAGGGCGTGTCCGAGAGACATGGTGTGTAGAGAGGCTTCACCACCATGAAGTTACGAACCCTTCACGGACGTAGGTGGAGCTTGGGGGCTTCATTTGAACGTTGGGGTTGCAAATTATGTCAGGATGGGGCATGGCTGGGGGCGTGGCTAAGGGCGGGTGTATGAGTGACAGTGAGAGTGAGTGGTGCTGACAGGCTACAACAGTACAGGGCTTCAGTGTTTCCCTGCCACACTGTGAGCTTCAGAATTGGAGGTGAGAATTATTTATATAGATATTATTAGATTTTTCAACCAATGGACAAACTCAGTACCATGTGATTAGAAAGAGCTAACAAGGAAATGCTAAAAGACAATAACAATCACATATTCAAACTGAGTAATCCCATGCAGAATACACTTGCCCCTTCCAATCCCCCCCCCCCCCCCCCCCAAACCTAAGTCCCTTGCGACCTAAATCCCAGAGGTTAGAGAGAGAGTGCCTGGATCATCTGAACTTAAAAGGCAGAGTCCCATAAAGTATTCAAAAATGCAGAGGGCAGAAACATTGAGAGGGGTGTGCATTTACCGGAGTCTACAACTTTAAGAATCTCTTCCTAGCTCTACGGCCCCTTCTGCATCTGATTGCGCCACTGTGTAAATATAGGTGGGGCATCCTGTATCCACTGCGGTAACAGGCAGCGCTTCTCAATCAAGGATGCCTTGCGTAAGAAAAAAACCAGAAACTCGAGTGCCCTCCGCTATATTGGCGACATCATCAAGGACAGAGTGCTCAGAGGTCACCTCCCAGCGCTTGTTATAAAGGCCACCCAAATGAGACCAAACATCTTTCCAAAATGGATGAAAGCCTGGGCAATCCCATACACAGTGTTTATAAGAGGCATTAAGTGCTCCACATTTCAGACAGGTCCCATCTGAAGGGAAACCTATCTTTTATTGGAAACGGGATACTCAGCTTGATAGACCTTTGTCAGTCCCAGTATAGCAACACTTATGTTCCTAAGCTACGAAACCCTATGTGCTGACGCAACAGCCACCAAGAACATGGTCTTTAACGTAAGATCTTTCAAGGAGGGCCTTCCAGAGTAGATGAAAAGGAGGCTTCTGAGGAGCCCGAAGGCTAAATTAAGGTTCCACTCTGGACACGGGGTATGAAAGAGAGGCTGCAAGGACTTTGAAAAATCTTTTACAAAGTTTAAAAGCTGGGCTGCTGCTTGTGGAGAGTGTTCAGTTGCAGGAGCTGCGCAACAAATGTGTCACGTTTTCAAGCAGGAAACTAGGTTGTGAGCCCTTGGACCACTGCCGAGGGGCGGCAGTGGCAGGCAAAACCACCCCACGCTAGAGACAGGGCAGATCTCTGACAAACAGGCTTCACCTGCACCTGGCCACTTTTCACCAAGAGTTGAGCTCCAGGCTTCAGGTGGCCGGCAGGACTTACTGGACAGGGCAGGACTGGATAACAGCTAGGCAACACAGGGACAGCAAGGCAGGGAACAGATAGGCTAAAGGACAGGACTGAAAGCTGAAAACAGCCACTAAAACAGGGAGCCAAACATTGACTAACAAGATACAAAACTAAAAGCTGCAGAGCAGCCAGTAAGATACAAACAGACAAGGACTAACACAGAACTACAACTCAGAGACAAGACAAACAAACAAACAACAATCTAATCTAACTATCCACAGACAGCAATCAAGGCAGGAATAAACTGGAAACAGCAGTTTATTCCCGTGCACTCCGCTCCATGGATAAATCCTTCTTATCTGTTCCCTTCTCCACTACTGCCAACTCCAGACTTCGCGCCTTCTGTCTCGCTGCACCCTACGCCTGGAATAAACTTCCTGAGCCCCTACGTCTTGCCCCATCCTTGGCCACCTTTAAATCTAGACTGAAAGCCCACCTCTTTGACATTGCTTTTGACTCGTAACCACTCGCCTCCACCTACCCTCCTCTCCTCCTTCCTGTACACATTAATTGATTTGATTTGCTTACTTTATTTTTTGTCTATTAGATTGTAAGCTCTTTTTGCCCGGAAATAATAGAAAACAATGACCTCCAATGTATTTGCTTCTTCAGGAGCCTAGTACATAACCTTGAATTTTCACTACAGTACTCTGTTTACCTTTCACCATTTGGGGGGGATAACTGAAGGGGGAATGTATGTTACGACAAATAACAGAATATAGATGATAGTAATAAATCAACAGCTATGTACAAATTAGTTTTCATCAAATTCTTGAAGTGAAGCATCTAAGAGAGAGACAGATGAATGTCACATGAGACACCTGGAAAACGCTGTGCACTTTTTGAAATTTTACAAAAATGTTCCTTACTTGTAACTACACCTTGTAGTTTGCAGGGAGCGAGTAATTAAGTGGCAAATTTTATTGTGCAAGAGTTATGACCGAGTTCTTGAAGTGGAAAATCTTTGCAGCTACATTGTAGACCGCTGCATTCTGTCTCTCTCTCCTACCTATCACCAGTGATTGCGACCCCAGGCCACCAGCCAGGTGTTCTTCAAGGTAGATTCAGAAGGCAGTGGGGGAAATGTATGGGAAGTGACACAGTCACAGCGAGAGACCGCAGTTTGGCCTTTGTCTTCTGAAGGAAGACTAATCACCAAGAGACCTTGGCTATTGAATTGTGCAAAGCGTCTGGAGACAGCACCTGCAGACACCTCTTTTTAGAACCTAGATAAGTCTCTCTTCGTTGAATATTTTCTTATAGCGACTTTGAATACTTCTTAGACTTGCAAAATGCACTGGAAATATAAGGAACTAGTGTGGATAAGAACCGATTTTGCTTTCACGGGTGAAATAGCTTTGCAACGGTGTGGTACAGTTTCATTTAATTATGTTAGTTTCAGGGTCAGTTCAGCAGTGAGCTAGAGCAAAGACAGAATAAAACAAAGTGATTCTAAGGTTGCTTTTCAAACTTATCTTCCAGGGGGACTATCGTAAACGAGGTGCTGCTGCTTTGGATGATAGCGACATAGAAGTGCGTCTCAACAGCTGGAATCTTGGGGTAAGGTAAACAGACTCAAAAAAAAAATGTTTATAATGTTTTTGGCCAGAAGTTGAAAGTAGTCGGGCTGCCATATGCTTTTGCCATTCGGAATGTGGAGACCTCTTGCTGTTTTCCCAGGGTTGCGATTTGCTGGTCACTTTTTAAGTACTTGGTGTCTGAGAGGAATTTCATATGGGTTTAAGTGTAAATGGGGAAAGCAACTGGCCAACGGCATATCTTTCAAAGAAGTAGGGATGGAACGTGTTTTTTTTTTTAATGCATGAAAAAAAATCTAAATGAAGGACTTTTCCAGAAAAATAATGTGTACACCTGTGCTGTAGTCAGAAGATAGTGAGAGCATTTAGGATTACATCTTAAGTAGAGGAGTGTGGTAGCCGTGTTAGTCCACTCTTAAGGTTATCAATAGAAATCAAACAAAATAAAACATGGAAAAGAAATAAGATGATACCTTTTTTATTGGACATAACTTAATACATTTCTTGATTAGCTTTCGAAGGTTGCCCTTCTTCCTCAGATCGGAAATAAGCAAATGTGCTAGCTGACAGTGTATATAAGTGAAAACATTCAAGCATTACTATGACAGTCTGACAGGGTGGGAGGATGGGGGTGGGTAGGAGGTATGCATGGGGACATCAAAGCATATCATTGATATTCTAACAGGATGGGTGTGGATAGGTCAGACTGTCATAGTAATGCTTGAATGTTTTCACTTATATACACTGTCAGCTGGCACATTTGCTTATTTCCGATCTGAGGAAGAAGGGCAACCTTCGAAAGCTAATCAAGAAATGTATTAAGTTATGTCCAATAAAAAAGGTATCATCTTATTTTCTTTTCCATGTTTTATTTTGTTTGATTTCTATAGATTCTACATGGAATGTTGCTATTCCACTAGCAACATTCCATGTAGAAGTCGGCCCTTGTAGATCACCAATGTGGCCGCGCAGGCTTCTGCTTCTGTGAGCCTGACGTCCTGCACGTACGTGCAGGACGTCAGACTCACAGAAACAGAAGCCTGCGCAGCCTTGTACATGGAATGTTGCTAGTGGAATCGGGTGTCGGGCGTTATCTAGGGAAAGCCAAAGAGGACTCCAACAGTATCAAATACGGAGAGGAACTTAAGATAAGTCCTTTTAAACAATTTTTGATTTAGAGCACTTGTAGCAGCGAGCACATGTAGCTTTGAGCACTTTTTGTAGCATGTGTGTTTGCAATAGCACTATAAAATAGTTACCTAAGGGATTGTCCGATGAGGAGACGCTATGCCACTAGGCTAAACTCATTATTGAATGTGCCGGAAGTGGTGTCTTCTGAGGATTCCCAAACATATTCTAGAACATATTTATGTTATTGAATCTTCAGATGTTTGGGTTCATGTTATTTTAAAAGTACATAGATCTTCTAGAAAATATAGAACAATTCCTATAGGTACATGGGGTGCATATTTTCAGTTCTTTTTCTTTGGTTCGGTGTTATGGCTAGTGGAATAGCAACATTCCATGTAGAATCTCCAATAGTAGCAACATTCCATGTAGAATCTCCAATAGTATCTATTTTACTGTCATAGTAATGCTTGAATGTTTTCACTTATATACACTGTCAGCTAGCACATTTGCTTATTTCCGATCTGAGGAAGAAGGGCAACCTTCGAAAGCTAATCAAGAAATGTATTAAGTTATGTCCAATAAAAATGGTATCATCTTATTTTCTTTTCCATGTTTTATTTTGTTTGATTTCTATAGATTCTACATGGAATGTTGCTATTCCACTAGCAACATTCCATGTAGAAGTCGGCCCTTGCAGATCACCAATGTGGCTGCGCAGGCTTCTGCTTCTGTGAGTCTGACGTACTGCACGTACGTGCAGGACGTCAGACTCACAGAAACAGAAGCCTGCGCAGCCTTCTACATGGAATGTTGCTAGTGGAATAGCAACATTCCATGTAGAATCTCCAATAGTAGCAACATTCCATGTAGAATCTCCAATGGTATCTATTTTACTGTCATAGTAATGCTTGAATGTTTTCACTTATATACACTGTCAGCTAGTACATTTGCTTATTTCCGATCTGACGAAGAAGGGCAACCTTCGAAAGCTAATCAAGAAATGTATTAAGTTATGTCCAATAAAAAAGGTATCATCTTATTTTCTTTTCCATGTTTTATTTTGTTTGATTTTTATTAAGGATTACATCTGAAAGGATACGCAGAAAGAGATGGATTCAGATGATACCAGTTTTAACGTGGAAAGGAGAGTACAGCTCCTCATTCCGATTTAGCTAGCAGATGATAAATCTGTTGTTTATAGTAAGAATTAGGAAACACGAGTAGGACAATAATGAAACCTACAGGCCTGCAAGTGAATTTTCAACTTCTTGTGGCATTACCTTTCCAAGTACTTCAATTTTCTTACCTGCAGGCTTTGCATTTCCATGGGTCAGGTACAAATATTCACTGGAAAGAATGTGAGCTCACGGGAGGCAACTAACCTTCCCTAAAGAGACAAAAATAACATAGCAACATAGTAAATGTCGGCAGATAAAGACGGGCACGGTCCATCCAGTTTGCCCAGCAAGGTGGCCAGGGTTGAATGTGGCTTTCTACACATGTTCTACTTTTTCATGATTAAACACTGGTATACTTTATCTCCGTCTCTCCCTGTCAATTTTGGGGCACAGACTATAGAAGTCTGCCCAGCACCGGTCCGACTTCCCAACTATTGGAGTTGCTGTCGAAGCCCACTTCAGCCTTGATCCTGATCTGTACGGGACCCGGACTGTAGAAGTCTGCCATCACTGGTCTAACTTCCCAACCTCTGAAGCTGCTGTCAAAGCTCAGTCTAGTTATGAGGTCATTTAGGTTTTGCTTTAATTGAATTCCGTTACCGTTTCTGTCTTCACACCATCCCCAGGAGGGCATTCCAGGCATCCACCACCCTTTCTATATATGCAAATTTCACAGTATACATACATTTTTTTTTCCAATTTTAGATTTTGCTCACATCCTTTTTTTTCAGGTGAGTTAGGTTCAGGTACACTGAGCATTTCTCTGTCCCTGAAGGGCTCACAATCTAATTTTGTACCTGAGGCAATGGAGGGTTAAGTGACTTGACCAAGATCACAAGGAGCAGCAGTGGGATTTGAACGGGGCATCTCTGGATGTCAAGACCAGTGCTCTCTCCACTCCTCCACTACTTTTACTCATACAAGGGGTGTGGGGGGTTGGAAATATTCAAACCGTGAAAGCCTTTGGTGATTGCACCCTTAGATAATAACTTTTTGGGTTCAATATTGAAAACAAGGTAACTAGGCAGGAAAGGTGGCTGCCTGGTTGAATTAGGCTGACTGTTCCTAGAGCAGATAGTCAGTTGAACTTAACTGGAGAGGGCTCCAACTGCAGTATCATTCTCTGGTTAGTGCCGGGGTGGACCCACAAATCAGGTCACCGTCGATCTTCAGTGCTGGGATCCCAGATAACTATCCGGGTAGGAAGGGCTGTCTGCTTTCTGGCACTGAATATCAGCCAGGTAAAGATTTGGATATTCAATGCCTGGCCTTGACTAGCTGTGTCAAGTTTAGCCCACTGCAGCCGGATGAATATTGGGCCCATCACTTCTTTGAACTGAGATTTGTCTGTCTAGATATTATCCTGAAGAGAACGCAGAGAAAGAAAATGGACGTTGAGGAAACAGAGCGAAGAAGAAGAAAATCAGTAAATAAAATGTTATCTCGATATATTTAGGGAGATGAGCGTGGGACTGTGAATATAGAATTAAACTAGCAGCTGGGTCTGTGTGGCAGGCTGCAGACTGTGTAGTACCTTGCACACACAACTAGGTCTGTTTTGCAGGTTAGGTAGGCAGCCTAGGAGTGGAATGTTCAGGCAGCCACTTCCTGGTTTGACATGGGAAGGGAGGAGTCCCAGGTGTGAATTAAATAGGGATTG
The DNA here is from genome assembly GCF_901765095.1 of Microcaecilia unicolor. Classification (NCBI taxonomy): domain Eukaryota; kingdom Metazoa; phylum Chordata; class Amphibia; order Gymnophiona; family Siphonopidae; genus Microcaecilia; species Microcaecilia unicolor. The sequence continues at coordinate 255,089 of NW_021963861.1, forward strand.
GTGGCTTACAAAGGAGGTTGTTCAGAAACTATTCCGAATAAGGAATGATATTTTAGAAAGTAACTATATTCCAGAGCTTGACAAATCCCAGATACCAGGATGCTATGGTGCCCAGAAATTCCCCCTAGCGTCTGGGATTTCTGCACCTTAGCACAGCTTAGTAAAAAGTCCCCTCAGTGACGTGTGTGGAATTGTGCAAGCACAGTGATCAGTCCGTTTATTTCTTTTTCTTGTCTGCCACATCTCTGCTTTGAACTCCAAGATGAATGGCCTTTTAAAAGGCGTTCTATGAGAGACAACTTGTAAAACTGTAGAGGCTAAAATAAATAAAAATTGGATTCTGTAAAAGGAACTTTATCCTCTCAAATAACAGACAATGCTTTGAAAAAAATGTTGGAAGATATTAAGTTGTTTTTTTTTTTTTTTTAAAGTAGCAGCAACTGCATACAAAAAAATCCTGGAAACCCTTAAAAGGCTGTTTAAAAAAAAATATATGGGCGTTCACCTGCTCTTGACGAAAGTTGGAAGCCTTTAAAAAGCTTTTTTTTGGGAGAATAACAAGAGAAGTGTTATTTATGGTAAAACTTAAGTTGAAGTAATGTAGTTTGGTTCTTGGTCAGCTGCAGTTAGGAGACGGAATAAAAGGGCTGATAAAGTCTAAACCATGCTTTAATCATTTGGGTTTTTTTGCTTAAAAAGTTGTACTGATCTTAAATGTACAGCCAAAGTGGTGTTACTGGCGCACACCCTTATCGATCTGTGCACAAAGCAAATTCACATGATTGCCCCTTAAATGAGATAACCAGTAGCAGGGTTTTTATAACGCACAGCAGACAATGACAAGATAGTTGTAGCAGCAGCTGATCCTTTTAATTGATTGAGTAGGAGAATTATCTATATATGTGGCCAGTGTGGAGGAATGGCCTAGCGGTTAGGGTGGTGGACTTTGGTCCTGAGGAACTGAGTTCGATTCCCGGCACAGGCAACTCCTTGTGACTCTGGGCAAGTCACTTAACCCTCCATTGCCCGCCGCATTGAGCCTGCCATGAGTGGGAAAGCGCAGGGTACAAATGTAACAAAAATAAAATAGATACTATTGGAGATTCTACATGGAATGTTGCTACTATTGGAGATTCTGTTGCTACTATTGGAGATTCTACATGGAATGTTGCTACTATTGGAGATTCTACATGGAATGTTGCTATTCCACTAGCAACATTCCATGTAGAAGGCTGCGCAGGCTTCTGTTTCTGTGAGTCTGACGTCCTGCACGTACGTGCAGGACGTCAGACTCACAGAAGCAGAAGCCTGCGCGGCCACATTGGTGATCTGCAAGGGCCGACTTCTACATGGAATGTTGCTAGTGGAATAGCAACATTCCATGTAGAATCTCAAAGAGTAGCAACAGTGGAGGAGTGGCCTAGTGGTTAGGGTGGTGGAGTTTGGTCCTGAGGAACTGAGTTTGATTCCCAGCACAGGCAACTCCTTGTGACTCTGGGCAAGTCACTTAACCCTCCATTGCCCGCCGCATTGAGCCTGCCATGAGTGGGAAAGCGCGGGGTACAAATGTAACAAAAAAAAAAAATGTAATAAGATACACTAAGGGGAAGATTCATCAAGCAGCGATAGAACTGTAACGTGCGCTATCTGACCCTAATGCTGCTTGACTTAAAATACTGTGACGACCCATTTCCACAGGGTTACTGAGTCAAATATGGATCTCCCTATGCTCTCAGGTCATTCCTTTATCCGAGTTGATCAGGGTGTGTTGGATGAGCGGGCTTCTAGACTTTGGTATTTTCAATCATATTTGTACTGGGATTCTTCCTTTAGAGCTTATCTTGTCCAGAAGTGGCAACATTATTTGGCGGATAATGAGCGCCACGTTTCGGACAGGGGAAATCGTTGCCTATGTGGCTGCTTGGAGATGGAAACAGGCAAAAGAACTGTTTTATTTGGAACGTCAGGTTGACTGATGTAAGAGGGAGTGGATTATGTTTCCTTCTACAATGGCCGAAGATAATTTACAAGCAGCTAGAGTGGCCCTCAGTTCTCTAGTTCAGGACCAGACCGTTAAGTCCCTTGTGTATTATAAGCACAAGCTATATCGACATGGGAATCGGGCTGGGAGGTTGCTAGCTCACTTAGTCCAACCTTGGGAGGGTCCCTGGTTTTGTAAATGTATACGTCAGGGTAAATTTGAGTCTGATAAGGACCAACTGATACATTTGTTTTCTCAATATTTTGCTTGCTTCTGTCAGCAATACCACTTGAAACAGTTCAGTCATATGTCTCTACCCTGGCTTTGCCTAGGATTTGACCCACAGGTAGCTGGACGTTTGCATGAGCCAATTTCATCTTTGGCGATCCTTCAGGCCATAAAACAGGACCCACTGACGAAGACTCCAGGCCCTGTTGTACTAAGTGCCGAATTTTATAAGCTTCTCCAGGATCATGTTTCGTTACCACTGGAGGCATATCTTGGATGAGTTTGTGATACCGCTGCTTTTCCGGCTCATGCAAATTGTCAATAATAGTGGTATTGTCTAAGCCTGGTTGTGACTCCACTCAGCTGGACCCATATAGACATATCTCTTTGCTCAATTTTGAGGAGAAGTTGATGGCTTTTAGCGACTCAGGTGTCGGGCGTGCTGCCGGATCTTATCCATCAGGATCAAGTGGGCTTTGTACAGTCCTGACAAGTGGTTTGGAATGTCCGTAAGGTTATGGTGGCTATGGGACATTGCGCTACTGAAAATGTTCATGCTATCTTAATCAGCTAGACGCCCAAAAGGCATTTGACTGTGTAAATTGGGACTATTTGTTTCTTTCATTGGATAAATATGGATTTGGGGGTCCCTTTTTAGACATGATAAGTAGACATGGGAGAGAGAAGATTGCAAAGTACTGAAAATTTCAATAGCTGGCTCAAAGCTTGGTGTCACAAAGAAGGTTTTAGGTACATAGGAGGATGGGGCAATACATGGAAAAACAAAAGACTATATTGTAATGACGGGCTGCATCTCACTGTGGCAGGAAAAAAAGTCCTTGGGGAGAAATTTAAACAATATGCTTGTAGGCATTTAAACTAGATGGCGGGGGTGGCATATGGAGTCAGGTCACTTCAAGTGATCAACCCCAGCTAAAGCTAAAGACAAGATGTGACACTAGAAAAGAAAGCAATGAAAACAACCTTAGTAAATCACTTCTTATCAACACAGCAGAAAGTGAGACTAAAAAAAAAACTAAACAGAAGACAAAAATGCCACTGAAATGTAGATGGAAAGCGATGACCACATATGCTCGCAATCTAAGCAACAAAGTTCATGACCTGCAAGCCCTGATGTTAGAGGTAGACTTAGACATTGTTACAATCACGGAGACATGGCTCAATGATTCCCATGAATGGGATGCAAACATATCAGGCTATGATCTATTTAGGAAGGATAGAGATGGTCGTAAAGGTGGAGGAGTAGCTCTGTATGTGAGAAATGATATCGTAGCGATTGAAATGACAGGGGCCTGGGGAAAGGAAGAAGCGATATGGATCACCTTAAAAAGAAATGATGGAACCTCTGTCCACATGGGTGTTGTCTACAGACCTCCGACACAATCGGAGGAACTAAATAAAGATCTGGTCACAGATATCCATAAGTTGGGAAAGAAAAGAGAGGTGCTGTTGATGGGAGATTTCAATCTGCCAGATGTGGATTGGAAAGTTCCATCTTTGGAATTGGAAAGAAGTAGAAAGATCATGGATGCTTTTCAAAGTGCTCTACTCAGACAAATGGTGATGGAACCCACGAGAGAGGAAGCGACGCTGGATCTGGTGCTCACAAATGGGGATAGTTTGTCAAATGTCCAAATGGGTGCCCACCTGGGCAGCAGTGACCATCAAACAGTTTGGTTTGATGTAACAGCTGAAGTTGGGGGCAGCCACTCAAAACTCTAAAAGTCCTGGATTTCAAGCATGCTGACTTTAGTAAAATGGGGGAATACCTGAGGAAGGAGCTGATGGGCTGGGGGAACATACGAGAAGTGAAAGGGCAGTGGTCCAGGCTGAAAGAAGCTATAAATATGGCCACAAACCTTTATGTAAGGAAAGTAAATAAAAGCAAGAGAAAAAGGAAACCGATATGGTTCTCCAAGCATTTGGTTGAGAAAATAAAGGCTAAAGAGTTGGCGTTCATGAAATACAGAAAAACTCAAGAAGAGCAACGCTGAGAGGAATACCGGATGAAACTGAAAGAAGCCAAGAGAGAGAGATACATCTGGCGAAAGCGGAAGAACAAATGGCTAGAAATGTAAAGAGGGACGACAAAAATTTCTTCAGATATATTAGTGAAAGGAGGAAGACTAAAAATGGAATTGTGAGACTGAAAGATGCTGCGAACCGCTATGTGGATAATGATGAAGGAAAAGCAAATTTGCTAAACAAATACTTTTGTTCTGTTTTCACTGAAGAAAATCCTGGAGCAGGACCACGATTGGCAAAAGTACATATGAGAATGGAGCAGATATAGCACCGTTCACGGAAGCAAGTGTGTATGAACAACTTGAAAATCTAAAGGTGGCCAAACCATGGGACCAGACGGGATCCACCCCAGGATATTGAGGGAGCTCAGAGAGGTTCTGGTGGGTCCTCTTAAAGATTTGTTTAATAAATCCTTGGAGACGGGAGAGGTTCCGTGGGATTGGAGAACAGCGGATGTGGTCCCGCTTCACAAAAGTGGTGATAGGGAAGAAGCTTGAAACTACAGGCCGGTAAGCCTCACTTCGGTTATTGGAAAAGTAATGGAAGCGATGCTAAAGGAAAGGATAGTGAATTTCCTGGAAGCCAATAAGTTGCAAGATCCGAGACAACATGGTTTTACCAAAGGTAAATCGTGCCAACTGAATCTCATTGAATTCTTTGACTGGGTGACTGGAGAATTGAATCAGGAACGTGCTATAGATGTAATCTGTTGATTGCAGTGCGGGCAGACTTGGAGGTCAGCGGCCTTCCTATTGGGAAGGAAGTTGTAAAGTGTATGGCATTTGCGGATGACGTGCAGTGTGTTCTTACACATCCAGCCTGATCACTGAGGAGGCTTTTGCACCTGGTACACTCTTCATGGTGAGTTGTCTGGATTGTCTCTCAATCTTAGTAAATCTGAGGCCCTGGGAGAGTATCAATATGCTGACTGGGGTGACCAATTTCCATTGAAGAAGGTGCAGCATAAAATGAAATATTTGGGAGTTTATTTGACCAGTAAGGTGACAGAGGCCTATCGGGAAAACTACACTGTATTGCTCAAAAAGAATTTGGATGTTTTCGCTCTATGGGCACCATTGCCATTGTCCTTCATGGGCCGAATAGCCTTATATAAAATGGTGTTATTTCCACAATGGTTGTGTCTTACAGACCTTTCCCATGTACCTTACTAACCGGGATGTGGCTGTCTTTCAGAAGAGTCTTTACAAGTTTCTCTGGCATAATAAAAGGCCTAGAGTCTCTTTATCTCAACTCTTTCCTTTTTGAGAAGGGGGGGGGGGAGCTTAAAACTGTCTGATTTGAAATGTTATAATGTGACTTGCATTATGAGAGATCTAGTGGACTAGATAAAAGGAAAATCTCACTTTACACCTATTGAACTGGAACAACGGTTCTTTGCTCCAACACACCTATTGCACTATCTTCATATTGCACACCCTACGTGACTGATTACTACTGCAACACACCCTATTCTAAAAACTGTGCGCCAGGGTTGGAAATGGATTTGTAAGCAGCTGAAACTTCCACCACCATATTGCTCCTCTCTGGGGTAATAAAGACTTGGATCCTAATGGGACCAAGTTATATTTAAAATGTTGGTCACGTCATAGTTTAACTTATGTTCGCAACTTGGCAACGGATGCAGGACCTATGAAGTCCTTTGAACAACTTCAGGAGGAGAGGGGTCTGCAATCTGATGACTGGCTTGCTTACAATCAGATAATTAAAGTTCAGAAAATATTTATGGCTAAATGCACAGCATTGACCTATCTTATAAGGCCACTCTTCATTCCAATCAACCAAGGCTTTGATAATACATACTGTAGCCTACAACACTGTTTTCCAAGTCCGGTCCTGGAGTACCCCTTGCTAGTAGGTTATCGGGATAGCTACAATGAATATGCGGAGTTTTAAAAAGGTTTGGACGGCTTCCTTAAGCAAAAGTCCATAGACCGTTATTAAATGGACTTGGGGAAAATCCACTATTTCTGGGATAGTAACATAGTAAATGACGGCAGAAAAAGACCTGCATGGTCCATCCAGTCTGCCCTACAAGATAAAGCAGTTTAAAATGTTTTGTACATTTTTGGGATCTTGCCGGGTATTTGTGACCTGGATTGGCCACTGTTGGAAACAGGATGCTGGGCTCGATGGACCTTTGGTCTTTCCCAGTATGGCAATACTTATGTACTTATAGATTAGCATATAATGGAGGCAGTGTATGCAAATCAAGTTCATGCATACTCGTTATGGATATCCTGATAGGCAAGAGGTACTCCAGGACCAGACTTGGGAAACACTGGCCTACAGTATGCTCAATTTTCTCTGTTGTAGGCCAAGCAGTGCAGTCTCCTTCTTTGAGATGGAGGCTGGTATTCATTCTACATATGCTTCCAGCATTGCCCCTTGCCTAGGTCTTACTTAAGTCCTAGCACCTGCGTCTTATTTCCTGTCCTCAGTCTTGGTGTTTGTCACAAAATGCCTAGCCACCTGCCTGGGGCTACCCTGCGGCCACAGAGGATCTATCCCCAGCACAATTCAGGTCCGCCTGCACCTGCCACTTGTGCTCTACACTAGCACCCTCCTCCCACTGACTGGGTCAGAACTGCCTCTGAGCGAGTCTCCCACTCTCAAATTATCCCCAGTGATTTCTAGGTTACTGGGGCAACACTCCCAGTGGTCCCACAGTTCCTAGGAACCATTCACAGACCCAACACACAAACCACCAGGATTCTTTATCAGTCTAGACAAGCAGAGTCAACAAACTAAAGTGTATGTATTGTGTGAAAAATTGAATAGTGAAACAGAAAAAGTGCAATCAGCAGAACAATAACAGGCAACTGAAATATGGATTAATTTTAACACTAACTAAACATTTGTATACTAACTAAGTATTACCTGGGAAGATCAGGACATATAACTGTTCACAAAGACTCAGCAAAGAGATCCTACTCTTTTCTTCCTGGCTAAGACTGGAGCAAAAGTCAGTAACTTCTGGGTAACTTCAAACTCCAGGCCAATTAGAGCTCAGAACAACAACATTTGAAAATAGCTGGCTACACACTTGCAGGCACTTCCCCTTTCTCTGTATTAACTAAAGAAGGAAAGGTCAGTTCTCTGTAACAGCTTTAAGCATAAACACGCACCCCCTGCTGGCCAAACTAGAGAAATAAATTGCAGGAAAATATCAAAACAATTCACAGACTTAAAACACACTGTTCTGTCACAGTGTTACTTAAGCTTCATTGACACCCACACAAGCTTAAGGTGCAAAAGGGTAGGATGCAGATCAGCTCAGTTATCCAGTTTGACAGCATGAAGTACAAACCGCTAAACCACAGAGTTGGCCCCAGGATAAATGGGTTTTGTTATTTTACTTCCAAACTGAACTCTTCCAAAAGGTGTTTCAGCACATTCCACTCAGAATGGCATTTCCAGCTTTCAAAACTGCTTAATCCCACAGTTTCAGAAGTAATATTAAACTGCATTCTAGCACATTCTGATGGTAGTTAAAAAAAAAAAAAAAAAAAAAAGCCATCATAGCACATTGCACTTGACACTTCACAGAAGTATTTTCTGTATTTAAAAAAGCTGAATCAGTCTGTTTGAAACAAGATTATGGAGTGAAGCAAAATCCAGTTTAGCTGTTTAACCCTCTCCAAATCTTAAAGGTTTTGGCTTATTTCTTTTCTTAATCCTTGTTTTGAAAACAAGTAGCCAATTTTCTTCGAAAAAGCTTCCTATCTCATTTGTACAAATACTTTCCTGTATTCCAACACACACACAAAAATTGGAATGCATTTACTAAGCTGTGTTAGCTGTTAATTTGCAGTTAGCCTGATGCCTTAGTGTTTGCGGCAGAAATAACTGCCTATTAACAGCTAATGAAGAGTGGGGTGGGCAGGGGCGTAGCCAGACAGCAGATTTTGGGTGGGCCTAGTCAAGAAGTGGGTGGGCACCAAGTGTTCTCCCCCCCCCCCCCCCCAATGCAATGAGGCCAGTATCAGCAGCATAGGAAGCTTAGACTGCTGAAGTGGAGAGCAGCTTGGGATCCCCACTAGCTAGCACTAAATATGTGCTGCTGTTGGGTGGTAGTATAGTACAGACAGAGAGGGTAATACAGTATACAATCAGAGAAACCAAAAGAAAAAAAACCAAAAGAAAAAAGCAACACTGGGCCTTCAAGAGTGGGACAACAGGAGTACTTTATTAGCCAAAGACCCGACACGGGCCCTTTTGGGCGCTGAAACACGGCCCGTGTCGGGTCTTTGGCTAATAAAGTACTCCTGTTGTCCCACTCTTGAAGGCCCAGTGCTGCTGTTGGGTGGGCCTGAGCCCTAAATGGATGACCCCGGCCCACCTGTGGCTATGCCACTGGGGGGTGGGGACCATGCCTTGCAGCTAATGCAGAAGTGTTGTTAATGGGGCAGCTGATGGCCCCTCAGTTAACACAGAGAAAGTATTTTAACTGTGCAGCAACACAGAAACCTGGTGCAGGCACTACTTCACAGTTTGCTTCATGTTTGTGGGTGCACGATGCAGAAAAGGGGTTTTGCACAGAGGTTAATCCTGTACAAAGCTCTACAGCAGCGCACAGCATATTAAAATGAGGCTATTTGCGCAGAAGACTTTAAGGTGAGCACGAAACTGGGTTCAAAACCAGATGATTGTTATGAAGTCAGAGTGAGATTGCATTAAGACAATCTTCCCTTTTGACTCCTTTTCTCTCTTCCTTTCCTCCACACACCGTAGTCCTCTCAAGGAGTATCACTAACCACACCCTCTCCAAAAGACATTACAGGATGTGATACCCGCAAGTGAGCCTTCTCCAGAGTAGCCCCCACACTCTGGAATGCACTGCCTGAAAGGCTTCCCTTAACACAAGACTATCTCTACTTCAGGAAACAGGTGAAAGCTTGGCTCTTCAACCTGGCTTTTAATGGAAGAAGTAACTAACTTCTTAGTCTCACTCACACACACAAGGATTGACTCGGGCTGCACCTCACGTGCAACTTTCTTCAAATCAATCACCTTACTTTCTAACTCTTCCTACTTTCTTACCTATCCATATGTTGCATCTTTGCTTTACCCTTCACTATCAATTATAATGTTCTATTACGTATTGTGTTAACATTGTAAGTAGTACACGATGCCATACTTTGTATTGTTATTTTAATATTTTTTACTGCTGTAATTGCCTATTGCTCATGTTCGATCTATTCTTACTGTACACCACCTTGACTGAAATCCTTCAAAAAGGCGGTAAATAAATCCTAATAAATAAAATATTTTTGACCTGTGACATTCTTTTCATAGTTTTAAGTTTGAATAGTTAATGTAAAACCACTGCTCTAAGCCTACAAAAGGTGATATATTATTAAAATAAATAAGCCGTAATTTGAACACCAGGTCTGAGGAGGCATAGAAGGGTCACCTTTTGCAGAAGCATCTGTGAGGATTTCATTCCGATTTACTTTCTTTTGCTATTTTTATTTTATTTTACTTTTTTTGCCTTGAGCATAACAGTACCTGCAACTTTTGAAGATAGGAGATGATGGTTCTGTGCACAGGTCTGAGCAGAAAAGAAATGTATCTGCATGAGCTGGAATATTGTTCTGCGTATAAGTATCGGCATAGCAAAAACTTTATGCATAAGAAAGTTTTGCGATTCTGAAATTTATCCAGAGAGTAACATTCCAGCACATGTGTAGATGTATGCTGACACTTTTGCATTGCTCAGGCATGTGCACAGTATTATTTGCCCTGAATAACGCACGAGTTCTACGTACTTCAGATTGGTATATGATCAGCAAGCAAAACTGTGACGTGTTTCCGTTAGTCCGTGCACTCAGCTGTCGGCGCACTGCTCTAACGCACGCTTTCCTGCATCGACTCATGAATGGGGAAGCTGGTGAGAACACCCCCAAAAGTTAAGGCAGAGGTTTTGCATTGCATGTTTTGTCAATGAACACACAGGACCCCTTTTACCAAGCGGCAGCAAAAGGGGGCAGCACGGCTATTTATTTATTTATTACATTTGTATCCCACATTTTCCCACCTATTTGCAGGCTCAATGTGGCTTACATAGTACTGTAAAGGCGTTCGTCAATTCCGGTATGAACAAATACAGTAATGTTGTGGTAGAATAAGGTTCGTGTGTACAGACACATTAGAGAATCGTAGAGAGGAAGAGAATCGTAGAGAGGAAGAGTTATTATATGTCCATTATGAGCTTTGGTTTCGTTGTGTTGCAGGGTACAGGCATTTAAGTTGGGTCGGTGGGGTATGCCTTTATGAAACAGGTTGGTGTTTAATGATTTCCGGAAGTTCAAGTAGAGCCTTAACCGCTACCCATTGAGGTGGCGGTAAGAGCTCCTGTGCTAACCCAGTGGTAACTGGGCAGCGTGTGGCACTGTCTGATTTACTGCTGGATATGACTGTGCACTGGGGGTGGGATCCACCGCAGGGCTGCTGCGGTAGCCCAGTGGTAGTTCCTTTTTGGCAAGCGCTTACTGCCGCTTTGTAAAAGAGGACCACAGTAACTGCAAAAGCTTAACAGAGCTTAGGAAATTAGCCCCAAATTTGCTTTTTAATATTTGTTTTAGAGTTTTAGGGCCCTGTTTACTAAGCCATGCTGTAGGCAACTCCGGTCCTTGAGAGCCGTAGGCAGGTCTTCAGGATATCCACAATGAATATGCATGAGATAGATTTGCATACCATGTAGGGCAGTGCTTGCAAATCTATCTGCTGCATATTTATTGTGGATATCCTGAAAACCTGACCTGCTTGCGGCTCTCGAGGACTGGAGTTGCCTACCCCTGCTGTAGGCACACTAAAAATTAGCGTGTGCTAATATTCCTGTGGGTGTCTCTAGTGTTTGTGCACGCTAAGAACGGTAGCGCACCTTAGTAAACGGGGTCCTTAATGCATCTTAAGGTTTCTTGCAATGGCTTTAATAAATAGAAATAAAACAAAAAAAAAAAGAGAAAAATAAGATGCCACCTTTTTTATTGGATTAACTTAATACATTTTTTGACTAGCTTTTGAAAACCAAAATTGTCTTCCTCAGGCCCTCAGGACAGTATGAGCAAAAGATGACAATGTCAGAATATTTAAGTGAAACATAAAAGCATTCCAGTGACAGTCTTAAGGGGAAAGTTAGCGGGAAGATGAGAACCAGGGAGTGATAGTTGGGTGATCAGAAGATGACAAAGAAGTATCATTTTATGGTTTGTAATGTGATAGGACTTAACAAAGATCTGGGTTTCCTTTCTTGTTGCTGTCAAAGTATTTTATTGCGTAATAGTTTTGAAATATCTAAAAATATTTGATTTGAATCTGTCTTAAGTAGCTGCAGATTGGTTATATTTACACAGTAAAATAAAAAAAAGATGTTTATGAACACTAAATTTATGAATTATGAGAAATGAAGTATTTGGGAAAAATAAAATGAAATTGTTACATGCTATTAGCAACATCTCCTGGTGAGCGGAAGAGCTAACTTTCTCCTAGTTGCCTGTAAGTTTCTTAATAACATATGAACTATAAATTAAAAAAAAAATCCCATATCCACATTTTATTGTTATTGCTAAAGGCAAAGCTGCTCTGTAGTGTTGCATTTCATTTATTTATTTATTTTTGTAAGCGAGCCCCTGGAATGTGTAGCTGTGCAGGAATTGTTTTTCACATTTTCTTTGGCATATTGGCACTGTCTGACTTTTCTTTAACATCAGGAATGCATAGCGTCTTCTTTCTATTTCTTCTTCACTCTTAAGGTTATCAATAGAAATCAAAATAAAACATGGAAAAGAAAATAAGATGATACCTTTTTTTATTGGACATAACTTAATACATTTCTTGATTAGCTTTCGAAGGTTGCCCTTCTTCCTCAGATCGGAAATAAGCAAATGTGCTAGCTGACAGTGTATATAAGTGAAAACATTCAAGCATTACTATGACAGTAAAATAGATACCATTGGAGATTCTACATGGAATGTTGCTACTATTGGAGATTCTACATGGAATGTTGCTATTCCACTAGCAACATTCCATGTAGAAGGCTGTGCAGGACGTCAGACTCACAGAAGCAGAAGCCTGCGCGGCCACATTGGTGATCTGCAAGGGCCGACTTCTACATGGAATGTTGCTAGTGGAATAGCAACATTCCATGTAGAATCTATAGAAATCAAACAAAATAAAACATGGAAAAGAAAATAAGATGATACCTTTTTTATTGGACATAACTTAATACATTTCTTGATTAGCTTTCGAAGGTTGCCCTTCTTCCTCAGATCAGAAATAAGCAAATGTGCTAGCTGACAGTGTATATAAGTGAAAACATTCAAGCATTACTATGACAGTAAAATAGATACCATTGGAGATTCTACATGGAATGTTGCTACTATTGGAGATTCTACATGGAATGTTGCTATTCCACTAGCAACATTCCATGTAGAAGGCTGTGCAGGACGTCAGACTCACAGAAGCAGAAGCCTGCGCGGCCACATTGGTGATCTACAAGGGCCGAATTCTACATGGAATGTTGCTAGTGGAATAGCAACATTCCATGTAGAATCTATAGAAATCAAACAAAATAAAACATGGAAAAGAAAATAAGATGATACCTTTTTTATTGGACATAACTTAATACATTTCTTGATTAGCTTTCGAAGGTTGCCCTTCTTCCTCAGATCGGAAATAAGCAAATGTGCTAGCTGACAGTGTATATAAGTGAAAACATTCAAGCATTACTATGACAGTCTGACAGGGTGGGAGAATGGGGGTGGGTAGGAGGTATGCATGGGGACATCAAAGCATATCATTGATATTCTAACAGGATGGGTGTGGATAGGTGAGGGGAGGGTGATCAACAGAGACATACAGCTTTATGGTTTATAATGGGCTAGGAACCCCAGATCCTTGTTAAGTCCTTTCTGTTGGGTGTTAAAATATTCAATCATTCTGACTTCAAAGGTCTTACGTTCTTGTATGGTTTTAAAGTTACCTTTGAGGATTCTCACTGTGAAGTCACTGGTACAGTGTCCTGGTCCTGTAAAATGTTGACCAACAGGCGTGGGAACCCTGCTGGCACCAGTATTGTTCATATGATGTCTATGTAAATTGAATCTTGTCTTAAGCATCTGGCCTGTTTCTCCAATATAGCATCCTTCGTTACATTTTTTACACTGAATGATATATACCACATTGGAAGATGAGCAAGTGAAAGATCCCTTTATGTTGAATATCTTTCCTTTGTGGATGACTTTGGGGTCCTGTGTTTTCACTTATATACACTGTCAGCTAGCACATTTGCTTATTTCCGATCTGAGGAAGAAGGGCAACCTTCGAAAGCTAATCAAGAAATGTATTAAGTTATGTCCAATAAAAAAGGTATCATCTTATTTTCTTTTCCATGTTTTATTTTGTTTGATTTCTATTGATAACCTTAAGAGTGGACTAACACGGCTACCACATTCCTCTATTTTTCACTCTTGAAAGTGCATATTCTTTTTTGGTGGGCAGAAAATTCCAGTGCTGCACTTGCCATTTGAATTTTCCTGTGTATCACTGAAAATACCAACGGAGGCCACGTGCAGATTTTAATTCAAATCCATTTGCTGTCTTTTTTTTTTTTTTTTTTAATGGGTGGGAGGGGTAAGAAAAATGGAGCATCTTTTAAGACCTCAGAGAGAAGCCGCTAGAGTGCTTTTTTTTTTTTTTTTTAAATTCAGGTGAACTGAAAGCGTTATTTCAGTAGTGTTCAAGACTCGTGAGGCTTGATAACTAGAAGCCCCAATATCTTGGAGTATAACCTTGGCACACCAATCACCCGAAGTCTCTATTATTTTTATGGTCTCTTTTATTGAATAAATCACGGATAATTTACTCACAGATAGATGTTCAGAGGTGCTGCTCCAGGACACAGAGACTCCTTAATTTGAGAGCTGTTGGGGGTGGAGATCTGAAGAGAAGTAGATATATTGCAGGGGGGAAGGATAGGTGAACAGGTAGAAATGGTCCAAAGCTGGGTGACTGGAATGTGCAATATCTCATTAGAGAGGAGATATTTTCAGGGTAAAAAAATAAAAACAGGTTCATTACAGGGAGTTTCAGCAGGACAGAGGAGTCTGGAATGAGATGATCCATGCTCCATGTCTCTGGCTAGATGGTGTTGGAATGCCTCATGGCTGAAAGGACAAAGAGGTGATGAGGCTTTACGTGGGTTCAGGGAGGAGCAGTTAGAGACCAATGGTGACAGAGCCTGCCATCGGGTAGCAAGGGGTGGTCCTAGAGGACGGTCTCGATTGGAGGGAAAGGTCATACCTGGCTGACCTCCCAGGACAGAGATAGTGAGAATGGCCAGGAAATGATAGCAGGAAGAGAAAAGAGCCAAGCTTGGCAGAGAGAGAGAGGGGAGGTCTGGGCAGCCTCACAACCAGTGGAACAGTTCTTACACAGCCAAGCAAGTGTGGTTGCACTGCCTGTGAACTTCATTACCCACAGTGCATTTCTCATGAATCTTTGCAGTGAGAAACTGCAGCAATGATGGTCCTTAGGACTGAGAATAGCAGTAAAGGCATTACACACATTTTAGGATCACGTTATAAACTAGTGCGAGGCTGTCGGAGGACAGAACAAGTAGTTCCTTTGGATCTTTTTTTTTTTACATATAAGAATTCACTGTACTTGTATCTCTCTCTCCAGGAAAATCACCAGTAGCAGAAATGAAATGTGGCAGCAGCGTTTAGGGCAGGGGTGGGTAGCCATGGTCCTCAAGGATCTCAACCCAGTCTTGTTTTCAAGATTTCCACAACGAATATGTATGAGGCTGATTTGCATGTACTGTTTCCATTGTATACAAATAGATCTCGTGCATATTCATTGTGAAAATCTTAAAAACTCGACTAGGCTGTGGTCCTCGAGGACCGTGGTTGCTCAGTTCTGGTTTAGCATATTAGTAAGGTCCAGTCTGAAAATATTATCTGAGGAATTTTCCCAAACAGGTCTATGAAACCATCTGGTTCCTGTTTATTACCCTCTGCCTAACCTTTAACATTTTGTTAATGATCAGCTGTTGAACATATCTTGCTCTCTTGAAGAGGGCCATCTCAAGTCTCTTGATTCATCTGCACTTCAATGGTCTGTGTTTATACTCTGTTTCAATAAAGATATTTACAAATTGTAAAAAAAAAAATAAAGGCAACAAAGTGGTGATCCATAGAGCTGAAGTATAAAAGATGCTCATTGGCTGTTTATTTCATGGATCTGGGAAGTATTTTTTATGTGTAAGATAGATAAGCTTGTAAATATTTTTAGACAACTGAAGTTTCGTATGAAATAATTTGTCGTCGTCCCCCCCCCCCCCCAAAAAAAAAAACTGTACAGTTTGAAGCAGCGGCGTTCCTAGGGGGGCTGACAGCCGGGGCAGATCACTGATGCGCCCCCCCCCCCCCCCCCGGTGAAAGGACCTCCCAATTGAAAGACCCCCCCCCCCCCCCCCCCCCGGGTGCACGCGCGCCTGTCCTTTGTTCCATGCTCCCTCTGCCCCGGAACAGGAAGAAACCTGTTCCGGGGCAGAGGGACCATGGAACGAACAAAGGACAGGTGCGCGCGGCACCCCCCCCCCCCCCCCCCCCCCCCCAGTGGCAGACCACCCCCACCGCCCCCCCCCCCTTTGGTACGCCACTGGTTTGAAGAATAGTGATGTATTCAACTGGACCAAGAAAGAGCTCCTACAAGAATGCAGTTATGCTTTATGCAAGGCTTGTCCAAGTTCAGTTCTTCAGAGCTGCAAGCAGACCAAGTTTTCAGGCTATGCTTAATGAATATGCATGAGAAAGAGCTGCATACAGGACCAGATTCTATATAAGGTGCCTAAAAAATTTGTGCAGTAAACATTTCCGCCTAATCGTATTCTATAAGTGGCGCCTAGATTTAGGCGCAGTATATAGAATACGCTTAGTTGATATCCCAGTGCCTAAGCCCTTGTGCCTCCATTTACACCAACGAAAACATGGCGTAAATCTCTTGTGTGTGGATTTACGTGCACTGGGCCATATTCTGGAATGCCCACGAAATGCCCATTTCCCCGCCCCTTTTGAATTTAGGTGCAGTCCATTACAGAATACGCTTAGTGAGTTGTGCTTGTAAATTCTAATTATTACCAATTACTGCTTATTATTTAAGTGCTGTTAGCGCTGATTAGCTTGTTAAGCCAATTAAGTTATGCTTTATTATAGATTATGCCTGAATTTTGGCGTGGATCTCTAGGCGCGCTATAGAATCCAGGGGACAGTGGATGAAGTGGGCATGCAGATCTTTCTCATGCATATTGATGAGGGATATCCTGAAAAGCTGGTCTTTTTGCAGCCCTCGTGAACAGTGTTGGAACAGAGGTTATCAGCCCAGTCCTCAGGACACACCCAGCCAATCAGATTTCCAGGATCTCCCTAACGAAATGCATGAGAGAGATTTGCATGTAGTACCTCTATTGTATGCAAATCTATCCCACGTGCATTCATTGTGGTATCCTGAAGACCTGACTGGCTAGGTGTGTTCTCAGGACTGGATTGGGAACATCTGCTGTAGAATAAGGGCTTTTGGATAGAGATGGGCAGGATTAAGCCATAAGCAAACGTAGTACTAGGGTCTAGACATTGAGAAGGGGCCCAGATGTGCCAGTTCAGGTAAGGTAGCTGCTGACTGAAAGAAGATGGGAGAGGACCAGACCGTGCTGCTGTCTACAGAAGTCTGTCCTTCCTCCTTCCTCTCCATTTTCCTCCCAGTAAGCAGGCAGAGACGGTGAGCAGCACTTCTTACCACGTGTGACCCCTAAAATGTATTTGTATTACAGTGAAAGGTCCAATGTATTTATTTGCCTAGGGCCCACCAAAGGGTTAATACTGCTCTGGATATAATAATCTTCCTCTGCAGAGTTAATTGGATTGTGATTAGCAATCACAATAATGCGTAATTGGTGAATCTGTCTAAATAAAGTTAGTTGCAGCCTATGCAGGTGTCTGTCTATATGCAGTGTGGATGGGTAATTTTTTTAAAAAACCTATTTCAGCAACTAAAACACAGCTTTAGTTGCACACATACTTCTGAAAATTGCCCTGTTGTATCCATTTATACGGTGCTCATTGATGGCTCTTTACATCCTGGAAGTAATCATTTCTCTCTCCTTTAACATAAATTTCATTTTAACTTTACGTTCTTGCTAGGAACCCGATTCCCCTTTTCAGTTTCTGTACATTAGCAGTCTTGAGGAGGAGGTTGCCACGACAAATGCATTATTTGAAGTATACCTTTTGGGACAGATTGAGAATGGATTAACGCTAGTGGCCAAAACAGAATTTAGGAATGCTAGAGGGAATGGGAACAGCAAAGAATAGCCTTTGCCCTGGGAAAGCTAAAGGTGGAGGATGGTCTGTAGTTCGGCAGCGGGTAAGGCAAAGCAGAGAATAGGTGGGCTTGGCCACTTTTTTTTTTTTTTTTACATGGCATCAATTTCTGTTTCCAGATTAATTGAAACCATATGTGATTATTAATACCCATTGAGAAGTAAATTGCACTGTTTATTTTACATTTCTGTTCAAAGCATCTTTGTAAATGAATACATTTTGAAAAACAAACACAGTTAGTTAATAAAAATAATTGGAGGTTATTTGTCTTTAGGAGAACTTCCAGAATGTAAGAAATAGCTTTCAGGTTAACAGACATCTGACTGCTCCCAGTACTGTGCATGCTATAGAAAACAGACGTGAGGAAAATCGTGGGAAGTTATGGAAAATGCTGGAAATGGTGAAAAATGGCAAAATAATAGTTTCCATGACTTCTGTGACAAACATGCTGTTTTAATTAGAGCCAACTTCATCAGAGTAAGAAAAGGAGGATTCTGGCAGCCGCGTTACTGTTAAATCGGGGAATCAAAGGCACCAAAATCGTTCCCTTTCAGATCAGCCAGTACAAACAGCAAAGTCCATGAAAGACAAATTGAAACAAGCTTTTTTTGGACAGATCATCTTATCTTAGATACAGTGTTAACAAATATTTCTCCTTTCGGATGAACAAGGCTACTTACAGAGCCTCCTACAAAATTTTGAACCATTTTTTAAAATTATGTGCTATTTCTAAATGATACATTGAACATGGAGAGCGAAATCACTAGCAGGTTCAATACCACAGAACATAAGCTGTATGGTACTCGTGCATACTGTAAGCTTTTGGACTTGAATTTCAGTTCATTATTCCTATAAAAAAACAATATACATTGATATTTATTTATTAGGATTATTTACCACCTTTTTGAAGGAATTCACTCTAAGAATAGATCAAACATGAACAATAGGCAATTACAGCAGTAAAAACATTCAAATAACAATACAAAGTATGGCATGGTATACTATTTACAATGTCAACACAATATGAAATAGAATATTTTAATTGACAGTGTAGGGTATAAGCAAAGATGGAACGTATAGAAAGTAAGAGGAGTTGGAAAGTACGGTGACTAATTTAAAGAAAGTTGCACATGAGGTCAGAGAGATGGTTAACTGATAGGTAAGAGAGTAAGAGGAGTTAGAAAATAAGGTGACTAATTTAAAGAAAGTTGCACATGAGATGAGAGATGGTTAAATATTATCTCAGCTAGGGTAGGAGTGGACAAACATGTCCTGCTGCAGTATGTGCAGCCCGTCTCACTCCTTGTGTGTGCAAGTGAGACTAACAAGTTAGTTAGTTCTTCCATTAAAGGCCTGATTGAAGAGCCAAGCTTTCACCTGCTTCCTGAAGTAGAGATAGTCTTGTGTTAAGCGGAGCTTTTCAGGCAGTGCATTCCAGAGTGTGGGAGCTACTCCGGAGAAGGCTCGCTTTCGGGTATCGCATCGTGCAATGTATATTCCTGAATGTTTCTTTTATTACCAAGGTGTGCACTGACAATGCCATAGGACCCTAGTTAGAATTCATTTTTATCATAACTTTCCTGCAACATCGATATGAAAAATCATTTGTAAACATTTTGTCCCGGTACCTGCTACTCAGCCAAACTGTTGAGGTGGACACCAAGGTGAGAGACCGCTCCAAACCTCTCGTCCTAGAAATGTGCTGGATTCAGAGGCACTGAACTCTGGTGTCTAGACTTGTTGCTGCAGCCAACTTTTCAAAATAATTGGGGGTGCTATGCACAACAGAAATTACTCTTCTCAGGGGGGACAATGAAGGAGCTTTCTCAATCTTGGGGGTACTTGGCACCCATGACTCCAGTGAAACCAAGAACGTTTAACACCTGTGTGAATCATGAGCCACAAATGAACCTTTTCAGTTGAATGTGTAAAGTTGACAGTGAGCAAGGCAGGTTGACTAGTTCAGTTTCAGCTCTCATTCAGGTTGAGATGCATTTTTTTCTTATCATGAAGTGTACTTGCTTTATCTGTAAGAGCCGTATTTATCATTCCACACCTGGTACTTTCACAACTTCTTACATCTGTATTCTGATTGTTTCTTCTTGGCTTTTCTTTAATTTGGTATTGTTATGTTTGCATGTTTTGCTGAAATGTGCATGTTTTCTTTTTGTTTTGGGGAAAGGGGAGGGGGTGTCAGGCTTTATTGTGGGATCGTTTCTTTATTGTGGCTTTATTAAGAGAACAAGATGTTTTGTAGAAGACCAGCATGAAAGAAAAAAAATGTTAAGACGTTTTAAATGTTTACAGACCAGAAGAAGTGGATGTTACTTGTTGTGGATTACAAAGTGGGAACACTGAGCTTCAAAGCACATCTGGCTGCTGTTAGAGAATCAACAAACGCATGACTAAGGGCCTCATAAAATAGCAAAGCTTCATTTCCTCTCTTTTAAAAAACTGTATCTCACATTGAACGTGAGCTAAATACGCTTTTGAATGAAACCAATGCTCTTAATTAATGTTTTTTCCTAAATCAACAGGAAAATGATCTGCGGTTGTGTTGGCCCTTTATTTCCAGGATAAACTGCTACATTTTTTTTGCCTGTTTTCAGAAGGGAAAGAGGCATGATGAGATGATCATTTGTGTGTTTGTATGGCTGTCCTGTTAATAACTCCTGTGTTTGGTTTTTAGATGTCTGGTGGTGGTAAGGTCATGTGCTTTGAGATCCCTGGGTTGATTATTCCAAATTAAAAGTAGCTTGATAGCAAAAAGAACTAGCACTCATCCTACTGTATAAATGAGCTTGGATTGACTCACCCGCAAATGTGCAGTGGACAGCAGCTGTCATCAACGTTCCGCGCATGCGCAGCAGGTCACAGTGATCCATTGCCGACGTCGCTGTCCCGCCCCTTCCACCGACGGAAGCTATGTGCGTTGCTAAGGGGAGGGAGACAGCAGAAAGAGCAGCAGCCGCCCTCCCTCTCTGAGAACTGGATGGCCGCAGTCCACCGTGGGAACCGCCTTTGAGAGCCCGGCGTCCCAACCTCCACCCCCCCTCTCCCCGACGTCACTGCTCCCGCCCCCTCCGTGCCGGGCCCCTTAACTACGCCGGCGCTACCCCCTCCACCACCTTCCCTGAGGTCACCGAAGCACCAACCTCCACCCCCCTTCCCGACGTTGCCGCCGCTCCCGCCCACCTCTGTGCCGGGCCCCCTGCACTGACATGACAGCGCCTCTCACCTCCGTGTGAAAGCGCTGCAGGAAGCAGAAGTGAAAGGTGAGAGGCGCTGTTATGTCAGTGCAGGGGGCCTGGCATGGAGGGGGGCAGGGAAGAGAGCAGGGTTGGTGGACGAGGGGAGGCCAAAGGAAAGAGGAGGGTTGCTGGACATGGGGGGAGGGCAGGGGAGAGAGGAGGGTTGCTGGACATGGGGAGAGAGCAGGGGTGGTGGACAGGGGGAGGCCAAGGGAAAGAGGAGGGTTGCTGGACATGGGAGGAGGGCAGGGGAGAGAGGAGGGTTGCTGGACATGGATGGATGGAGGTGAGAATTATTACATTTACAACAACAAAAAAACCCTCAACTTTCATTTCTTCCTTTCGCTCTTTCATTACATTTTTAAAAACAAAAAGCTTGCACGTTTTAACTGGCTTAACGGCTAGTTTATAACATAAGATAAAAAGAATCAACAAATTATTCTTAAATTGAGATGATCTACTAAGAGTTGGAAAAGACACATGAGAAATACTAGACCAGTGCTCTCAAAATTTTCAGATACCATATAGGACAGTGTGAGCATGATTCGTCACTACACCGGCAGGCTAGTGCAGGCGAATAAATATGAGAGAGACTGGGCGTTTGTTTTTTTTTTTAGTGATAATGGAAACTAAAAACGCCCAGCTCAGAAACGTCCTAATCCGAGCCATTTGGTTGTGGGAGGGGCCAGGATTTGTAGTACGCTCGCACCCCTGACATGCCAGGACACCAACTGGACACCCTAGAGGTCAGTGCGGTGGACTTCAGAAAATGCTCCTGCAGGACGTCAGACTCCGAAACAGAACGAAGGAAAAAGATGACCTCAGCTGGCAGGGGTTGGGGTCCCCCGCCAGCAAAGGTAGGCATCGGCGGGTTGGCGGGGGGTTAAGAGGGTCATCGGCAGGGGGGTCCAGGGCCAAATCTACAGGGACCCAGGCCCCCGTGGCCCCACGTAGCTACGCCACTGGTGTTGACGATTGTTGGCGCCCAATTATCTGTGCTGATTGGCTCGTTGAGCAATTTGCACATGGAATTTGGGTGCAATCAACGTGCAATTTTGAGTGCCATATATGGAATCTGGGGGTATGCGGGTATTTCCGTGAAGTGGATGTTGACTTTCCTACCAGCAAAGGTACCGGTGCAGGACTTAAACTCGTACGTAAAAATGAGTAGTGTGACCAGCAAGGCTCTTCCAAAAACAACAGGAAGACAGATATATAGTTGGAAAAGCTTTATTCTTGTGATTCCCGACACAGCACCATGTTTCAGCTGAGTGTCTGCCTCAGGGGTCTCTGTATAAATAGCAAAGAGTATGGGCTTGAAAATCTAAATCACTTGCTGTCTTTAAAAAGATGCGAAGTACGGCAGAAAAAGGCAAGGAAGCACACAATAAGGGTGATCACTGCAGAAACAGGATACACTTAAATGCATGGCATTTTCTTAGCTCTGATAAAGCTGTTCTGTCTGTGTTCCATCAGTTGATTGATTTATGCTGCGGACTACAGAGAACCTCCGTTACAGATAAGCAACTTCACTTTCTCTGGAAAGTCAGGCATAAGCCAAACCAATTATAGAGACTGTAACTTTTTAATATTAATTTACTCCTTTTAAGGGTCTACAGCACTGTCCTTGTCCTGGAATTTAAGCCATCAAATCTTACTATATGGCTTCTCAGTGCTAATGTGATATCTGATGAACTTTAAAAGATATTCAGAAAGATCAAAACTATTTTTAAACACCTTATTGTGAAAATACCTTTGTGAAGATCTATCAGTTTAGAAAACAGGGCTTTGTTTTTAATTCAAGGAAACTTTAACAAACATTTTACAAAAATATCTAAGCCGCACTGAACCTGCTATCGAGCGGGAAAGAGCGGGGTATAAATGTAACAAATAAATAAATCTCAATGCTATTTGATATTTATAGGACATGATGGAGAAAAGTTGTGTCACAATGATCAATAAGGGTTTATTGTGCTCTTTTGTTTTCAGATAGAAAACCCAAGGTATTTGCGAGAGAAACCTATTTCTCTGTCTCCGGTAGGTGTTAAAAATTCCCCCGGATGGGTCTTTGATGACTAAAGCATTACCTTCAGATTTGAAAGTGATTCCTTGTGAAGTTTGTGCTTTGATCATTAAACCTGATCTTTTCTATTCAACAGATTTCCCCCAAATCAAGCCTGGGAAAGATCTCCTTCCGTGATGACCAGGCACTGTTTCGCATGCATGAAAAGGAGGTAAGGCAAAGAATTTAGCCCCCGATGCTCAAAACTCTGGCGCTGTTCAGAATAGCGCCGTAAAAATACCACTGGAACAGTGCAGAACAACGCCCTAATACCCAGTGCTAATTTATTTATTTATTGCATTTGTATCCCACATTTTCCCACCTCTTTGCAGGCTCAATGTGGCTTACAATACATCATGGATAGTGGAAGCATATAAGAAGATATACATTTAGCATTATAGAAGGATCTTGGGTAACATGGTAATGATAGAACATAATAGTAGTTTAACAAGCAAATTTTGTAAGGCAGTTCTGGATATTTGTATTGGAGTTCATATTTGTTGGTCTTTGTGTTATGCCTTGTTAAAGAGATGGGTCTTCAGTATTTTGCGGAAGTTGGTTAGTTCATAGTGAGATGCAAATATAGGCGCTCTCATAGCATCAAGCTTTAGGGAGTTCGGTGGG
The DNA here is from genome assembly GCF_901765095.1 of Microcaecilia unicolor. NCBI lineage: Eukaryota > Metazoa > Chordata > Amphibia > Gymnophiona > Siphonopidae > Microcaecilia > Microcaecilia unicolor. The sequence continues at coordinate 278,684 of NW_021963861.1, forward strand.
AGGATTGTGCTGGCGCATGCGCAGAAGAGTTCCTTGGTAAGCTTGGCTTCTGTACTCATGTGCCTGGTGAAACTGGAATGTGAAGAACACATAGATGTTTGTTTTCTGCGGCCTAAATATAAGCATTTTACATTTTTTTTTTTTAGCTTGGATGTTTATATTGAGATGCAGGAAACAGACACTAAATATGTGCTTTCGCTGGGCATTTTTAATTTTTTTTTTTTTCTTGCATGGACGCTTTAAATTTAGATGCAGTATACAGATGCCAATGTGTGCTTTACATAAGTGTTCAAAATACAGAAATTAAAGAGAGAGCAAACAACAGCAGCGCCTGCTTCCTGAGGAAAAAGGCCTCAAGAAGCCCCCAGCCTAAACGTGGCTTCGGGGACTGGACTTCATCATCATTGGCCAAAAAACCTCTTTTCTATAGCTTGTCTATCAACATAAATTTCATTGGTGAAGTTACTTAACTTTCATAACTGACTTGCTTGTGCGGGTCTGCTTCACACCACGGCCACAACCTACGATGGCCGCCGTTTCGAAAATCTGCCTCAGGGTTCCGTGGTCCGTGTGTTGACCTGGTAAGGAAAAAAGTATATTACCACCAGCCCTCATTAGTGAAATTCTTCAAGATCTAACCCCTCACCAGTACCTCCGCACCAGTCAAGCATTACACAACAAGACAAACTCAACAAAAATGGCCGCTCTGTTATAGCCGGCCAGACGCCTATGCTTGAATGTAGCCAATCGGCTTGCGGGAATCCAAAGGTGTGTCTCAAAATTTAAATCCTCAAAATACTTTTTGGTTTTCATAATTATAATTTATTGCCATACTAGGAAAGACCAAAGGTCCGTCGAGCCCAGCATCCTGTTTCAAACAGTGGCCAATTTTGCTAAATAAATATATTGGCATAAACAGCATGCACAGTTTGACCTATGGTTTTTCAATAACTTTTTGTTTCACCCTTGTATTGATTTACTTTTTTTTCCCTGTGTTCCTACACGTACCTTTTCCTCATTATCTTGGTAGTAAGTTTAGATCAGTGGTTCCCAAGTCCGGTCCTACAGTACCCCTTGCCGGTAAGGTTTTCAGAATATGTACAAAGGATATGCATGAAACAGATTTGCATATAATGGAGGCAGTGTTTTTGCAAATCAAGTTCATGCATATTCATTGTGGATATCCTGAAAACCTGACTGGCAGGGGGTATTCCAGGACTAGACTTGGGAAACACTGGTGTAGAGTATAATATTTAAAATTCTATATGGGTATTGCTCTTCTTTTCATACTCAAGTAATAACTTATCTAATTATCCAGAATAATTCTCATTTTTATTCTCTTTTACTATTAGGATTTCTGTCTGTTAAGAAAGTTTGTTAGAAAAAAAAGCTTTAGGCATTAATGTATCAAACTAGTAAGTTATTGGACGTAATGGGACACTTTGGGGCTCATTTTTGAAAGGAAAAATGTTTTAAAAGAGGCATAAAGCAGCATTTGGACGTTTTTCAGACAAAATGGAACAAAACTGGACTAAAACTAAGACGTTTTGAACTAGATCTATTTTGTAATGAATATGGCACAAAAAAAGTGCCCTAAATGACCAGATGAGTACTGGAGGGAATCAGGGATGACCACCCCTCACTCCCCCAGTGGTCACTGATCCCCTCCCACCCCCCCCAAAAAAGTGATTAAAAGTGTTACATTCCAGCCTCTTTGCCAGCCTCATATGTTATACTCTGGTCCATTAGAGTAGCATGCAGGTCCCTGGAGTAGGCTAGTGGTGGGTGTAGTGCACTGCAGGTAGATAGACCATGGTCCATACCTCCTCCTACTTGTTACACTGGTGGAAACATTGAGCCCTCTAAAACTCACCAGAAACCCACTATACCCACATAGGTGGGAAAATGTGGGATAGAAATGTAACAAACAAACAAATAAATAAATATTGGTGCCCTCTTCATCCATAAGGGTAGTAGTGTACAGTTGGGGACGGTGGGTTTTGGGGGGCTCAGCAGACAAGATAAGGGACCAATGGTAGGATGTGTACCTGAGAGCATTTATTTGAAGTCTTCTGCAATGCCCCCTAGAGTGCCTCATTGCTCTCCTGGGATGTCTAGAGGACCAGTCTAGTAAAAATGCTGGCCCCTCCTAAATCCCAGTGGCTTGATTTTCTCTTTTTCATTTTGATGGTGTTTTTTTGAAAATGGTCCAAAAAAACCCAATATACAAAGCACAAAACTTTGTTCAAAATGGTATTTTCGGAAAAAAAAAGATGGATGTTTTTTCTTTTTTTTTTTTAAGATGACCTTCTTTCCTATTCTGATTGAGGACATCTTGTGCAAAATGTCCAAAGCTGGACTTAGACGTCATATTGAAAATGCCTCGCTATGTTATTTATTTATTTGCAGCATTTGTATCCCACGTTTTCCCACACACAAGCAGGCTCAATGTGGCTTACAAGTCAGTAAGAAATAGGGTCAGGTAAGGGAGTTGTACATGTGTAAAATAAGGTACAAAATAATAAGGAATAAATGGTCCTTTGAGGCACTATAATGTAGAGTATTGAGTAGCAACAGTAGGGTAGGCCTTACAAAACTGGTCTTTAAAGAGCGCCTAAAGTCTTGATGGTCATGCTGCGTTTTCACACAGTTCGGTAATGCATTCCACATCTGCGTTCCTAAGTAGGAGAAATTAGACGCGTAGGTGGTTTTGTATTTAAGACCAATGCAACTGGGATAATGAAGATTCATATAATTACGAGATGATCTGTTTCTGTTCCTCTCTGTTATCAGAGTACAAATTGTATCGCAATGATACAGTGGATCAAATTGGAGGGAGGGTTGTGCAATATGTTAAAGAGTGAATTGAGTCAAACAAAATTAATATTTTAAATGAAACAGCAGCGTGGAATTCTTGTGGATAGAAATGTGTGAAGGGAAAGAGATACTGGTCGGGCTGTAGAACCGTCTGCCAGGACAGAACAAACAGACAGATGAACAAATGTTTACAGAAATTAGGAAAGCTGTAAATTGGGAAACAGTAATTATAAGGGGTGATTTCAGTTACCCCAAAATTCTTAGATGTAATAGATGACTGCTTCTTGGAGCAACTGGTCCAAGAACTGACAAGAGGGACAGCTACTTTAGATCTAGTCCTTAGTGGAATACAGGGCTTTGTGTGAGAGGTAACTGTATTGGATCCACTGGGAAACATTTAACATGTGGTTACATTATCAAATTTGAGTTGATATCTAGAGTGAAGTCACTAAAGAAATCTACTGTAGCAGCATTTAATTTTCAAAAGGGTGACTATGACAAAATAAGGAATATTATTAAAAAGAAGCTGAAAGGGTCAGCCTCAAAGGTTAGGACTTTAACCCTTTAGTGTCTAATGTTCCCGTAATAAGCCATATGGGAACAGATTGATGGGAACATTGGACACTAAAGGGTTTAAATCGGGCATGGACGTGTAGGCTCATTATAGATACACCCTTTTTGGGGTGTTATTGGGGTATCAATGGGTCTCAAGACTAATATTAGTAAGGTAAGTGTTAGATGTAATATGTATTCCCCTTATCCTTAGATCCAGGCCCATTGCGCCAAAAGAATAGAAGAATCTAACTCCACAATTATTTTATTTACAATTGCAGCAAACATGGTACAAGAAAAGCAAAAATGAAGACAAAGACAATTTCATTGCAAAAATAGCTGAGAGTAAACGCACATAAATCCCTGACATGCAAAGCATCACTCTAACCCACAGCACTGATACATGGCACATATAACCTGATGAAGTCCTTCAGATGTCAGCAAGTCCCTCAGATGTCAGGCGGTCCAACGCAGATCTGCTCTTCAGAGTGAGATGTTGACACAGCCATCGCTGTCTCTGATAAGAGCCTCTTTTTATAGAGAAATCAGAAGCTGTAGCTGTATTGCTGGTACTGTCTGTCCTGGCAGTGACATCAAGTCTGATAACAAACTTGTTGTCCTGGAACATTGGGAGCCTTGTCCGCGGCATTCTGTGCCAAGTACAGTAAACAAGAGTAGTTGTTGCAAACATTTTGCCTTTATCAGACTGAATGTCTCCGCATTGTCTTAGAGATGAAACCTCTGAATCTGCATGTTGTATTCAAGTTGTTAATGCTGGATCGTGCGATATGTTTATGAAACCATATATTTGGCCATATAAGTACGTGCAGGTCTGTACATAGTGCTTGTTTTGCCCCTACAGACGTTGTTTAAAAATACCATCGTGGAAGCCAAGACTAGATATATTCCACATATTAACAAAAATGGAAAGAAGAGCAAATGGCAGGTGAAGTGAAAGAGGTTATTAGAGCCAAATGAGCATCCTTCAAAGAATGGAAAAAGGATCCAGATGAAGAAAATAAGAAACAGCATAAGCAAGCTAGATTAAAAGATTGATAATGAAGGCCAAAAAAGAGAATATGAAGAAAATCTTGCCGTGGAGACAAAAACTCATAGTAACACCTTTTTCAGGTATATCAGAAGCGGAAAGCCTGCGAGGGAATCCGTGGGACCGTTTGATCATGAAGGAGTAAAAGGGGCACTTGGGAGGACAAGGCCATAGTGGAGAGATTGAATGAATTTGTTGCTTCGGTCTTTATGGAAGAGATCTACCTGTACTGGAAATGATTTTCAAGGGTGATGATGTGGAGGAACTGAAAGACATTTTGGTGAACCTGGAAGACGTACTGAGCCAAATTGACAAGTTAAAGAGTGATAAATCACCTGGTCCGGGTGGCATACACTCCAGGGTACTGAAAGAACTCAACTCAAACATGAAATTGCTGATCTGTCGTTAGTGATCTGTAACCTGTTGTTAAAATCATCCGTAGTACCTGAAGATTGGAGGGTGGCCAGTGTAACTCTGATTTTTAAAAAAGGGTTCCAGGGGTGATCTGGGAAATTACAGACTGGTAAGTCTGATTTCAGTGCCGGGGAAAATAGTGGAAACTATTATAAAGAATAAAATTATGGAACACATAGACAGACATGGTTTAATGGGACAGAATCAGCATTGCCTCACCAATTTGCTTTATTACTTTGAAGGTGTAAATAAACACGTGGTTAAAGGTGAGCTGGTTGATGTAAGTGTGTCTAGATTTTCAGATAGCTTTTGACAAAGTTCCTCATGAGAGACTTCTGAGAAAATTAAAAGACATGGGGTAGAAGGCAATGTCCTTCTGTGGATTAGGAATTGGTTACTGGCCCATAAATACCGTAGAGTTCAGTCTGTCTTAAAGACTTGGGCCTCACTTAGACTTATTTTGTGAGGAACCCCATAGCACTAATTGACCTTATGTATCCATGCTGTTTGTCTAAAGGTATTGTCATGGAACGCTGATAATGTTGTTCTGATCTTTATTTACGGTTATTTACCCTGGATTGTTGATATTGTTTGACTTTGTGTTTACTTTTATGTTATATGTTTTGAAAAAACCTTTAATAAAAATATGGAAAAAAAAAGAAAACAGAGTGTAGGGTTAAATGACCATTTTTCTCAATAGAGGAGGGTGAACAGTGGAGTGCCACAGGGATCTTATCTGGGACTGGTGCTATATAACATATTTATAAATGATTTGGTGTAAACGGGCCCGCTGCTCCAGTATGGGGGAGGAAGCTGCCTCCCCTGAATAGCCAGAACTTCACAAAACTGCCACCAGGAAATACTTCAAAAACATTCCTTTATTTTCCAGATTCATAAACAAAACTTCACTCCAGAGTAGAGACTTGCTTCTCAGGCAGGGCTGTTCTGCCTTGCTTAGTACATCAACCAATTACACAAAGACTTTGCCCCCTTCCCAGAGGGGAATGCAATAGTCCTTTGGAAATCCCTGCTTTTTTTGGTCCCAGTCAGCAGCAAACAAATAGTACTTGTCCCACAAGCAGGATTTCCCCTCAAGACAGTGTTAATCACCAAGCAGCCTTTACTTTACTTTCAGGAGGTTCAATACTTTTGGGACTTCCTTTCACCCCAGGTATTTCAGCCTGCTTCAGTTCTTTAGGGACCTGTCTTGCCCAAGGATTTTCAGCCTGCACTGCTCCTCTCCTCCTGAACTGAACCCCTCTTCCCACCAGGCAGCCCTCCTTCATAAACAAGCCTTCCAACTTCAGAGGTTCTCACAATAATCAGGTTTCAAAACAGGGTAGTAATTCCCACACCACTCAGGGTTTTCCCAAAAGAAACCCAGGTTTCTCTACTTAAGCAGGGTTTAAACCAAAATAAATTCCCAAAACCTTGTAGGTTCCAAACCTTCAGGGGCTGCCTTCCTCAGCTCTCAAGCTCCCATTCCATTCTGCTTTCTTCCCCTGCTCAGGCTGATTAATTCCCTCTTCCATCCAATCCTCCTCCTGCTTCTCAGCCCACCCCACCCTATTACAGGTGGGCAGCATGATATACAGATTGCTGGTCCCGGGAACTGGCTCCTTCATTCACCCTCCCTCTTGTGGTCAGAGACGGTATATGGCCAGCTTGCCTATCCCCTGGGATCTCACTGCTAGGACTGGAAATGCATTCTGGGATATGTAGTTCATGGTTCTGCTGCTTCACTCTACACATCGGGGATGTAGCCTTGTCACACTGGAAAATGGAATGATGAGTGAGGTGAGTAAGTAAGTTTGCAGATGACACAAAACTATTCAAAGTTCTCAAAACACATTTGAACTGTGAAAAATTGCAGAAAGGCCTTAGGAAATTGGAAGACTGGGCATCGAAATGGCAGATGAAATTTAATGTGGACAAATGCAAAGCGATGCACATTGGGAAGAATAATCCGAATCGTAGTTACCTGATGCTAGGGTCCAACTTAGGTCAGCACACAAGAAAAAGATCTAAGTGTCATTGAAATCTTTTGCCCTGTGCTGCGGCAACCAATAAAGCAAACAGAATGCTAAGAATTATTAGGAAAGGGATGGAAAATAAGACCGAGACTATTATAATGCCTCTGTATCGCTCCATGGTGCGACCTCACCTTTTATTGTGTTCAATTGTGTTCGCCGTATCTCAAAAAAGATATATTGGAATTAGAAAAGGATCAAAGAAGAGTGACCAAAATGATAAAGGAGATGGAACTGCTCCCACATGAGGAAAGGCTAAGGAGGTTAGGGCTCTTCAGCTTGGAAAAGAGACGTCTGAGGGGAGATATGATTGAGGTCTATAAAATCCTGAGTGGTGTAGAAGTGAATCAATTTTTCACTCTTTCAAAAAGCACAAAGACCAGGGGACACTCAATGAAATTACATGGAAATACTTTTAAAACAAATATAAGGAAATATTTTTTCACTCAAAGAATAATTAAGCTCTGGAACTCGCTGCCAGAGGAGGACGGAGGAAGTAACAGGAGTGCGGAAAAAGGGCAGCAGTAAAAACTGGAATCTGGGAGTGGAGCTGTATGTAAGCAAGCAAGCAAAGTCCATAGAAGACTCTGGTTCAGGCTGTGGTAAACTGCATTCCAATCCCTCTATTGGTGATCACAGAAGACTAGAGATGCAACAGTACAATAAGACAAGTTCAGACACTAGTTTTTAGATTGAATGGTCCTGTCGATGCCCAGGTGTGGTTACTTAATGCAGGCCATAAAGTATTTTCAGATTCCTGCATTATTCTCTCAACAGAAGACCAAGACTTGTGCAAGGTGTTAAGGCAATCGTGTTTTGTCATCTGCATGTCATTGCATCAGCACATCGACCCCTGAAGCAGGCGCCTTTGTTGGCGCCGAAACACGGCCCGTGTCGGGTCATTGATTAATAAAGTACTCCTGTTGTCCTAGTTCTGAAGGCCCAGTGTTGCTTTTTTCTTTTGATTTGTCCTATTGTATACTGTAGTGCCCTCTCTGTCTGTATTGAGCTCAAGGACTGACCATTCTACTCTTCACCCCGGTAAATGTTAGACCAGCGTATGGAGTTTAAGCAGCTGTCCTAATTTTTTGAATGTGGGCCCACATTTCTTTTTAAAACTGAACTTGTTTTCAGAACACTTCACAGAGTTCACCACAATTTATAACAAGGAAAAAGAGTTATTTTTGAAAGTGTAATGGTAGGTCTCCTGCGACGGATCCACCTTCTTTTTCAGTTCTGGCTTCAGTCGACCGTGCTGTTTTTTTTTTTTTTTTTGCCTTTGTTGTGAAGTCCTTTTCCAGTTTATTCCCAGTAAGTCATTTCTGTTATTTTATCCGGTATTACAGGAAATAATTAAAAGGACATTGTGGCTTTTGATGTCTTTGTCTTGTGTGAAATAAGATGTTTATTTTAAAGATGAGAGAAAAGCGAGAGATCTTCAAGTTACTTATGGCTAGATTTACTAAAAGGCATTACCGCTTCCACTTGTGTTAAAACACATTCGTGTACATTATGTACTGCAGGGCTCATTTTATGCACTGGGACATTTTCACTAAGGGCTCTGTTTACTAAGCGTTATAGGATAGTGCTGGGAAGACTTATACGGTCTGTGCCAGAGCCGGTGGTGGGAAGCGGGACCGGTGGTTGGGAGGCGGGGATAGTGCTGGGCAGACTTGTACGGTCTGTGCCAGAGCCGGTGGTTGGGAGGCGGGGCTGGTGGTTGGGAGGCGGGGATAGTGCTGGGCAGACTTATACGGTCTGTGCCAGAGCCGGTGGTGGGAGGCAGGGATAGTGCTCGGCAGACTTATACGGTCTGTACCAGAGCTGGTGGTGGGAGGCGGGGTTGGTGGTTGGGAGACGGGGATAGGGCTGGGCAGACTTATACGGTCTGTGCCCTGAAAAGGACAGTACAAATAAAAAAGTAGCACATGAATTTATCTTCTTGGGCAGACTGGATGGACCGTCCAGGTCTTTTTCTGCCGTCATCTACTATGTTACTATGTCGCTCCTGCTTTATAAGGCATCTTGTTTGCCTATATAACTTTATAAAATAGCCTCCATGAAATCTCATAAGAACATAAGAATAGCCATACTGACATACCCATTCCCCTTCCCTTGGTCAAGCCCCTTTTGAGTAACATGCTATGCAATCTGGACGCCAAATGTTATAGATTAGCGCATAGCCAGATGTGTACACAAATTGTAATCGGTGCCAAGTAATGCCAATCATTGGTTGTTAGTGTCTAATTATTGCTTATTAATGCTTCGTTAGCCGTTAAGTTGCGTGCGCATCTCAGGATCGCGCCCAAATCTGGGTACCATATATAGAATCTGGAGGGATTTGTTTTCTAAACATTTACTTTTACGCATACATACACTGAGGTAGCTTTATAACTGTCTTCCTGGTTATGCAAAACACAGTGCTGTAGACCAAAGGGGATGGGATGACTTCCCTTTGAGGAAAGGCTGAAGCGGCTACGGCTCTTCAGCTTGGAGAAAAGATGGCTGAGGGGAGATATGATAGAGGTCTATAAAATAATGAGTGCTGGAACGGGTAGACGTGAATCGCTTGTTTTACTCGTTCCAAAAATACTAGGACTAGGGGGCACACAATGAAGCTACAAAGTAGTAAATTTAAAACGAATCGGAGAAAATATTTCTTCATTCAATGTGTAATTAAATTCTGGAATTTGTTGTCAGAGAATGTGGCAAAAGCAGTTGGTTTAGCGGGGTTTTAAAAGGTTTGGCTAACTTCCTAAAAGAAAAGTCCATAATCCATTATTAAGATAGACTTAGGAAAATCCACTGCTGGTTTCTAGGATAAACAGCATAAAATATATTGTAATGTTTTGGGATCTTGCCAGGTACTTGTCACCTGGATTGGCCACTGTTGGAAGCAGGATGCCGGGCTTGATGGACCTTCGGTCTGTCTCAGAATGGCAACACGTATGTTCTTAGGTTCTTATCGCTCATGAAATTACCTCTAGCGTGAGAAAGTGAATAAGAGCAACTAATGGTTGGGTATGTGTGTCTCTCTGATCCTCTTTCTGAGGTTACAGGGGAGGAGGTATAGTTTCTGCATTTGGGCTACATGAGTACTTCCTTGTCCCAGTTTCAATTTCCTTTGTTTGTTTTCTTTATTGATTGCATGGCAAGAGATCAGATGCTAACCATGTAGTGATGCGCATATGCTGGTAGAGAGACTGAATGAATGTTGCGCAGTATCAGCAAGACAGTGATGAGGCAACCCCACCTTGTGTACCGTTGACTGTGACATAACCATGGGGGCAATTCTGTAGCTTGAGGCCTAAAGTTAGGTGCCTCAGTGCTGAATGATGAACACCACTTCTATAATGGCATCTTGAGTGTGTGAAAGTAACTGATAAAGTTGTTGAAAATTGAAAACATTTTGTGATAAAACTAAAACCAGCTGATTTTTTCTTGCCAGTGCACATCCCTAATACCCATCCTATGGTAGAAAAATTAATTTCAGTAGTCATGCAAAACCATTGACCTTATTTATCCAAAATCTTTTCCCCTAGACACGAAGTGAGATAAAAATCCCTAGAGAATTAGGCCCTGCTGTGTGTAGTAGGCCCAAAAGAGGTCAGTTTTAAAATTAAAGATAAAATCAGTTGATTTTTTTAGCTTTTATTTTATTTTATATATATATTTATTTATTTATTGCATTTGTATCCCACATTTTCCCACCTCTTTGCAGGCTCAGTGTGGCTTACAATACATCATGAATGGTGAAAGCTTATATGAAAAGATACATTTAGCATTATTGAAGGATTTTGGGTAACATGATAATGATAGAACGTAATAGTAGTTTAACAAGTAAACATGATCATGATAAAACATTTTAGTATTTTACAAACAAAAAATTGTAAGACAGTTCATATTTGTTGGTCTTTGTGGTATGCCTTGCTAAAGAGATGGGTCTTTAGTAGTTTGTGGAAGTTAGTTAGTTCATAGAGCGTTTTAAAGTTGCGCGGTAGCGCGTTCCAGAATTGTGTGCTCAGGTAGGAAAAGGTTGACGCATGCATTAGTTTGTATTTTAGACCTTTACAGTTGGGGAAGTGAAGATTAAGGAATGTGCGGGATGATTTTTTTGTGTCTCTGGGTGGTAGGTCTATCAGGTCTGACATGTAGGCTGGAGCGTCTCTGTGGATGATTTTGTGAACCAGGTGGATATAATCTGGCCATCTTAGAGGGAGGGAAATGGGACTTGATATACCGCCTTTCTGTGGTTTTTGCATCTACATTCAAAGCGGTTTATATAGTATATACAGGTACTTAATTTGTACCAGGGGCAATGGAGGGTTAAGTGACTTGTCCAGAGTCACAAGGAGCTGCAGTGGGAATCAAACTCAGTTCCCCAGGACCAAAGTCCACTGCACTAACCACTAGGCTACTCCTCCACTCATTCCACCAATAAGAGGCAACCTCATCAGTGATGTCACAATGGCTTGATTGCCCGATACTTGGCTCAGTTCTGATATTGTGATGTCATAAGGGAAAGGGAAATGGGACTTGATATACCGCCTTTCTGAGGTTTTTGCAACTACATTCTAAGTGGTTTACATATATTCAGGTACTTATTTGTACCTGGGGCAATGGAGAGTCACAAGGAGCTGCAATGGGAATTGAACCCAGTTCCCCAGGATCACAGTCTGCTGCACTAACCACTAGGCTAGCTGCAAAGTTGTATTTTTAGTCAATTTTAATTGCCAGAAAAGGAAACCTAGTGCCGAGTGCCTCCCTTTGACACCAGAAGTCTCCTCTCTTAAACTAAAGAAGTTAGAAAATATGTTAGTAGAGAAGTAACTTAATAAATAAGCAGCATAATTTAGAACTTTCTTAGTTATAGAAATGCTCTGGTTTCTCAGTAATGAAAATGGCAGCACAGATAGATTAACTGCAGTTCCCTGTTCTTAACCTTTAGTCATTAGTCTATAAAACACTCTTGCACCTGTTTTGACTCTAGTGCCAAATTCACAAACAGTTTCAGTTGTAACCACATCACAGAGCTCAGCGAGTAGCAAAATCATCAGACAGTGGTTTTTAAGCTTCTATTCAGAGCTTGTGACATAGAGTAAACCACTTGGGGAACTGCGGTCATTGAAGAATCTTGGGTTCAAAAGAGGAAGAGGCATCAAAACAAGGGCAGATCAGTTTTCAGCAGCTCAGAACAATTGCAAACAGATGGTAGAAGAAAATGACACTGCATGCTTTGAACTTCACCTCCACCCATCTGAAATGCCACCCACCCATAACCTAACAAAAGAGAATCAAGTTATTTATGTTTTTCAGAAATGCCAACCAACATTTGTGTTAAGAATTTTTCTTTTTTTTACCTCAGCCTGGAATGTAGAAGATAATAATTAACACAAGCTTGGCTTTCTAACACATTTGAAATTGTAGACGGGTATAAAATTCTTCATTTTAGGTAATGTTTGCTTTTTCTGTACAGCTTTATTATGGATTAATTTCTTGCTGTTCGGACATTTCCTCGTCTTCCTTGTGACTGTGGGCAAGTCACTTAACCCTCCATTGCCCCTGGTACAAAATAAGTACCTATATATTTATTTGTTGCATTTGTATCCCACATTTTCCCACCTATTTGCAGGCTCAATGTGGCTTACATTATTCCGTAATGGCGATCGCCATTTCCGGCATGAGGAAATACAAATTGGTATTGCATTAAATGTTCATAAGTGAGCAAGTAGATTAATAGTCAAGTATAGAGAATTCATTATCGAGATAAGAAATAGAGTGGTGTAGCGTTAAAGTTAATTCGTGACAAGTTGATAAGGCAATCAGGTATAGAGAGTTCGGTTATGTCCAGTTCTGGTACAAGTTTCGTTGACTGGAATTTAGGATGGATCATTGTGGTATGCCTTGTTGAACAGGTTGGTTTTTAGTGATTTTCGGAAGTTTGTTAAGTAACATAGTAACATAGTAGATGACGGCAGAAAAAGACCTGCATGGTCCATCCAGTCTGCCCAACAAGACAAACTCATATGTGCTAGTTTTTGTGTATATCTTACCTTGATTTGTAACTGTCATTTTCAGGGCACAGACTGTATAAGTCTGCCCAGCACTATCCCTGCCTCCCAATCACCGGCTCTGGCGCAGACCGTATAAGTCTGGCCAGCACTATCCCCGCCTCCCACCACCGGCTCTGGCACAGACCGTATAAGTCTGCCCAGCACTATCCTCGCCTCCCAACCACCAGCCCCGCCTCCCACCACCGGCTCTAGCACAGACCGTATAAGTCTGCCCAGCACTATCCCCGCCTCCCATCACCGGCTCTGGCACAGACCATATAAGTCTGCCCAGCACTATCCCCGCCTCCCACCACCGGCTCTGGCACAGACCGTATAAGTCTGGCCAGCACTATCCCCACCTCCCAACCACCAGCTCTGGCACAGACCGTATAAGTCTGCCCAGCACTATCCCCGCCTCCCACCACCGGCTCTGGCACAGACCATATAAGTCTGCCCAGCACTATCCCCACCTCCCAACCACCAGCTCTGGCACAGACCGTATAAGTCTGCCCAGCACTATCCCCGCCTCCCACCACCGGCTCTGGCACAGACCATATAAGTCTGCCCAGCACTATCCCCGCCTCCCACCACCGGCTCTGGCACAGACCATATAAGTCTGCCCAGCACTATCCCCGCCTCCCACCACCGGCTCTGGCACAGACCGTATAAGTCTGGCTAGCACTGTCCCCACCTCCCAACCACCAGCTCTGGCACAGACCGTATAAGTCTGGCCAGCACTATCCCCGCCTCCCAACCACCAGCCCCGCCTCCCACCACCGGCTCTGGCACAGACCGTATAAGTCTGCCCAGCACTATCCCCTCCTCCCAACCACCAGCCCCGCCTCCCACCACCGGCTCTGGCACAGACCGTATAAGTCTGCCCAGCACTATCCCCGCCTCCCACCACCGGCTCTGGCACAGACCATATAAGTCTGCCCAGCACTATCCCCGCCTCCCACCACCGGCTCTGGCACAGACCATATAAGTCTGCCCAGCACTATCCCCGCCTCCCACCACCGGCTCTGGCACAGACCGTATAAGTCTGGCCAGCACTATCCCCGCCTCCCAACCACCAGCCCCGCCTCCCAACCACCAGCTCTGGCACAGACCGTATAAGTCTGGCCAGCACTATCCCCGCCTCCCAACCACCAGCTCTAGCACAGACCGTATAAGTCTGCCCAGCACTATCCCCGCCTCCCATCACCAGCTCTGGCACAGACCATATAAGTCTGCCCAGCACTATCCCCGCCTCCCACCACCGGCTCTGGCACAGACCATATAAGTCTGCCCAGCACTATCCCCGCCTCCCACCACCAGCTCTGGCACAGACCGTATAAGTCTGGCCAGCACTATCCCCACCTCCCAACCACCAGACCCGCCTCCCACCACCGGCTCTGGCACAGACCGTATAAGTCTGCCCAGCACTATCCCCGCCTCCCAACCACCAGCTCTAGCACAGACCGTATAAGTCTGGCCAGCACTATCCCCGCCTCCCAACCACCAGCCCCGCTTCTCACCACCGGCTCTGGCACAGACCATATAAGTCTGCCCAGCACTATCCCCGCCTCCCACCACCGGCTCTGGCACAGACCGTATAAGTCTGGCCAGCACTATCCCCGCCTCCCAACCACCAGCCCCGCTTCTCACCACCGGCTCTGGCACAGACCGTATAAGTCCCATTTCCCTTTATGCTTTTTATGCTAGCATCACAGTAAGATTTTTTTTTTTACATTATGAAGCCAAGATCTCCCCAGCTTTAACTCACAGTAGCCTTCCATCCAATGAGAATACTTAATTTAGTTTATTACCATTTGCTATACCGCCTTTGCTAACTTAGCAGATCAAACCTAAAGAAATGGAAAAGAACTACAGTATTCATATAGGAAAGATTAGAAACACCATCCATACCAGTTGAAGCCAGTAGTAGAGATGGGAAGGTAAGTATGGGAAAGGGGGTTGGGGGAAGGGACTGGAAAGGGGTGGAGAAAGATACTCCTGAAATGAGGAAGGTCAAAAAGGCACCCGCTTAGATGGAGCCAAAAGCTAATGTAAAGAACCAAGTCCCAAGATGGTCAAGATCATAATCTCCTGTCATATCCTGATCTTTTTTAATTAAAACTGGCAGATCTTTTGTTAGATGGGGGAGGTTAAAAAAAAGAGTAGTGTATGTAACACTTGAGAAAGCATGAGGTGTTCGATGTAGACATAGCTCCAAGGGGCCCTTTTACTAAGCCGCGTAGTCACCTACGTGCGCCAATTCAGAGTTACTGCCAGTGGCCCGGGTGGTCATTTCATTTTTTACCCACGCCTGCTACGTGTGCCAGAAAATATATTTTATTTTCTGGCGCGTGGTGAAAATCGGGCAGTAACTCCGACTCGACGCACGGTTAACGCAAGAGACCTTACCGCTAAGCCAATGGCTGGCGATAAGGTCTGAGACCCAAAATGGATGCGCGGCAGTTTTTATTTTGCTGCACGTCCATTTTCGGCAAAGATTTTTAAAGAGGAATTTTTTGCAGGCGTGCTGAAAAAATGGATCTGGTGCGCCCAAAACCCGGGCCTACACTACCGCAGGCCATTTTTCAGCGCACCTTAGTAAAAGGACCCCTAAAAACGTTGAGTGACCATGTTTTTCATGTCTTTTAATCACATGTACTATTGATTGATATACAGAGTACCATATATACTGCATTTTTCTTGAATCTACTAAGCCAGTATGGTTGTAGACTGTAATCTGTTTCTCTCTCAAATATAGCTTGTACTGCATAGTTTAGTTGACAGCTGCCAAAACTCCATCAAAGCATCCCTGTTTAGAGGATCACTCATCCTCTTTGATACCATGAGAGACGCGACAGTCTCAAGGTTCCTGATTCCAACCACTGCTTCACCTCAGATTACTACCCTATCCCTATTATAGTCTGTTATGGGAGTCCTGCTTTGATTCCTTATACTGGCACTGATGGCACGGACATCGAGGCAAGCTGACTGGTGCCATGATATCAACACAAGGGCATGGAGATACATCACACTGGTGCAGGCTACACTGATCCTCATATCCAGTGAATCAGAACGCTAAGGTCTGCATCTTGTCTACTAGCCAAGCATAAATTCAGACTTCCTACACAATGTTTTTCCAACATGTGGGGGATCTCCTTATAAATCAGAAGATGCCTCTGAACAAGAGAAATCAACTGATCTCCCCTCGGATCCCACTTCTCCCTAGAAAAGGAGAAAGATTCCATTAGAGGATTTCTTCTTTATTGATTTTGTACTAGAGAAAGGGGAAGGGGGAAATGGGACTTGATATATCGCCTTTCTGAGGTTTACTACTACTACTACTACTACTACTATTTAGCATTTCTATAGCGCTACAAGGCATACGCAGCGCTGCACAAACATAGAAGAAAGACAGTCCCTGCTCAAAGAGCTTACAATCTAATAGACAAAAAATAAATAAAGTAGCAAATCAAATCAATTAATGTGATCGGAAGGAAGAGAGGAGGGTAGGTGGAGGCGAGTGGTTACAAGTGGTTACGAGTCAAAAGCAATGTTAAAGAGGTGGGCTTTCAGTCTAGATTTAAAGGTGGCCAAGGATGGGGCAAGACGTAGGGGCTCAGGAAGTTTATTCCAGGCGTAGGGTGCAGTGAGACAGAAGGCGCAAAGTCTGGAGTTGGCAGTAGTGGAGAAGGGAACAGATAAGAAGGATTTATCCATGGAGTGGAGTGCACGGGAAGGGGTGTAGGGAAGGACGAGTGTGGAGAGATACTGGGGAGCAGCAGAGTGAATACATTTATAGGTTAGTAGAAGAAGTTTGAACAGGATGCGAAAACGGATAGGGAGCCAGTGAAGGGTCTTGAGGAGAGGGGTAGTATGAGTAAAGCAACCCTGGCGGAAGATGAGACGGGCAGCAGAGTTTTGAACCGACTGGAGAGGGGAGAGGTGACTAAGTGGGAGGCCAGCAAGAAGCAGATTGCAGTAGTCTAAACGAGAGGTGACAAGGGTGTGGATGAGGGTTTTGGTAGAGTGCTCGGAAAGAAAGGGGCGGATTTTACGGATGTTGTAAAGAAAGAAACGACAGGTCTTGGCAATCTGCTGGATATGAGCAGAGAAGGAGAGAGAAGAGTCAAAGATGACCCCAAGGTTTCGAGCTGAGGAGACAGGGAGAATGAGAGAGCCATCAACAGAAATAGAAAACGGGTGGAGCGGGGAGGTACTTATTTTGTACCAGGGGCAATGGAGGGTTAAGGGACTTGCCCAGAGTCACAAGGAGCTGCAGTGGGAATTGCACTCAGTTCCCCAGGATCAAAGTCCACTGCACTAACCACTCCTCCACTGAGGAGTAGCCTAGTGAAAGAGGATAAGTGAAGGCCATAAATGTTGGACATCCTTGAGTTTCTTGAGGCCTCCTGGAAAGGCATCATAGTATCCTTGCACAAAATCCTTAAAGAAGTGCTATATATGTAACATTCAATGATTTGTGTCTATGCTTCCTTGGATAAACATTAGCAGTTATGTATTTCCTACTTCTTGAATAGTAAGGCAATGAGAGAAATCTATTGATACCCAGAATGTTATAGAACATGTTAGATTTGCTTGTATTGTAATATTTCGCCAAAGTCGTTATGCCCATATCAGCCCTCTCCTGAAATCGCTTCACTGGTTCCCTATCCATTTCCGTATACAATTCAAGCTCCTCTTATTGACCTATAAGTGCATTCACTCTGCAGCCCCTCACTACCTCTCCACCCTCATCTCTCCCTACACTCCTTCCATAAAACTCCGTTCACTGGGCAAATCTTTCCTAATTGCACCCTTCTCCTCCATCGTTAGCTCCAGACTCCGCTCCTTCTATCTCGTTGCACCTTATGCCCGGAAGAGGCTTCCTGAGCCATTACGTCTAGCTCCATCCCTGGCTGCCTTCAAATCTGGGCTAAAGGCCTACCTGTTTGATGCTGCTTTCAACTCCTGACTTGTCACTTTTATCTTATCCTTGTGTCCTTCTGTCTGTCCTTCCCTTATCCTTATTGATCCTGTCTGTTTGTCCTGATTTAGATTGTAAGCTTGTGTCCTTCTGTCTGTCCTTCCCTTATCCTTTTTGGTCTTGTCTGTTTGTCCTGATTTAGATTGTAAGCTCTTTTGAGCAGGGACTGTCTTTCTTCATGTTCAATTGTAAAGCGCTGCGTATGACTATAGAAGTGATTTGTAGTAGTAGTATTGTTTTACTGTAAGTAATTGCACTTGTAGATTTTTCTTTTGCAGCCAAGCCAGCTACAAAATGAGTTTATTTCTTCAGCTCCTCTTATATGTAACTAACTAGTAGTTTAGTGGGAATGCTGAGCTAGAGCTAAACCGTTTCAAACTCTGGAAGGAATGTAGTACTTGCCCAAATTAAATATATTCTTTGTTGCCTTGAATAGAAATCTAAACTTGCCTCAAGGAAGTCTCAAAACCTCTATAACAGGTGCGTCAACCAATAAAAGTGGTAGTGAAACAGTTGCTTGGAGCCATCAGAACACTTGAGAAGTGATAAAGCTTGACCTTAGCAATACTTTTCATCCCTGGAAGCCTTCAGCTGTGACTACCCAGGAGAGAATCCTTTGTAATAAAGAAATCTTCTACATTCTGTTTCCTGAGCTGATGAATTGTTTGGACAATGAAGGGTTGCTTTGGGGATGGCCAGCCATTTCTCCGCTTTTGTGACTAACACATACTCTGCATATTCCCTCAATGAGTTCTATGAATAAGTATTCCGGTATGATCTTTGAAGATGTTTCTGGTTAGATTTAATGTACCAAGAATTCCCCCAAGGACAAAAATTCATGGTGTATCATCTACTGTTAGAGTGTCTATTGTAATTTCTCTAATCTTTTTTACTTCTGGCTTATACTACTGATTTAAACCCCCCTCTCAGTCTAAATGCATATCAAGATTGCTTTGTAATTTTATGAAACAACCTTGTGGGGATCACTTATTTCTGCCTTTCGTGCAATATCTTCAGATTCTGTTGGTCCCTACAAGACCATGTATCTTTGTACATGACATCTTTCTTTGTGCTTTGGATTCTAATGTACCTTATTTCCGATCTGACGAAGAAGGGCAACCTTCGAAAGCTAATCAAGAAATGTATTAAGTTATGTCCAATAAAAAAGGTATCATCTTATTTTCTTTTCCATGTTTTATTTTGTTTGATTTCTATTGATAACCTTAAGAGTGGACTAACACGGCTACCACACTCCTCTACTTAATGTACCCTTGCAAGTTGCTATTTCTACCCCTTGTATGTAGAGCACACTTTATATCTAAACTAGCCATTGAGCCCGTTAAAACGGGCTAGTATGGGGTTTTGGCAAGGCCCCCTCCCCTCACCACTGCCCCTTCCCCCCTGAAGTCGCCGCTACTGGTCCCCCCCCCCCCCCCGGAGTCGCCGCCACCCCTGCACCCGGCCAGGGCCTTCTCTTCGGTATTGAACTTACATCGGCGAAACGCAGGCAGCACGCAGATCAGCTGAGCTCTCGTCGGCCTTCCTTCTCTGCCTGTGTCCCGCCCTTGTGTGACGGGTGGAGGGGGGGCGGCGGCAACCTCGGGAGGGGGAGCGGTAGCGACGTCGATAGCTTCGCACAGTTTCCCTCTCTGTCCCGCCCCCGTCATCACGTATTGATGCGGGGGCGGGACAGAGAGGGAAGTCTCTACTGCGCATTTGCGAGTGAGTACGGTCACTCGCCATTTATATGTTTGATTGCCATAGAGATATTGAGCTGCTTTAGCTGATTTCAGGCAAAAAGCATAAGTTATGATAGATTTACCTCAACTTGACATTTGCCATTTCACTTCAGTTCTTCTGGAAACGGTGGAAATTTGACAGATTTCTACTGGTTTGACTATAAGTCTCAAAACCGGTAGTGTATAAATGTTTCAGCTTAACATTTATTGTGAGTCTATTTTCAGAACTGCTGGACCAACTTTATGGAAGTGCTTCTGTAATACGTTTGTTTATCTGGCTTTTTTGAAAATCACTTAAAGCATTTTTTTTTAGTTTTTTTGCACAAGCCTTCTCCAGTTAAGATTGTTGGGGTGGGGGGGGGGGGGGGGGGGGGGGGGGAGGGGATAGGATTAGATATACTGTCTTTCTGTGGTTACAGTCCAAATGGTTTACATTATATACTGGTACTTATTTTGTAGTTGGGACAATGGGGGGGTTAAGTGACTTTCCCAGACTCACAAGGAGCTGCAGTTGGAATCGAACCCGGTTCCTTTGGTTCGCAGGCCACTGCACTAACCTTTAGGCTACTCCTCCATATTCAAATGTTGAATAATACCAGCTTGTTTTTTCTGATTTATTGTTTTTTTAGTTTTGTTTTACTGTAATGTTTTTTTTTTGTATATGTTGTTGTAACCTGCCTAGATTTGGAGATAGTGTGGGATACAAATATGTTTAAATAAATCGGGCTGAAATGCTTAATATAATCCACATAATTGTCACCCCTCCTTATGTATCTGCTAATAGCTTTTATATTGTAAATAGTCGTCGTATGGACAATTTGTGGTGTGTCAAGCTCAGAAAATAAATAACTAAATGCAATGCCATTAGGTAAAAACCCTTTTTCTATTGTTTGCATTTACCTATCTGATAGGTTTGACATGTAGAAAGCAAATTTGGGCTGTGGTGAAAGCTAACTTCAGATAGGATAGGTTTGCAGAAAATTTATAATGCAGACTATTTCTGTCCTGACAAACATTTGCAAAGTTTGGATTTAGACTGATTAGGTTTATCAAATTTAGCACCAGACTATGCTGTTCATTTTGCATCAGTATTTATATAAGAACGCAAGAATAACCATCTGGCCCACTATCCTATTCCAACAGTGGCCAGTCCAGGTTGCAAGTACCTGGCAGAAACCCAAAGAGTAGCAACATTCCATGCAGCCGATCCCAGGGCAAACAGTGGCTTCCCCCATGACTATGGACTTTTCCTCCAGGAACTTGTCCAAACCTTTTTTAAACCCAGATACACCACAGTTACCACATCTTCTGTCAATAAATTCCAGAGCTTAACTATTCGTTGAGTGAAAAAATATTTCCTTCTATTTGTTTTAAATGTATTTCCATATAATTTCATTGAGTGTCCCCTGGTCTTTGTACTTTTTGAAAGAGTGAAAAATCAATTCACTTTTACCCATTCTACACCACTCAGGAGTTTATACAACTCAATCATATCCCCCCCTCAGCTGTCTCTTTTCCAAGCTGAAAAGGCCTAACCTCTTTAGCCTTTCCTCATATGAGAGGAGTTCCATCCCCTCTATCATTTTGGTCGCTCTTCTTTGAACCTTTTTGTAATTCCACTATATCTTTTTTGAGAAACGGCAACCGGTACTGAATGTAATACCCAAGGTGAGATCACACTAT